>NC_081137.1:2962500-3562500 GCF_958295425.1 Solea solea
TTCTGTTCCACTGTAGTGTAGCTTTTGTATATTGTTATACATATATGATAATTATTCTAACTCGTGTGCGCCAACGTCCGCTCCAAACACAATCGGAAGTCAAACTCTCTCGCTCCTGCTCAATCTCGACCTCTAGTCTAGTTCCCTCTCATTACATCCATGTTAACTTTTGTGACTGTTTTTTAAAAAGTAATAATAATAATAATGTATTTTTTTGTATATCTTAACATTTATTTGTCGTTGTCTCTGTCTGAAATGTAAAGTGTCTTATTTTCTTTGTACATTGTCCTTCACGGAAGGTTGAAAAAAAACACCTATTCTTTTTTTAAATTTCATTAATGAAAAAATAACACTCACGCTCCGAAACAACCCTCTATTATATTCAGTTTTGTTTATTTTCCTCTTCCGATGTACAAAAATCTGTATTTCTGTTCATTTTCATAATCTTGAGTCAACATTTTGGGTCAATATTGTGAAAAATCAACCTTTTTTTATTATTATTTGTTTTGTTTAAATCATTACTTTTGTCAGGAAAGCGTCGTTTGGACGGAGGGGAAAGAAAAGAAACACACCAATGACTACACTGACCTCTGCTGGAACCAGTCTGTGTGTATATCTGTAGTTTTTTCGGCTGTAATATATTTAGAGGCATTTTTTTAAATCATGGCAAAAAATACAGTATATTGGGCAATTCTTTGGGATTGCATGAGTTTCTAACAGTTTTCTTTTTGTAGGGAACTTATATTGGAACTTTTTTTTTTCTTTTTTGTAACAAATCCAGAAAACGTTGGCATGTGTGTTTAATCTCCCGACCTGTCGCATTAGAGCCGAGGGACTCATGACGTAGACGCGTAGCTAAGCATGCACTGACTTTAACTAAAGGCATGTTACAGGAGCTCGGGGAGGGGGGAGACAGTTAAAAGTTATTGTAGAAAATCTGAATCTGATTTCAAGAGAGGGAAATAATGTAAAAAATATAGTGTAAATTAATCTGAGCATGGTCTTCAGAGGATAAACCACTCTATTTATCACACAGTTTTGATACCGGCTAAACACAACTTCCAAGTAGGGATGACTTGATACTGATATCACATCCCTAGAATCTTCCGATACCGATATCAGTCCGATACATTCTTTTTACGTGACTTAAATCTGTTAAGGAAACTCATCTGTTTGAACTCACCACAAGCGATTTTAAGAACATATGTTTTAACAATTCTGCTTTATTTTCATTTTTACACTATTTTTTCCAATTTCCGATTTTGCCCAGTATCAGACAGATACCGCTACTTGGTATCGTATCGACTCATCCCTACTTCCAAGACGAAACCTACACGAGCTACCTGCAGCTCATACAAACGCCTCTATACGCGATATTTAGCTTTTAGATTAGTCGGGATACATGTAGCTAACCCAAATCTACAGACATAAAAAAAAAAAGTGCCGTGTTCTAGTAGGCGGAGTCACAGCAGGGACGTGGAGTGACTGTGATATTCTTCACAGAGTAATGGAGAATGTATTTTTGGAAAAAGAAAAAGTGTCCCGCGGTTATGAAATAACTGCTGGCGAGACGTGCACAGGAACGGAGAGCGGTGGCGAGAAAATGTCGGTGCCAATGACAGAAAATGTTAACAGAAAAGTTTCCTATTTACCTCATGATGAATCTGGGGGGAACGACACCCTGTCCGCTGTGTACAGACCTTTAGTCGACCGGTCGTTGGTGTTTTGTCTGCTCATTTTTGTTAACTTTACTGTTATTTCTTATGATCTTGTACATTTGTCATAATAAAATGGGTTTTAAGCCTCACGTCACTCTGTCTGTCTGTGTGAGGCTTTGAATCACACTGGTCATTCAGAGAGACAGAGTTGACAAATTCAATCATTTGTCGGTGCAAGAAAACCTTTATTTACTGTCAATAACATGTTTAATTACAGGTCAAGGTCAAGTTTATTTCTTCTGTGGGGTTTAATGGTAGTTTGCATCCATGTTGTTGCATTACTGCCACTGTCTATCTCATCTTTATCACAAACTTCAATCCTGGCCCCGTTGTTGGTACATTTAAAAATGACCCTTTGCTGCAAGTTCACCATGACAACAGCTCCTCATATGTCCCTGTTAAATTTGCCGCACAGAGTCTGTGTCACTTTTATGTGTTAAAATGTAATTTAACGCCGCAACAATGGAACACTCGACGTGTTTAGAATTTCAAAAGGTGGAGAACAGGGTTAAAGGTCATGTTGTGTAACAGATAAACATGCAGGTCAAACTGTCATGGACTCTGAAAGTGCAGCTCCAAATCAGCACGACTAGAATGATTATGTCATACAGAGTTTAAATTACAAAACCATTCATTCAGTCATTTAAAAACAATTGACAGAGAGCAGAGTCAGACATGTCAAAGAAAATCAACCTTTATTTCTCACATTTTTTAAAACGTAAATGAACTTTCAGACATGAGGTATTTAAAAGATGTAAATGATCAACGTTTTCACAGAAATTAACGAAATCCAGTGGAAAAAGGGGATAAATACACAAAAGGTGTACAGGGAACGTGAAAAATAAGTGAGACATAAATTCAAACATGATTTATGCATGAAAAAAAGATTTAAATCAACAGTAAAGGCTTTGGTCTCTAAACTTAAGACGAAAACTCCACCACTACCAACATCACAGTGTGTTCAAATTAAAGTAAAAAAGATTAACGTAAATATAAACAAGTGTAAATATGATGAATGTGCAAAGTGAAAAGCGTGAATCAAACGAACATAGAGCAAAAAACTTTGTTGTCTTTCACCTCAACTCATACCGAACATGACTCATCAGGTTTGGCCTGATTTTGCATTTCCTGCGTGCCGACTCCCTGTTCTTGAACTGTTGCCATTTATGGTGCGTTCCTTTTACAGTGGAAGTCGAAACAGGAAGCGACGTCACCTCAGAGGTACCAGGTGACAAGTTGAGAAAACGTGGACGCCAACGTATCTCAGGGCTAGCCACTGTTAGCAACACCTGTCGCTAACCATGCTCTACACTGTATTTTACTTAACAAAAACAGTATAGAAATATGTCCATGCATAAAAATTGTACAGAACTGTGTAAAACTGATTTAATGTGAGACAAATAAGACGGAAGAGCAATTTACAGTAAAAGTAGCATGTTTTTACTATTGACTTGGCGCGAAATTTGTTGACGTCCCATTTTGTAGCGCGGAAAATAAAGGGACTTTCACGAGTACTGGGAAACAGAACTAAACACGTTTGTTAAAGACTAATGATGCTTGTAAACCTGTGTCTTTTAGTTGTGCTTCAGTTAAAGAGGGTTTATTGGAAAAAATGTAAAAAAAAATACGCCCCATACGTCTGTACATGTGTATAATTGCTGAAATACAAAGATTGATTGGTTTTCATAGCCTTAGAATCAGCCATTATCATGTGCTTCAGATAAGGGCCTTGCTTTTACACAGTCTGACATCTTGTGCTGTTATTTTTTAAAAGCAGCCTGAATCGTGTTTTAAAACTAAATAATACTTTAAAACACTGGATCTACAGGGTAGAATGTTGTACTTGTTTCTGCATTATTTAAATACCACTTCTATTGCTCTTCAGCTCTGAGCTTTCACAGTCCCCGGTTTAGACCTGGTTTTAACATCTGATCCAATCACAAGTGGACAGATGTACATACAACAGCGAGGTAGTTCCAGATTTAAACCAGCTAACCTAATTAAATCTATGCCAGATTAAGTTTATGATTTAGGAAACCACTCGCTCCGCGCACCAAAGTCCATGGAGAAAATCAGCGATTTTACATCACAGCGCACAGGAGTTGCTGATGCACTGCTGCCTACATCAGTGAGTTCAGAAGTGTTATTTTAAAGACTTCAGTGCTTAAAAAAAAAAAAAAAAAAAAACGGTCAATCGGTTTTACCTCAGTGACACAAACTGACCAAATGCAGCTCCTGAGTCCCAGTGAGCTAAAATGCAGATTTTCTCTGTGGACTTTGGTGTGAGAGAAACTTCGGTTTCCAGTCAGAAAAGTCTGTTTAACAACGAGATAAAGCAGCAAACGTGTTCTTGGGATATTTGTCAACATTATTTTTTGTAGCTCTCGTGTCTATTGGTTTCTAGTTTTTTTATGATGCAACATGATTTGACTGCAGTGCATGTGCTGTGAGGATTTAGCACGTTTGAGTTTCCTGTGTATTACAGTAAATGAGTGTCGCTTTGCAGAACCAGTTTTAACTGGATTCCACCTGCTTTCACTTGTTTACTCAAGAAAAACATTCACATTTGTGGAAATGAAAAACCTATAGTCGTGACCTGTCTCTACATCGCTGTACCTTGAAAACTCCTGCTACTTTTGAGGCGGAAGACGTGGCTTTACTGCATCTTCTGTTTGTGGACAGCGGGGACGTCCAGTCTTACGGTGCTTTTTCCAGACAGGAAAGGAATGATCTTCTCAAACAGCAGGATGCAGCTCGTCACACCTGGAGACACGTGTGGGAGACACAGCGGGTTACTGTGGTGGACGTCTGGGAGCCAATCGGGATCCAGCAAAGGTATTTCAGAAAGAGACAGTGGACAGTGTCCACAAATAATTATGACTACACGTTTGTCCTGCGTAGGCCTAGTCTGCGTACATCAAGCAATGCAGGGCATAAAAGAGTAGGCATCGTCGTAACAAACAAGGGAGACATTTACATAAATATCAACTTCACAAACTTCAAGCACTTTCAAAAACTTTCAAGGACCCTGCAGCCTCGGCTTCTTACCTAGAACTGGTCCGAGCCAGTAGACGAAGCAGTACTCCAGGTAGGTGTGGCCACTGCAGGGGAACTGGATGGAAAAGGCCAGTACGGGGTTAAACACAGCTCCTGAGATACTGCCACCTGCAGGGACGGAGAGAAACAGCAGACCATGAACACTGTTGAAGCCTCGTACCAAAGTGACAGAGTGACGTCCACACGACTGTGTTTTCATTTTAAAACAGTGTTTTCATGGGTTTAACATGTTTGAATGAAAATTAGAATAGTTTTATTGTTTTCAGCTCCATATCAGAAGTAATCTGCTTCCATACGAACACACCTGAAAACAGAAAGCTAAATGTCTCCTCTGTACTTATTTGGTTTCAGGGAATGATTCAGTGAGAGCCAAGTTGTGGCTGATAAGAACCAATCAGGAGGCAAATCTGCACGTCCAAACTTAAGTTTTCAGCCCTAAAGTATACTTCAAAGATTAAGTTTCAGGGAGGGGCCCCTCCTGTTTCCTTTAACTTTAAAACGCCCCTGTTCAAAACTGCCAATTAAGTCTTAATTATTATGCAGTAAATTTGTGTTTCTCTTGTGTACAGATACTTATTGACATCAATCATCGGTAACACTGATGACACTCATCAGCTCAGGTGTTGTTAATATCAGCGCTGATTACACACCTGCAGCGACCAGAGCAGTGACGACCGCAGCGATGAAGTGAACTCGCAGCTTTTCGTCCACTTTGTGAATATGCAGGACCGCAGCCTGGATAAAGAAGGCGCAGGCCAGCTCCACCGCCGCGGCCTCCAGCAAACTCCCGCCCAGAGGGTCGAAGCATCTGTAGCCGAACTTCTGGTGCCGGACGTGGACGTCGGACAGACCCAGCGACCACACGGAGCCCGCGAAGAACTGCGCCGCGACAGCAGCCGCGAACTGGCAGCATATGACGATAACAGCCGCCCTGCCGCTTCTGCTCCCCCGGCAAAAGCTCTCCACAACCGCGATGGGGTTACACGTCGCTGCCTGGAAAGTTATAAGGTGGACGACGGTGATTGTGTAGGTGAGAGCGGGGCCGAGGAGCGGCGGTTCTAACCGGCCGGACTCCGCCAGCAGCTTGCTCTCGTGAGTGCAGCTGCAGAGCTGAAAGGTGGACGCCGCCTCCACCAGGTAGATCCATGGAGCTCCGGCGAACAGTCGCGCCGCGCTCCGGCGGACCGCCTCGCTCAGGAGAACCGCGGCGACAATCACCGCCAGAGAGACCCACAGGTCGGTCATGTTCTCCCGCTGTTCGGAGTCCCAACGACGGTTTGACCCGAGGGAAGGGACGCACCTTCTGAAAAGTGAGCAAACTTTAATCTCTTCTGAGTTTTCGCCGGCGCTGTCAAGTCAAATACTGTGAAACAGGAAATGAGGCGAGTTAGCCTTCAAAATAATAGCACGACAGTTGATCTACTATATAATTTCCTTTCTAATTTAGATAAAATAGTAAGGTTTTAGTGACTTAAAATAACCTTGGCAAGTCATTTCACGTTCTTTTTTTTTTGCCCATGATAAATGGCAGAAACTATTTGTGTATAAGTCCTGGTTGATTGCAGGGAGTGTTTGTGTATACAGCAGCAGAGCACTGGTGGACAGGGACATTAATTCCCTTAAACGGAAATTTGTTTTCCGTTAAAGTGACACTTCAGTTTTACACCATCAAAACATTTACTAATTTAGATTTGACTGTCTTCAAAACATGACTTTGTGACATTTTTAAATTCATCTAGAAGATGGAGCAATCTATTTGCTATTTTCGTAATTTAAAATTTTAAAATGAATTTGCCTACAGCATATTGATTCACACTCCATGGTGGCAATTTAAGAGAATACATATTTTCAGGCATTTCCTGAAGCCAGTTCCCTAAAATATTCGGGACACCTGTCGATTGTCGAATATATTTTTATTTTTAACACTTTGATCGCCACAAACTAAATTTCATTGTCCTGCATTGGATAAATAAATTGTCAAAGGCATAAAAGCTAACATGGGCAATACATGCAACTAAAACAACTACAATGAATTACATGACTTAAAGATGTGGATAAAAGAAACAAACAAACCACAATAAAACAGATCAAATGGCATAAATAAAAACAAATTGTTAAAGGCCAATGCATAGAAGTCACCACACTGTAGCTTTATCTGATAATGTGTATATTAAAAACAGAAGCAATTTTAATTTTAGAACCATCTGGAATGCTTTTGTTCATTTTGGCAAAACGGGTTTTATTTTGACGGTTGAAACAGGAAATGGAGGTATTCACACAGGTGCTTGCATCTTTGTAGATAATTCCCTTCACTGTACAACTTGACTAACTGGATCATCTTGTGTAATTTGACAACACTTCTACAAAGGAGATTCTTGGAATCCATTAAATTTGGTTGCCACCAGTTTATAATTAATTTTTGCATCATAAATGCCATTTTTTTAGAATGAACTATATATCAAAACAGTTTTATTTCACAATTATTAATATTGTGACTGCCATGTGATTATTTTAAACTCGTTCTTTTTCACTTGACCTGCCCCCTACTGACCAGATTAGGTGCTTAGTGGCCCCTCAGGTCAGATTTAAATAATTATATTATGATTTGAAGTTTATTGTAGTCATTTCAATACTTTTATTATTTTTGTTGACTTTTTTCATAAGTGTTTGAAAGTCTGGTTTATTGCCACAGTCTTAGTTTAGTTTAATTTAAATATGTTATTTTGTGATCTCAGTGCTTTGAAATCTTTTGTTCAGATTCACGTCAGTGACACAAACATACCAACATTGGCAGTAGAGGACCAGCAGCACCTCCTAATAAGAGATTTTGATTTTAGTTGGAAATTGTTGCCTCACAGCATCATAAGCAGGAGTAGCTTTTGAAGAGTGCCAGGAACCAGCGTAAGACACTGAATAAATGTCCCTCAGCAGGGACACCAGGATAAACACATTCTAAACCATCTAACAAAAGTCTCACCTCCTTAAAATCTATGCCTTTTTTTTCAGATTATAATATCTTAAGTTTACTGCTTTATCTCACTGCGAGACAAACTTTTCTCACTGGAAGCCAGAAGTTTGTGTTGTTTTGTAAAACCTCACTCCCCTGCGCCAAGGTCCATAGAGAAAACCAGCAATTTTACATCATGCCACACAGGTGTTTGTTGATCCACTGCTGCTTCTGTTAGTGAGTTCAAATGTGTCGTCTTGTGACTTCCGTGTTGGGAAATCCTTCATTTGGATTCACCCGAGTGACATAAACTTACCAAAAAAAATCCTTAATGGCAAAATAAAGCAGAAATCCTAATGTTTTTGTTTCAGCAACCACACTTAAATAAACAACAACAACCCACAAAACAACAACCCTGAAACATCTCTTGACTTGAACCTGATGCCTCTGTTTCTGTCAAAGTGTCTCTTTACCTGGACTTACCTGCAGGGAAACGGTGTGTTTATGTCACCATGGCAACAGGTGACTCATGATACAGAGGTTCATTATAGGGCACCAACCGGAACAAGTGTAAAGCTGATTATAGTGCCTTCACTTCCGTGTCAACTTTCAAAATAAAGTGTAATACATCGTATCAATTCGCATCTTTTCTCTAGTTTTTCATAATATAGTTGGAAACAGATTATTCTGGGTGCTGGTTTTTATATATGTTTTTAACAAAAGTATTTAGCTTGTATTAAAAACAAAATCATTTGCTGTATATTTTGAAACCGGAAGTTGTCATTTCCTGTTTATGTAAGTGTGTTTGGCTTTACAGTCTCATCCTTCTCAAGAGGCCACTGCTCCGCGGAATCATACCCGGGGAACATCATCGTACTGCGGCTTCAGCTCTGCCTGTACACTGCGACGGTAAACCGGACCCGAAGGTAAAACAACACCCTGTTTATTAAACTAATGTGTGAGGCTGAAACTGCGTTTTGGCGTCCGTTCGATCCCGCTTTACCTCCAATTAAGTTCCGTTATTCCCGCTGGTCGTTGGGTATCACTGGACTCCATTGTAAAAATCGGGGTGTTGGGACGAGACGGATAACGGGTAAAACTCAATGAGAAGCTTTTCTGAATGAATGGGACGCTGCCTTTAGTTCCGCTCACATAAAAGACAAGAATAAAGCAAAGGAAATTAGTTTTTAGATGTTTCTTTGTTTTTTTTTTACCTGCATAATAAATCTCTAAACCTTTAATCTCATTCCAATGATGCCTGTTCTGTGCATAGTGTTGCATTATTACACGATCATTTCTAAAGAATAATAAAAAAAGAGGGATGAAGATTTATAACAAAAATGGCATAAATACTACAGGTACATGAATTTTTAATTTACTTGTTCCTCCTTCAGGGTGTGGTGACTGAGAAATAAAAGAGTGGGTATAATTTACACAGGTGTGGCCAGGTGAGGACAGTTGATATTCATTTTTGGCCTTGAAGGGCATCAGATGTGGCATTTTGCCACAAATGTGGAAATAAGCAAGCGGATGAGTAGAAATATCACTTCAATATAGATAGATGTGAAATTATAAAATATTAACTGTTAATCACCTCAGACAAATACACAATTAATCTGAACAACAAAAGGCTACTTTATGTATTTACCAATTATGGGTCAAAATCTTAATTTAAACCCACCAGCATTAATATGTGGCCCTGCAGATGATTTGAAAAAAAGAAAATCTGATTCAAACCTTTTTTTAATATAAATGGTGACTTTGAAAGTGCCGAGTAATGTTTTGCTAATTTCAAAACCTTTTTTTTCCCCTCTAACCTTTTTCTTTTTTCTTCTAAACTATTAAATCTTGTACAAAAAAGATTTGAGAATAAGAGGCACTGAATTCTGCCTGACTTTGGCATTTTAGTTAATATAAGCAATTCATTCAAAATGGTCTCTATATATATATATATATATTTAAATGTATCTACTGGACTGGACATTAATGCCAGCGGGCCAGTTTTGGCCCATGAGCCACCAGTTGCTCTACTGTGTTGTTAATTGTTGATCAGAATCACAAACGCCTCTGGATTTGTTGTATATTTTCATAACTCACTCTACACTCACATGCCACTTTATTAGGAACGTTTAACTTTCATTGTGTTTCTTCTGTCAGCAGGGACACGTTGTCTCTGAGCCGTGGTGTCCACAATGTCTCAGCTGCTGTCGGGGGGTCTGCGCGGTCTCCGTGCTTACGTCCTACGACGTCACGAACATCGGCTTCTGGTGTCGTGTCTGAGCGGACTGTACGGCTGCAGGTGGAGACGCAACGTCGGGAGCGTCACTCGGCCTGGAGACTGCTGCTGCAACAAGGTCAGACAAAATTGTTTGACACATTTTTGAGTTTGTGAACAGTAAGTTTGTTTATATAGCACCTTTCACAGTTAAAGTGCTTTACAATAAAAAAATTGACCTAAAAATTCAATGAATAAAAACAGATTCCAAGCCACAAAACCCCCTCATCTAACTAAAAGAGTCTTTAGCTGCTTTTTAAAAGAATCAACAGAATAAAGGCAACATAAAGACGGAGGCAGTGCTGCTCTGCAGCACCAAAGTCCATAGAGAAACTTGGTGTTTTTAGCTCACTGAGACACAGGAGCTGCTCCTCTACTGCTGCCTCGTTTGTACCACTTTGGCAAATCCAAATAAAGGATTTCAAACACAGAAGTCACAAAATAACACATTTGAACCTAATGGTGGAGGCAGCAGTGGATCAACTACGTCTCTGTGCAGTGACGGCAAAATAAAGCAACATGATCTCTTTAAGTAGGTTATCTTTTTGTTCAGAGGTGGAGTGATGCAGGAGTTCAGTGAACAGGGCAGTCATTCTTAAAAGGAGTGTATTTCTGTGTGCAAAACCCACGTACAGACATTTATTATAATTCAAACCAGCTAATTCTGAAGGTGATCAATAAAACTGAACTGGAATGATTCCTAAAAGGGAAGGAGGAGTAATTATACCCCATAGTTTTATTGATCTCTCATCTTGAAGTTATTCATAAGATAAACATTGTTCTTCAGTTGACACTGGTCGTCTTTCAAACCCTAAAACCAGTTCTAATATTAGTGACACTCGTATCGCTAAGAACAAAACATGTGCTTTTCAAAAGCAAGCTATAAAAATATTATACATATTCTACTTTCATTGAACTGTTTTATTTATATCAAATACTAATTTTTTTTAAAAAAGATTTTCACCCTTTGATTGACAGTTATAATAAAATGCATGAATTATGCTTAAATGGAAGTGAGATGAAGAACTTCATTTTCAATGGGACATTTTTTGCGCTTAACGACTTGAGTGTAACACCTGTTTGTTGACAGTTTATTTTAGCCCGACTGTAGGAGCTGAGCTGGAAATAACAAGATCAAATAAAAGTACACAATCTTAAAATTCATGCCATATGAACTCAGCCAAAATGATCCAAAGACAAGGAGTGAAAAGTGATGCTGTAAACAAACAGACCAACAGACTTTTACCATCACACTTAAGTCATTAAAGAGCTGCTCAAATTCAAATTCCTCTTTCTTCACTAAGGTCAAAGGTCGGTAAGCCCTGGGTGAAGCTTCTGTGTATTAAAGCATGATTGTTGTTTGTGTTGTTGACAGTTGGAGGGCGCGAGCTTTGCTGTGTTGGTGACGTCTTTCTGTTTCACTCTGGTGTTTCTTTACTTCTGGGGTCAAGCAAAGAACGACTACAATGACTTTGACTGGTGGGTTGATCTGCGCAGACACTCACGCAGGCAGAGATTACACAAATAATCCCTGCATGTGTCAACATAACTGTTTTTACTCTCCATTAATCCCACTCTTGGTGCATTTTTCATGCTTTCTGTGTTTAAATTCTACCTAAACTGAGAATTTCTGTCTGTGGATTTTAATAAACATAACTTTAGTAAGAGAAGAAGAAAATTAAATTGACACATAATCCATCACAAATAAAGCAGAGGAAGTGATTTATTTCCTGAAAACCAAAGACAATATGAGGAAATTATTCATTTGCAAATTAAAGTTCAGAGATTAGATTAAATTGGAATGAATTTAGAATTAAAAATTGGACTAAAATGAACTGGGAAAGTCTGAATTAAAAACCAGATTTTAAATGAATGGTTTGTTGGCTGTTTCCATGACGACAGCCTGCAGTTTATCATTTTCTTTGAGTTGAAATTGGTAATGATGTGATGATGCTTTAGTTTCTCTGCAGGTAACAATCTTTCAAAATTACCTTTACTTGAGGCTCAATATTGACTTTAATAACTTGAGTTTATAATTCTATTGTCAGCTAAATTTAGTTTCTTCTTTGTTTTTCTTCATGTTTAAAACATTAATCTCAGTCTTTTTCTTCAGGTTTAACTTTGAGAGTCTGGGTTTCTGGTTCCCGTGGTCCATGGTTCTGTTGGTCGTCACCGCGGTTTGCTTCTCCTACGTCTCTGTGCTCACGGTGAGACACAAACACATTTTCCTCTTCATGAAACTCGAGGTTTAAATTCTCCTGTAACTGTTCCAGCCCGGTCTCTGAAAAGCTTTTAAAATCAAGTAGTTTTATTGCAAAAGGATGTTCTTCTGTTTTATTGGCCCTCGTGGACTTTGTTTGTGATAAAAATCTAAATTAATTGCTTAAAGTGTTACTCATTGATTGATAATGTCCTGTTTAAATTTCTTTTTATTGCCCGTTTTAAATTAACCATTAATGGAAGATCTTAGATTTTATGGGTTTAAGATTCTTCATATTATTCATATTTAAAGACAATAAACTTCTCTTTTATAAATATTTGTACTGTATCACACCAGTTATTATTGATCAAAATGTTACATGTATAGTAAATTTATAGACAAAATATTCAAGATTTATAATTCAAAAACAAAATATATATAAATAAAATGTAATCTAGTTCAGCTCAGGCAGCGACCGCTTCAGCCAAACCCAGATTCCCGGGGGATTAAATCTGCTGAGTTCAGATTTCTGTGTGTGTGTGTGTGATGTTTCCACATTCTGTGAAACTGAACACTTTTATTCTGTGATTATTAACGTAAACTTAATCTCCTCATCACGTCCGCTCATGTTTGTCTCTGCTCTTGTGTTGCAGCTGCTCGCCGTGTGTTTGTTGTCCGAGGGACAGAAACTTTATTTACACTGGAGTCACAAGGTAAAAAGTCAAATAAATGACTCTTTTTATTCTCTGTCGGGGGGGAAAAAAAAGCACAAAAGAGAAGTAGAAACACATGTGATTCCATGTGATTCTCACAGAAAGGAGACTCAAACTCCTGAGTTAAAATAGTAAAGTTTCCATTTAAAACACTTATGTTGGTTAAAAAACGATGAGGTCATGAGGTAAACGTGCTGAAATTTAACCTGAAACGTGAATAAAAATAGAGTCATTAACAAACACTGAATAACTGACGAGGATATTAACAAAACAGGTAAAGGAATAATCTGTAAAAATCGACTTGCCTTAATACACCACTGGATTATTGTCTTAGTGAAAGCTGAAGAATTAGAATTTGGTTTGGTCTTTTATCAAACTGATGGTCGTGAACAGACGCTGAGTCTCCGGCTTCCTGCAACAGCGAGTGAAATTACCGTAATAACCACACGTTGGCTTTAATGTGCAACTTCTCAGATTTCAGAAACCGTTTTGATTTTTTTTCCAATAGCACAAATCGTCACGTAATTACGGTAAAGTACACTTGCGTGAACGTGTCATGTGCGATACACTCGGTGTTAAAGGGTTAATTTCTCATTCTGTGTCTGTGTTTATTTTTCTTCTGTTTCGTTGTATTAAATTCCATTTATCTGTAAATGGATGACTGTCATTTCCTTGTCAGGTGATGATGGCTGTGACCCTGATCTTCTCTGTCGGAGCCGTCATTGTCCTGTCCAGCATGTGGGGAGATGAGTGGAGGACGACTCTGCTGTCCTTCCAGGTGAGACTCTGTCCTCTCCTCCTCCTCGACTGTCCTCACTTCTCTGTGGTTTTTATTCCACGTCATCTAACATCAGTCACTCTGTGGATTCGGATTTTTTTATCTTGATACGGAATGACTTATAATTCGCAATAAATACAAATATTTGTTTTTGTCTCCCGAACAGGTAACGGCACCTTACCTACATGTGGGCGGAGTCTTGTTGATGACGGTGCTGGCCTGGCCAATCGCGATGCATTTCTTCCGCATCAACCGCAGAGGTCAGCCGCACACGTTTGTCACGTTTTTATTTATTTATTTATTTATTTATTTATTTCACCTTAAAGTTGTTGATATTTGGGGCAAATCAGGAGTTTCTGTTTGAGTTTTTTAAATTAAAAGTTTCACATCAAGTTTTCTGAAATGAAACCTGACCAATCAATAAAAAAGACATACAATTTGTTATGTTTTTTTTGGAAGCATTGTACTTTGCTTCATTTTAAATAATGAATACATTCACGCATTGGAAACTTTGACAGTGAATGATGATCAGGACAGGTAAAGTAACGTTAATTAAGGTCCCTGAGCAAGAAAGTTAAAGCATTTGTGACCTTTGACCCATGTTGACTGACACATAATGTGTTTACTTGTCAGCACTTTAATTTGTGTGAAATGTAATATATCTGCTTTAATGGGAGGCCAAGACTGAGTAGTTCCCGTGATATTGTGCCCCATAATATTTAAATTTCAATTTAAATTGACATTGACGGTGGTAATAAGTGTCTTTTATGTGATTCAGTGCTGCGCGGCGCGATCATGGTCGTGTACGTCATCATCCTGTCTCGTCTCTACATGCTTCCCATGGGTTTTTATTCTCCTTGTATCAAAGACAAGTCGACTCTGGGCCGAGCGCCGGCTCTCATCGGCCACAGAGGAGCTCCCATGGTGAGCAGCTGCTGAAACATGCTTCACTGTACGCTTTTATTTTGTAGCTTTTTATTGATGTATCAGAAGTCAGTGAGTCAGCATATTTTCGTTGCTTTAACTGGAACAAGTAAAACGTCTTGTAATAATATGACAACATTGACTCTTATGAAATGTGAGTGAAAAGGGCCTGAACACAGAAGAGATCTAAAAACCAGACTTTGTATCTGGAGAGAACATGTGCAGGAGCTGTGGTCACTTCCTGTTTGGATCTGACTGCTATAAACACACAATGTCACACAATGAGTGAAGAGAGAAACATGCTGCTGTTACTGCTGCTTATTCTGCTGCTGTTACTGTTGATTATTCTGCTGCTGCTATTACTGTTGTTGCTATTGCTGCTGCTATTACTGTTACTATTATTACTGTTACTGCTGCTGCTATTACTGTTACTATTATTACTGCTGCTGCTATTACTGTTGTTGCTATTACTGCTGCTATTACTGTTACTATTACTGTTCTTACTGTAGTTACTGCTGCTGCTATTACTGTTACTATTATTACTGTTACTGCTTTTACTGTTGATTATTCTGCTGCTATTACTGTTGTTGCTATTACTGTTATTACTGTTGTTACTGCTGCTATTACTGTAACTATTACTATTATTACTGCTGCTGCTATTACTGTTGCTATTACTGCTGCTGTTACTGTTCTTACTGCTGCTATTACTGTTACTATTATTACTGTTACTGCTGCTATTACTGTTACTATTATTACTGTTACTGCTGCTGCTATTACTGTTACTATTATTACTGCTGCTGCTATTACTGTTACTGCTGCTATTACTGTTAATGCTGCTGCTATTACTGTTACTATTACTGTTGCTATTATTACTGCTGCTGCTTTTACTGTTGATTATTCTGCTGCAGCTATTACTGTTGTTGCTATTACTGTTATTAATGTTGTTACTGCTGCTATTACTGTTACTACTGCTGCTGCTATTACTGTTGTTGCTATTACTGTTACTATTACTGTTCTTACTGTTACTGCTGCTATTACTGTTCCTATTACTGCTGCTATTACTATTACTGCTGCTGCTATTACTGCTGCTGTTACTGTTCTTACTGTTGTTACTGCTGCTATTACTGTTACTATTACTGCTGCTGCTATTACTATTACTGTTATTACTGTTACTGCTGCTGCTACTGTTACTATTATTACTGTTACTGCTGCTGCTATTACTGTTACTATTATTACTGTTGTTACTGCTGCTATTACTGTTACTATTATTACTGCTGCTGCTATTACTGTTACTATTATTACTGCTGCTGCTATTACTGTTACTATTACTGCTGCTATTACTGTTAATGCTGCTGCTATTACTGTTACTATTACTGTTGCTATTATTACTGCTGCTGCTTTTACTGTTGATTATTCTGCTGCAACTATTACTGTTGCTATTACTGTTATTAATGTTGTTACTGCTGCTATTACTGTTACTATTACTACTGCTGCTGCTATTACTGTTACTATTACTGTTCTTACTGTTACTGCTGCTATTACTGTTCCTATTACTATTACTGCTGCTGCTATTACTGTTGTTGCTATTACTGCTGCTGTTACTGTTCTTACTGTTGTTACTGCTGCTATTACTGTTACTATTACTGCTGCTGCTATTACTATTACTGTTATTACTGTTACTGCTGCTGCTATTACTATTACTATTATTACTGTTACTGCTGCTGCTATTACTGTTACTATTATTACTGTTACTGCTGCTGCTATTACTGTTACTATTATTACTGCTGCTGCTATTACTGTTACTATTGCTGCTGCTATTACTGTTAATGCTGCTGCTATTACTGTTACTATTACTGTTGCTATTATTACTGCTGCTGCTTTTACTGTTGATTATTCTGCTGCAGCTATTACTGTTGTTGCTATTACTGTTATTAATGTTGTTACTGCTGCTATTACTGTTACTATTACTACTGCTGCTGCTATTACTGTTGTTGCTATTACTGTTACTGCTGCTATTACTGCTGCTATTACTGTTACTGCTGCTGCTATTACTGTTGTTACTATTACTGTTATGACTGTTACTATTACTGCTGCTGCTATTACTGTTATTACTGTTGCTATTACTGCTGCTGCTATTACTGTTACTGCTATTACTGTTGTTGCTATTACTGTTACTATTATTACTGTTGTTACTGCTGCTGCTATTACTGTTACTATTATTTCTGTTACTGCTGCTGCTATTACTGTTACTATTATTACTGTTACTGCTGCTATTACTGTTACTATTATTACTGTTACTGCTGCTGCTATTACTGTTACTATTATTACTGTTACTGCTGTTACTATTACTGTTACTGCTGTTGCTATTACTGTTACTATTATTACTGTTACTGCTGTTGCTATTACTGTTACTATTACTGTTGCTATTACTGTTCCTATTACTGTTATTGCTGCTGCTATTACTGTTGTTGCTATTACTGCTGCTGTTACTGTTCTTACTGTTACTGCTGCTATTACTGTTACTATTACTGCTGCTGCTATTACTATTACTGTTATTACTGTTACTGCTGCTGCTATTACTGTTACTATTATTACTGTTGTCACTGCTGCTGCTATTACTGTTACTATTATTACTGCTGCTGCTATTACTGTTACTATTACTGCTGCTATTACTGTTAATGCTGCTGCTATTACTGTTACTATTACTGTTGCTATTATTACTGCTGCTGCTTTTACTGTTGATTATTCTGCTGCAGCTATTACTGTTGCTATTACTGTTATTAATGTTGTTACTGCTGCTATTACTGTTACTACTGCTGCTGCTATTACTGTTGTTGCTATTACTGTTACTATTACTGTTCTTACTGTTACTGCTGCTATTACTGTTCCTATTACTGCTGCTATTACTATTACTGTTACTGCTGCTGCTATTACTGTTGTTACTATTACTGTTATTACTGTTACTATTACTGCTGCTGCTATTACTGTTATTACTGTTGCTATTACTGCTGCTGCTATTACTGTTACTGCTATTACTGTTGTTGCTATTACTGTTGTTGCTATTACTGTTATTACTGCTGCTGCTATTACTGTTACTATTATTACTGTTGTTACTGCTGCTGCTATTACTGTTACTATTATTTCTGTTACTGCTGCTGCTATTACTGTTACTATTATTAGTGTTACTGCTGCTATTACTGTTACTATTATTACTGTTACTGCTGCTGCTATTACTGTTACTATTATTACTGTTACTGCTATTACTGTTACTATTACTGCTGCTGCTATTACTGTTACTATTATTACTGTTACTGCTGTTGCTATTACTGTTACTATTATTACTGTTACTGCTGTTGCTATTACTGTTACTATTATTACTGTTACTGCTATTACTGTTATTAATGTTGTTACTGCTGCTATTACTGTTACTACTGCTGCTGCTATTACTGTTGCTATTACTGTTACTACTGCTGCTGCTATTACTGTTGTTGCTATTACTGTTACTATTACTGCTGCTGCTATTACTGCTGCTGCTATTACTGTTGCTATTACTGCTGCTGCTATTACTGTTACTGCTATTACTGTTGTTGCTATTACTGTTGCTGCTATTACTGTTACTATTATTACTGTTGTTACTGCTGCTGCTATTACTGTTACTATTATTTCTGTTACTGCTGCGGCTATTACTGTTACTACTGCTTTTACTGTTACTATTATTACTGTTACTGCTGCTGCTATTACTGTTACTATTACTGTTACTGCTGCTGCTTTTACTGTTGATTATTCTGCTGCTGCTATTAGTTACTGCTGCTGCTATTACTACTGTTGTTGCTATTCCTGCTGTTACTATTACTGCTGCTGCTATTACTGTTGTTGCTGCTGCTATTACTGTTGTTGCTGCTGCTGCTGCTGCTATTACTGTTGTTTCTGCTGCTGCTATTACTGTTTTTACTATTACTGTTATTACTATTACTGCTGCTGCTATTACTGTTACTATTACTGTTGTTACTGCTGCTGCTATTACTGTTGCTACTGTTACTGCTGCTATTACTGTTACTATTACTGATGTTACTGCTGCTGCTATTACTGTTACTTTTACTGATGTTACTGCTGCTGCTATTACTGTTACTATTACTGTTGTTACTGCTGCTGCTTTTACTGTTGATAATTGCTGCTGCTATTAGTTACTGCTGCTGCTATTACTACTGTTGTTACTATTACTGCTGCTGCTGTTGTTGCTATTACTACTGGTACTGCTGCTGCTATTACTGTTGTTACTAATACTGTTATTACTGGTACTGTTGCTGCTATTACTGTTGCTGCTATTACTGTTACTGCTGCTATTACTGATGTTACTGCTATTACTGTTACTTTTACTGTTACTGCTGCTGCTTTTACTGTTGATTATTCTGCTGCTGCTATTAGTTACTGCTGCTGCTATTACTACTGTTGTTGCTATTCCTGCTGTTACTATTACTGCTGCTGCTATTACTGTTGTTGCTATTACTACTGTTACTGCTGCTATTACTGTTGTTACTAATACTGTTATTACTGTTGTTACTTCTGCTGCTATTACTGTCATTACTGTTACTGCTATTACTATTACTGCTGCTGCTATTACTGTTGTTGCTGCTGCTATTACTGTTGATTATTCTGCTGCTATTACTGTTGTTGCTATTACTGTTACTATTACTGTTGTTACTGCTGCTGCTATTACTGTTGCTACTGTTACTGCTGCTATGACTGTTACTATTACTGATGTTACTGCTGCTGCTATTACTGTTACTTTTACTGATGTTACTGCTGCTGCTATTACTGTTACTATTACTGTTGTTACTGCTGCTGCTTTTACTGTTGATTATTCTGCTGCTGCTATTAGTTACTGCTGCTGCTATTACTACTGTTGTTACTATTACTGCTGCTGCTATTACTGTTGTTGCTATTACTACTGTTACTGCTGCTGCTATTACTGTTACTGCTATTACTGTTACTGCTGCTATTACTGATGCTACTGCTATTACTGTTACTTTTACTGTTACTGCTGCTGCTTTTACTGTTGATTATTCTGCTGCTGCTATTAGTTACTGCTGCTGCTATTACTACTGTTGTTGCTATTCCTGCTATTACTGTTACTGCTGCTGCTATTACTGTTGTTGCTGCTGCTGCTGCTATTACTGTTGTTTCTGCTGCTGCTATTACTGTTTTTACTATTACTGTTATTACTATTACTGCTGCTGCTATTACTGTTACTATTACTGTTGTTACTGCTGCTGCTATTACTGTTGCTACTGTTACTGCTGCTATTACTGTTACTATTACTGATGTTACTGCTGCTGCTATTACTGTTACTTTTACTGATGTTACTGCTGCTGCTATTACTGTTACTATTACTGTTGTTACTGCTGCTGCTTTTACTGTTGATAATTGCTGCTGCTATTAGTTACTGCTGCTGCTATTACTACTGTTGTTACTATTACTGCTGCTGCTGTTGTTGCTATTACTACTGTTACTGCTGCTGCTATTACTGTTGTTACTAATACTGTTTTACTGGTACTGCTGCTGCTATTACTGTTGCTGCTATTACTGTTACTATTACTGATGTTACTGCTATTACTGTTACTTTTACTGTTACTGCTGCTGCTTTTACTGTTGATTATTCTGCTGCTGCTATTAGTTACTGCTGCTGCTATTACTACTGTTGTTGCTATTCCTGCTGTTACTATTACTGCTGCTGCTATTACTGTTGTTGCTATTACTACTGTTACTGCTGCTATTACTGTTGTTACTAATACTGTTATTACTGTTGTTACTTCTGCTGCTATTACTGTCATTACTGTTACTGCTATTACTATTACTGCTGCTGCTATTACTGTTGTTGCTGCTGCTATTACTGTTGATTATTCTGCTGCTATTACTGTTGTTGCTATTACTATTACTGTTGTTACTGCTGCTGCTATTACTGTTGCTACTGTTACTGCTGCTATGACTGTTACTATTACTGATGTTACTGCTGCTGCTATTACTGTTACTTTTACTGATGTTACTGCTGCTGCTATTACTGTTACTATTACTGTTGTTACTGCTGCTGCTTTTACTGTTGATTATTCTGCTGCTGCTATTAGTTACTGCTGCTGCTATTACTACTGTTGTTACTATTACTGCTGCTGCTATTACTGTTGTTGCTATTACTACTGTTACTGCTGCTGCTATTACTGTTACTGCTATTACTGTTACTGCTGCTATTACTGATGCTACTGCTATTACTGTTACTTTTACTGTTACTGCTGCTGCTTTTACTGTTGATTATTCTGCTGCTGCTATTAGTTACTGCTGCTGCTATTACTACTGTTGTTGCTATTCCTGCTGTTACTATTACTGCTGCTGCTATTACTGTTGCTATTACTACTGTTACTGCTGCTGCTATTACTGTTGTTACTAATACTGTTATTACTGTTGTTACTGCTGCTATTACTATCATTACTGTTACTGCTATTACTGCTGCTGCTATTACTGTTGTTGCTGCTGCTATTACTGTTGATTATTCTGCTGCTATTACTGTTGTTGCTGTTACTGCTGCTTATTCTACGACAGCTACAGCTGATGCTGCTGGATGTGAAATCACTGAGGCTCTGTTGTGTATTTGCAGCTCGCTCCAGAAAACACACTGATGTCGTTTGAGAAGGCGGTGGGGACAGGAAGTGACGGTCTGGAGACGGACGTCACCGTGAGGTCAGTCTGTGACGACCAGTCAATATTTATACTGTGTGTGTGTGTGTGTGTGTGTGTGTGTGTGTAACGTTCACATGTGTTCATCAACAGTGACGTCTTTAAGCAGACTCTTCAGATGGATAGTTTAAGGCTGCAAAGATGAATCCATTACTACGTCGATCATAGACTAATTGTTTAAAAAAAGATAAAGTAAAAAAGTATTAACTGTGAATATTTTCTGGTTTCTTAGCTTCAATAGAAAAGCAAAAATATGATAAAATACTGATGCACAATAAGGAAGAAAATGAGACTATAATATTACAATAAAGTGTAAAAATGATATAAAAAAAAGAGTCGATGTCGGTCTCTTCTGTTGTGTCGTCATGGTTACAGTTACGATGGCGTTCCCTTCCTGATGCACGACGACACGCTGCAGCGCACCACCGACGTCCACCGGGTTTTCCCGAACATGAGCGACCTCCCGGCTGCCGTGTTCACGTGGGCGGAGCTTGAGCGTCTGAATGCCGGAGCCTGGTTCCTCAAAGTGAGTCACTTCAGCTCACAGTTAAAGGGATAGTTTACTGTTTTATTTATTCAAGTGTTACTGACACAACATCAACACGAGACACTGAAATTGGCGAGATTAAGCTGTAAACATACTCTTCCTAAGATATCATGGACTTAAAGGGATGAAGTCATGGCTGAGCTTTTTTTATTATGTGGCTAAAATCAGTTTTTACCTTTTGATTTCCTGCTCGCAGCACTTTTGAATATCTCTTCCACACACAGTATGAGGGGGTTAGTGTTTTATTTAGTTTTATTTTGCATTTGTCTGCTTGGTCACATACAAATAAGCAGTAAACTCAAAACGCTGAGTTATAAATAACTGTAGACTCACTGGTTACTGCCACGTTAGGTCACAGTATTAATGAGTTATTGATGTTCTTCGCCCTCCAGCACAGTCCGTTCGGTTCGGCCGGCTCTCTGGGCGCAGACGAGCGTCAGCGGGCGGGAAACCAGTCCGTGTGCAGCCTGCAGGCGTTCCTCCAGCTGGCGGCTCGGACCGAGCGACTGGTGATCTTTGACCTGTACCGCCCGCCTGCCGGTCACCCGTACAGACACACGTGGGTCCAGCGCACGCTGGAGGTCATCAATGGCTCGTCCATCCCATCGTCACAGGTGAGATGCGACACTGATGTCTTCTATAAACTGGCAGTGATGCGTCTCAGCAGAGAATTGTCCTTAAATCATGTTTTCACTGAGCTGGAAGTGATCTTCAATTTAGACTCACCAGTTACTTTATAGAGCTTCAGTAACTGATGTCACACAAACGCATTACGCAACAGTTGGAATCAAATCGACACCATTTTGGCAGGAAGTTGAGCTGAAATCCACAGACGTGTATATAACATTTAACATTTTAAAGTCTACCCCACACTAGTCTTGATGTTACCAATTCTTAATGTTTAAATCCTGGGAAAGCACAGACGAGGCGGTCCAGTCAAGACACAGGACCACACACTTGGTGTTTAATCAAACCGTTTCAGGGATTTGGGGAAACTCCCGCAGAAACTCTGGGATTTAATGTGACTTTAGAATGTAAACAGACGTGGAGGTTTACTCGCCGTTATCAGTTTATGGCTTGTGTGTGTGTGAGTGTGTGTGTGTGTGTGTGTGTGTGTGTGTGTGTGTGTGTGTGTGGTTTTATGCTGAGAAACGCAAAAAAAACTGGATGAAGTCATGGCTGAGCATCAACTTGTCTTTACAAGTCACGGTTCTAAACAAAAACATCCGCTTCCCGCTCAACTCTTATCAACTCTTATTGTAAGTCGCTTTGGATAAAAGCGTCTGCTAAATGACATGTAATGTAATGTAACTCGCTCTCATTGGTTATTCATACAAATCACTTTCACTCATAAATATCAAACATGTTTAATACTTATGATTTGAAATGGGGACGAATCTGATGTTAAAATCACGTCTGTTAATTCCTCACACTGCAGGATCATTTGGCCAGATTCAAATCAGGGTTTAAGATTTTACCAAAGATCCTGAGAGAGGACAGACGTGCGTCACTGACGGAAGACGCACAATGTAAAATATGATTAGCTTCAGTTTTGAGTCTGATTGTTGTGTTTTGTGATGTTAGACATATTCTACTGTGTGTGTGTGTGTGTGAGTGAATCTTTTAGTTTCACATGCGTAAAGTTAAAGTCTTGGTTCTCTTCTCTGTGCAGGTTCTGTGGCTGCCGTCAGATTTCAGAGCTCAGGTGCAGGAAATGGATCCCGATCTGCAGCAGACGTCGGGAAGACGGCTCCCCCTGGAGGAGCTGCAGAGTAACAACATCGTCAGAATGAACCTGCACTACACGTCGCTGTCCGCTGAGCTCGTCAAGTGTGTGTTTTTGTTTGTTTTGTAAATGAAGCTCTGCTTAAAAATTCCCTAACACTTGACACTCGTCTTCAGGGACTACGCCGCCGCGAACATCAGCACGAACCTGTACGTCATCAGTCAGCCGTGGCTCTACTCTCTGGCCTGGTGCAGCGGCGTGCACTCGGTCACCACCAACGCCCCCCAGCTGCTCAGCACCATGAACGCCCCTCTCTTCCTCATGGTACGACCCAGTTCACCTCCGACAAAAGCTCCCGTTCTCAGCAGATTTAGTCATTAATTATGGAACTTCAAAGTCAGATGAGGTCATAAACAAAAATGTCAACTGTTGGACTTGTACACTCCAGAGTTCTTCAGTTTCAGTGTGATGGAGAGATGCGTGATAACCAGTCGATACCACAAAAGTTTTAAAGTTGAACAGAAAATCCAGTACAGTCTGTTGTTCTGTAGCTTGAGGTTAAAGGTGATGTTGTGATGGTGTTTTAAAACTTTTCTTTATACAAATTTTTTTTCTTATAGTTGTTCTTTTAGTAAATTACCAGGCATTTACATTCCTGCCCTCCTCAGTTTGATGTCCTGAGTCACAGTTTCTTCATGTTCTTTTTCTTTGTGTCACTGCTTTGTCTCTTTCCTTTTGTTTTTGTGACTAAAAATGTTGACGTTAAAACAGGAGTTTATGATTATAGAT
The DNA here is from genome assembly GCF_958295425.1 of Solea solea. Classification (NCBI taxonomy): domain Eukaryota; kingdom Metazoa; phylum Chordata; class Actinopteri; order Pleuronectiformes; family Soleidae; genus Solea; species Solea solea. The sequence goes on from NC_081137.1 coordinate 2,986,901, forward strand.
GATGAACGTGTAAAGTAGTGTTTTCAGTGAATGTGAGTGAAAACAGACTCATCTCTCTTTTTCCTTTCTCTCGCTGTCAGAGTCCAGAAGAATATAAGCTGATGTGGAGTTTGACGGACGTGTTCTCTCTCCTGTTGATCATCGTCATCTTCATTTTCCACTGGTGAATTTCCCGTTTGACACCATGTTTATGTTTATATTTATATTCTGAATGAGCAGAAGTCCTCTGCTCTCTGTGTCACGGCGTTTGTGTTGTGTTTGTTCACAGCTGGCGAGAGCGAGGACACACTTCCTACACCGCAAACAGAACCACACCGGAAAGCTGCATGTACAGCAAGTTTCGGACAGGTGAGAGGACACACTGTTCTCTAACTGCCACTGCAAATGTAAAGTACTCTCCATCTTATCAACCCTCGACTCGGTGACAGGAGCCGTCGCCAAACTGAGCTAAAGAACAACGCTTTTAGCAACGGTGGCTGAGTGGCAGAGCAGGTTGTCTTTCAACTGGAAGGTTGAGGGTTTAATTCCTGCTGGACATGCCCACAAGTCCTTGGGCAAAGCGTTTAACTCCAAGTTGCTTCTGATGGCCGTGAATGAGTGATCATCAAGACTAGAAAAGTGGTGTATGAACACTTTGAGACAAAAGTCGGGGCCACAAAAATCCTGTAAAGGGGCCATGATTGGCCTGCGAGCCAGAGTTTTGACACACCTGCCTTAGGTACTACCTAAAATCAATCAGAAATCATTATAACTGATTATTATATGTTCTTTAGAATTAGCCAGAATTCCAGTGACAGGGTCTGGTTTTAAAAAAACAAAAACCCCAAAGCTTTGAATCTTTCTAAACTGTTATTGTCTGAACTCAAACCTTTTATAAAAACTAAGCTTTATTTTGCAGAGACGGGCGACATTTGGTCCATTACCAGCACAAGCTCGCTGCCAGAGAAGACTCTGAACCTGGCAACCCCACAGAAAAGTGACATCTGCGTATGAGAGGAGCTGACCTGGCAACCCTGAGCCACACACTGATGACCTCAGTAAAACACACTGTAAGGTTGTCTTTGTTTGTTTTTCTACACTTTGTTTTGTAGCCGTTTCCGCACAAAAATCGGATGATTTTTACTTTTTGTAGCTACAGAAATCTTTAAAACATTTTCTTGAATTATCTGGGATATAATCAAAATAGAAATATAAGAGTTGGAATGTGCAGATCTGATCTATAATCTAAGTCTTTTTCTACATTAAAGACCAATTAACTGAGTTTGTTCTTTTGAAAAATGTCATTTATTCACGTCCACAACATCAGGTCACGAGGTCACATGAATGAAACGTCTCTGCTCAGAAAAGCTAACGTGATTATTTATCAGTGCTTAAGAATCAATGCTATCTACACCTTTTACAGTACATGTGTGTGTATATGAAGGAAATGTGATACGAGCAGTTTAATACTGTGGATATAAACGTGTGTGTGTGTGGTGTTTTTGAACTTTTGTGGCACATGCAGCTACGTTAACGTTTTAAGGGTAATTTACCTTAGGTGTATATCGTGAGATTGGATCTAAAACACATTAATTTTAGCATAAATACAGACGCAGCTGAAAGTTAAAGCCTCTTTTCTAAGATTAAAAAGAGACTAATTGTATGACTTTCTTAACTTTTTTTCTTAAGTTGTTTCCTTCTGTCCCTGCTGGCAGCCATGTCATTTAAGCACCTCAAAAAGCCTCAACTATCCCTTTACTGTATAGATTTTCTAGTTTGTATGTTCTAATACTTTAGAGCCTGCATTTGCAAAAAATATATATACTGAGAAGCTGAAAATTTAAAGGTGCAGAGATTAAATTCAGATTTTATAATTTGTGACCGAGTTAGTTTTATATTAATCTTTAAGAAAAAAGCTCAAAATCCAAATTTTCATGCGCTGTTTTGGGGAAAAAGCTAATTTAAAGGCAGTGGGTGAGTTTTAAGACAGGGACAATACATACAAACATTGGCATTAGAGTGTCTTCTAGATAAACCCTCAGTCAGGACACGTGTGTGCAGCACTGATTGACCGTGATCGCTGGGGTTTTTCCAGGTCCGGCTTCATTTGCTGTTGCCGCGAGACGGTCGCTGTTTGCTCATGGTCGTCAGCATCTGGCTGATGTACGAGGTCAGGAGGTCGTCCATTTTGTAGCCCTGAGGGTTCGTAGAGGAAATCAAACATTAAAAAACATAATGTTTATATGAATATAACCATCAGGAATTATGGCACAAGTATTACTCTCTGGAAATATACTTATACTCCAAATCTTTAATATTAAAAAATCACTTTTGTTTGATTTTTAAAACTAAACACATTACTAACCAGCCTTATACCCCATTTAAATCAATTAAGCATTCAATGCATAACAGAGTTCACATTCAAAATTTGTAAAACAAAACGGTAAATATGAACATGAATGATTGTGTTTCTATGCGCACCAAAGTCTATAGAGAAAATCAGTGTTTTTAGCTCACAGGAGGACAGAGGCTGCTGGTCTACTGCTGCCTCGTGTGGTCAGTTTGTGTCACTGACGTAAATCTGAACGATGGATTTCTAACACCAAAGTCATAAAATAACATTTAAACTTGGTCACGGAGGCAGCAGTGGATCAACTACTCCTGTGTGCTGTGATTTTAAAATTGATGGTTTTCTCTATGGGGTTTGGCTCAGGGAGAAAGTGGTTTTCAAAGCTTAGGTTTCTAGCCAGAAAATGAGGTCAACATATTTTTAAGATCTCATGTGTAGACTTTATATTGTTTAATCGTATAAATTAAGTGGCTAAAATCTCTTAAGTGTTGTGTCAGGTCACACTGGTGTAACACTCCTGAACTATCTTACTATTTAAGGACAAACTGGGTCAAATCTGCTCTTTATCTTCTTAACTTCAACTATTATCTTCAGCTCACCAGTGAAGTTTCACACAGCAGTTTGCTTCCTCGGACCAGGTTTCCGATGGTGATGTGGAAATACGTGTGTCCGCTGCTCCAGTTGGAGATCTTTGTGAAGGGGTGAGTGGTGAGAATGTCCTGCAGCAAAGATGATATCAAATAGCAGTTTTAAAACACTTCCTCATGAGCTTAAATGTTGTTTGTTTTTAAATGTTGGACTCACCTTAGACTGGAGATCAATCAGACTCACGCCGTGTTTGTTGATGGCGATCAGCAGCGTTTCGGGATAATTTGGATCAGTTGTTTGCTGACAACAGAAGAAGAGCGCGATTTATAAAAGTTAGTTAAGTAGTTTGTGGAACATTTCACTCATTTGCTGTGACGTCTTTACCTTCACTTCAAAGAAGGCAGAACCAAACGTGGGCCATTTGTAAATGATTCTGAGGAGCGAGAGTTTGGCTTCTTCTTGACTTTTCCCTGAGTGTTTGTTGAACGGAGTCAGGATCGACTGAGAGGAGAAAATGATCATTTTCTAAAAACTCACGTTATTGCGCTGGAAACTTATTTTTACTTAAAACGCTGACTCACCCTCTTCCAGTCGTCGGGGGACATGTGTCTCATCAGGTCCTGCGGGACGAGGTCCTTCAGGATTTTGGGAATGTCGTGAAAGTGTGACTTGTCCTCATCAAACTTGACTCTGTAGATCAGCGCCGCCAGCTGGTAAACCTCGTCCTTGGAGCACTTGTGGTAGCCTCGCAGATACTTGGGCAGCTCCTGCAGAGACGACGCCAACATGTCACGACCGTAACTGTCAAAATATGTCTTTAGAGACATTTCAGAGGACAGTGACGGAAGACGCTGACCTGGTAGTAGTGGAAGATGGAGTCGGCCATGGCGTCTCTTCCTGGCACCGTGTTGGTCCAGAGCTTCTTCATGAAGAACACCTGATACGTCAGTGAAGGCACCGCACCGACTGCACATGGAGACACAGGAAGTGATGTCGCAACAGGATGAACCAATGAGAACAGGCGACAAATGCGAACATTAACCTTTTTATAAAAACCCAGCTTCACAGTTTTGGTAAATTTGATAAATTACCCATATTTTAAACCTTAATTACTGATCAGAGGTTTGTTTTACAGTTTGTTTTTTTCCTCCATCTTACTTTTTAAAATATCAGTTTTTCAAAATAATTTGTTTTATTTAGATGTTTGTTTTCCTATCTTCATGCAAATTGATTGTTTACAGTAATGCTGTCTATAGATGGACTTTTTATAAAGAGCAGAACAGTTTCAGTTTGTAGTGTTTAATCAACTAAAGATTTGATTTATCGTTGTGTTGTTGAAAGTTGTTCAAATATCTTGTCTTTTAAAATGTGTTAAAAATAAAGATGAATCTATTAATGGATGTAAAAGACAAACTAGTTTCTCTACCGTCTTTCACGTGTCTGGCTTTCTTGATCCAGTCGGTCAGATGCCTCACAAAGTCAAAGAAGAAGTCTCCATCAGGAACACTGATCACCTGTAAATCCATCACAAACCAATATTCTGTGGGAAGCAACAACTTGACATGGATTTCAAACAGATTCTACAAATATGCAAGTCACACGTGTCTAAAAACAAATAGAAGTGGACTTAAAATGCGTCATCTCAGTGTCTATTGCAGTAATAATAATAATAATAATAATAATAATAATAATACAGTGTTTCCTCACTTTGTCTGTGATCTTGACAAAAAGACTGAAGCCTTCTGAGGATTTGAGCATCAGACGTCCAGAGATGTTTTGACAAAAGTCTTTGGCTTTGGTGCTCGACTCCACCTCAAACACCTGTGAACACACACACGGGACAAAGTGACGCAGGAGCAGTTGGAGGAAAATGTGGAAAAAAAGGGATACATTTAGACATTTAGAGTTGCAGTCAATGAAAAAACCTAAAAGTTGACAATTTTAGACATAAAATATCAATTCCTTTATGACTTCTTGACCTTGAAGGCTCCTAGAAATCACGGGAGAAATCTGAATAATGGAGGAAATGGTTATTAACATATGTTGCAGACATTTTATTTACTAGTTAATGTGGTTCAGCCCCTCTGTGAAAGTCTTTGCCACTGGTGAGACTCAAACTTTGGCCCAGTTCCTTCAAAAAGTTTGTTTAGATGACAATATAAACAATTGTATTAATAATATAATTAAATGTAGCTAGTTTTCAATATTTACGGACATAAGTCGTCATGTTTTTACATAAACCTGATTAAATATAATTTTTAAGACTTATTTTTAGAGTTCATGCTTATGCCTCACATTTATTGTGTATATTTTATTAGTTGTTAAATGAATGACTGACCTCGTCTGAATCGTCTGGGAAATAAACTTTGTGGAAGATCTGCGTGGTTTTGTGCTGGATGGCCTCCACCTCCACCAGGTGAGGAGGATACTTCCTCGACCCATTTCTGCCACAGATAAAAGGACGGTTTGTAAACGGAGCACAAAGAATAAAGGGAAAAAGGAGGAAAATGACTAAAGTGTGAGTGTGTTTTTACCGTAAGGCCTTCTGCAGACGCTGCATACAGTCTGGAGCCAGTGGATAGTGTTTCTTTGCCTGCAGGAACTTCTGGACGTGAGGCAGCAGGACGTTACTGGGAGGAAACAAACCCGTGCAGAGCCACAGAAGCTCCCAGCCTTTCTCCTCACTGTACCTGCACACACACAAACACCCTAACCTTAACCATCACAATTAAATGCCTAACTCTAACCCTAACCAGGTCTTAATCCTCCTTGATCCAAAAAGTTGTTTTTCTGACAGTTGGTCCACACATAGATTTTACATTATTTGATGCTCAATAATGAGGAAAACATGCAAATGACAAGTTAGAGCAGAATTAACTATTTATTAATTAAAAGGTTACAGATTACTGTTTGAAGTGCACCTGCAGTAAAACTTTATAGTCCAGAGAGTAACATTTAGGAGGGTTTATAGGCTGAAAACGCAGTTTTAACTACTTAAATGTATCATTGGTTGAGATTGTTCTGCTTATAAAAGTTAAAGTGAGGAACATTTTTGAAGTTTAAATGAAAATATTACCCACCAGTATGTTTATTTTGGTGTAAAACCACTTAGCCTTAGAATAAACAGAGGCCTATTTTGCTTGTGCTGCCATGTCCTTAAAGCAGCTTTTTATGCAAACAAAGACAAACTACATCCTTTTGTGATATGTGAGGGCCACCGTAGTTTCCTTATGTAGCCAGGAAATGGAGCGTGAAAAGATCCATGTATTACAATCTGCAGTCTCAGCAGTGGATGTCACTCATTGGTTTCACGGTTTAAAAAGACAATTTTAAGGACATTTTCATTAATAATGTTTAAGAAAAAAAAACCCAAATACACTGATTTGGTGTCCTTGTATTTTTGGCTAAAGTGTCCAATTGTATGCACATCCGATTTTGCTGCCAATGCACATGAATTTGTAAATTAAAAAAGAAGACATGGACAAGTTATTGACATTATTTTTGGTGTGTGTGTGTGTGTGTGTGTGTGTGTGTGTGTGTGTGTGTGTGTGTGTGTGTGTGTGTGTGTGTGTGTGTGTGTGTGTGTGTGTGTGTGTGTGTGTGTGTGTGTGTGTGTGTGTGTGTGTGTGTGTGTGTGTGTGTGTGTGTGTGTGTGTGTGTGTGTGTGTGTGTGTGTGTGTGTGTGTGTGTGTGTGTTCCAGACTCACTTGATGTGATTGTCGGTCAGCTGTTTGAGGATCTGACAGAAGATCTCGTCTTTGAGCGGCTCGGCCTTCAGTGCACCTTCAAAGATCTGGTCAGTGAGCTCGTTGACAAACCGCACTCTCTTGGACGGGTAGTCGCCCGTGTACTTCATCACAGGTACACGAGGAGTTAAAGACACGAACTTCACTTCATCAACAAAACAAACCGAGGTTGTTAGGTTTTAGAGAACTTGCAAGCAGCTCGGAGTGTGTGTCCTAGAGAGACGCCACTGATTTATGTCAGAGTCATTCTAAATGATTAAAAAATAAGGATTCAATATTTCCAGCACATTTAGTCATAAAAAAGTCAGTGTATTTGACCGAGTTTGTGAGACAAATTTATGCAATTTGACTTTGCAGTTAGTGTGCCGTTAACACTAAATAGCTCAAACCTTTGTAAACGTAGACCTGGAAGCTTCATGTGAATAAGATGTGTGCAACTAAAGGGGAAGTTCATGTTGCCAGTAGGTGGCACAATGACCACGTGGACAGAAGCCTCGGTAACTCGCATGTCGATCAAAGGAAGATGAGGACGGCGTCTGTCTGGACGGAAACCTGCTGCGTGGCTTGTGGGAACACGTAATGTAGAAATGTGTGGTTTTTTTTAAATCAAATCGCTCTAAAACTCGGTCTGATCGCAATTTCCCTGATGTGCACACCGAGTTTGGTGACCTTCAAATATTAACATCAGGTGGAAATGGTTAAGAACTGACGATTGTGGGAGAGAAAATAATTTGGAACAGGAAATATGGTTGTTTTAAGGAAGAATTCCCAAACTATTGTAGTTAATATGGTTTTAACAGTGAATAGACTGAGTTTCACACTCCAGTGAAGGATATCTGTGAAGGCCAGACAGGCCTCCTGGGAGAGCTCCTCATGTGCCAGCACCTTCTTCAGCAGAGGCTGTTTGATAGGCTCCCTGCTGCAGCTCCACACGCGCTCCTTCCCTCGGCTTTTGGAGATCATCACTCTGCTCAGGGTGCTTTTCGGAGGAGGCCTGGACACACGCAGGACGGGTGAGTGGAAGTAACAACACGCTTAAACATCAAAAAAGTAGGATATTACACATAAAGTCAAGAAAAAACCACCTGAAGTAGTCGTAGGAGAATTCCTCCAGTGTGTAGGCCTTCGGTTTCTCCTCTTTTTCACAAAGGTTAATGTGGGACAATGTGATTGATTCTCGCCTCTGATCAGGAGTCATGATCACTAAAGCCTGAGATGGAGAGTGAAAAGGAAAAAAAACAGTGAAAAGGAGACGGAGGACTTGTGAAAGGGAAGAATTCATCAATAATCCACTTCCACTCACCACGATGTCACACTGAGGTCTGGTGATCGTGGGCAGCACGTAGACGCAGTCGGCAGGAAAGTCTCCTCTCTGTTTGGTCCTGTCGTTGATGCCGTGAGCCCAACCCGAGTTCATCACGTGTTCTCCGTCGTGCTCGTCCAGGATGATGAGGTCTCCTTTGGAGAAACTCAGGAACGTGGACTCCACCCCCACTGCCACATCAACAACACATAAACATGACTGTGGAGTTCTGTCATCCAGGTCAACTGGACTGAAGAAACTTAGCTATCTATTGATGATACATGTAAGACACTAATGTAGGTCTTCAAACACAAGACGCCACTTACCAGGGTTGGGACAGTCCAGAAGTCCCACCACATACTTGGACCTCTTCCTCAGACCCTCGAGGAAGGTGACCACCAGATCACGGATGTCCTCCGCGTTGTTGGAGGTGAACGTGTACTCGTCTCCTTTCACGGTGGCCAAGGTGAAACTCTGGCCCTGGAGTTTACCACCTCTGCACGAAGAAAACGGACTGTAATCTCGTCAAACTGGGACACATTTCATTGTGACACAGCGTGACGTGGTCTCACCTGCTGCTGGACACAGCAGTGATCTCTGGGAAAGACAGCTCCAGAAGAACCTGCTCCTGCTCGTCCACAAAGTAAACGCCGGTCCAGTTCACCGCCACGATCACATCGTTCTTGGGCAGACTGGGTCCTGTGAGGAGACGCGAGCGTGTCATTTCCACTGCGGACACACACACACACACACACACACGATGCAGACGCAGAAACTGTGTTCCGTACCTGAGAATTTAAAGGCCTCGTAGAAGCGCGAGAAGAGTAAAGGCCACTTCAAACGAGCGAAATCCACCACGTCCTCCTTCACCGTCTGTGTGCTCACCCTCCTCTTCATGTTTAATCCCTGCACAATCAATCATTTAATCATCAATGTCTATTGAAACGGCCCTTTTACAAAACGCCAAAAAAGTAAGATTTCAATCTAAGAGCAAAAGGAAGATGTATTAAAGCCACTCTTAATAAATAAATATGTACTAAGTTTAAATGTAAAAAGTGCGAGGTTCAGAGATAGAGTCTAAATCAGGGGTTTAAGTTTAAGAGTAATAAAACAAATAAAAGAAGAAGCGAACAAAGTATGTGTGTTCCTGACTCGTGTGACCGTTACCTTTTTGTGGGCGTTGACGATGAGCTGAGTCCACTTCTCTGGAGTCTTCATTAATGTGATTTCTCTGTCGGGGATGTAGGACGGGATGAGGCCGAGCAGACGATCCTGGAGGACCTCGGAGCCGAAATCCACGTAATACTGCTGAGAGGCCAGTTCTGCCAAGTCCTCCTCCTGAGGAGAGGAGACACAGAGCGGAGACAGACGAGACACAGAGACGAGACACGGACAGGAGACAGAGGAGACACGGATAGGAGACACGATCAGAAGGAAACCAGTGTCTCAAATATTAACAGATTAACTGGGGTTTTTTTTTCCTGGCTCTTTCATGGAAACTAGAGATAATCATAAAAATAAGAATATATTTTCAAAACAATGTCACAAAGTACAAACAAAGCTGTACAAGAGCCATCAAAGCCATTAGAATAACACAATTAAAACAATAAAACCAAATTAAATGTAATAACAATAGTACATTTTCAATAATTTTCTTCAAAATCAGTTCCTCCTCAGGTCAAAGTCAACATTTCCTCATAGTATTCCTGATATTTTATGCTGTACTTATTGTATGAGAGGCCAAAAACATGTTTATGACTAAAATCTAAGCAGTTATTCTGTGAAACCAAGTGAAGATTTCCACCACATTTTTAGGAATTTTCTTGAAATGAAGAGAGAGTAAAGAGAGTCCAAGTGAGACAATTCCCTCATTAAAATGTTTGCCATTCACAAGAGGACAAGGACACTCACCCTCTCACAGCGATACTCCCCGAACTTCACGCCTCGAACGATCTGCTGGTAAATGAGGTTTGTGGAGACCTGGTCCTCGGCCGGGCTGTGCCAGGGGGTGAAGATCTCCTTCCTGAAGAACAGCCTCCAGGGGGCGTTCCTCTCCTGGGCGCCCTGCTCCTTGGCGTACTGCTCACACTGGGACACGGCGTCCATGACATGGTCACTCCCATTGCCCAAAGAAGACACCTGACACAAGACGTAGAATTATTATGTCATTAAAGTGACAGTTCAGGTTTTTAGAAGTGTGAAAACACTCGCCTCATAAATTATAATATCCTAAGTATATGTTTAACAACTTGACATTAGATGACCTTTAGTTTGCGTCTCACCTCCCTGCACCAAAGTCCATAGAGAAAATCTCTGATTTTACATCATGGATGTCAGGAGTTTGTTTGTTGTTAGTTAAATTAGTTATTTTTGTGACTTCTGTTCAGATTTACTGCAGTGACAAAAACTGTAGTAGAACAATAACTCTGGTGCTCCAGTGACCTAAAAATGCGGATTTTCTCTCTGGGCTTTGGCGTGGAGAGACACAAACCAGTTTCCTGTCAGAAAAAGGAAACCTGACCGATCCTTTGAGCCCATACTCTCACGAAGCGTCTACTTCACCTTGTCAAACAGGGCGATGTAGAGCGAGAAGCCAAAGCGATCCCGCAGGTGGATCTTGTCGGCCAGTGCGTTGCAGAGCTCGCTGGCTGTGGTGGCCGAGTCTGCCAGCAGCGTCTTGGTGGTTCCGTCCATAAACGTAACTGGCAGCATGATGGGCTTCTTTGATTTAGTGGCCTGGGAGCAAAAATAAGAAAATATTGAAGTTAAAATTGAAACCTTGTCCCCAATCACAAGTTCCAACCCAACCAAAAAACAACAATATAATGAATTAAACTGGATGAGAGTCAAAATAGGGTGATTTTTAAGACATTTAATACCTGCAGTTCCAGCCATGACGGCGGCTGAGTCCGCGTACGATTCACAAACGTCCGCCTCAACCTTTCCTCGCAATATGGAGCGTAACCAGGGGGGCCGTTGATCAAGAAAGCCCGTAAATACTGAGGGGAAAGAAGAGTAGAAAAAAGAGTTTAGATTTAATATCTATATTTAAAGTATTAGCAACTGAAATCAGTTTCAACTTCACTGTCTTATGTAATCAATGTTAAAGTAGTGAAGAAAGTTTAAATGTCTTTAAATGTGTTGAGTTTACAATCACATAAGATAAAGAAAGGCAGAAACAGGACTTTCTTGGTATTGTTTTCTTGAAAAAAACATTCAAATAACTGTAATTATTGTTTATACCAGATCCTTTGATAACTCTAATGATTTGTGTGTCTTTTGTTGATACAACCACAGACAAGAGAAGGAGAAAAGTCATTAACGAGTGTTTTTAGAAATCATTTGAGCGTAAACTGACGTCCTTGTTCCGTTCAACGTCAGCTGATGTGTCCAAATGACACTTATTCTTGTTGTATGTTCAGTGAATTTGACGCTTTGTGGAACACAAATTGCCCTCAATTATTGGATCGATGAAGTGCAAACAATGGAAAAAAGTAGATGCGTGAAGAAAGAGTATCAGAAAAGTAAACGTGGTCTCACAGGTGAGCCTTGTTTTTGTGGTTTTCGACACGTGAATGTTTCTTACTTTGACAAACTTCTCAGACGGAGCGAAGCAGCCGACGCAGAGCGACAGCAGGATCCATCCTCGGGCGTGGCTGCTCTTGGACGGGTTCTGACTGAGCTGTTTGCAGATCTGACAGTAGATTTCATCTCTGCGGCAGAGAAACCACACAGCAGAATAAAGAAAGCATCATTTCACAATAAGAGCAAAGCATAAAAAAAGGATTTATCAAGAAAAGTCTGACTTGTATTGAAGCATAAATCTGTCGAGCGGTCGAAATGTAAAGTCTTTTCATTTATCCGGTTCATATCTGTGATTAATTAAAAATCTAGTTTTATCTTCTCAACATCTAGCAATTGATATACAACCCAAACATCCAATATAATTACAATGTAAGAATGTGGAGATTAAAGAAATCAGAAGAATCATAGCAAATATCAACCAGACTCAAAGAAAATGACATTCTGTCAAACTGTGCTTTGTTTATGCAAATGTGCCAAAATGAATCTCCAATGTTTAAACAAAAAAATACAACATAAAGTAGTCATTTATGTGGGTCGCCAAATATTTAATAAATAAATGAAGAAACAAATATTACTATTCAATTTTACTCTTTTGTAAATGTCTGGTTAATTATCGTGTTCAAACTCACATCCAGTAAATGAAAAACGCGGTTAAAACCTTATATAAAACTCTCGTATCTTCCATTTCTTTTGTGTTAAGAATTGTAACTTGTGCCTGAAACTGTGCTGCTGTGACAGGAACGTGTTCCAGTTATATAGTGAATAAGTTACATCTCTGTATTCATCCATCCATCTAGTTTATGAAGACATTAAAGCTGTGACAGCTGCTGCTGCTGCTGCTGCTGCTGCTGCTGCTGCTGCTGCTGCTCTGTGCTCACCTGAGGGCCGGTCGTAAGATGCCGTTGCCGATGATGAAGTGAAGTTTCTCCAGGTTGGACGTGGGTCTGTCCTCCAGCATGCTGTTCCCCTGAAGACTGTAGTCTCCGTCTGTCAACCTCCTGGTGACCTGACACACACACACACACACACACATCAAAAGTGAGCAGAAAGAAAAAGAAAAAGAAAAACAGAAACCAGTTGTTTGGCCTCAGTCAAGACTATTTTAATGTTTAAAGGGACACAAACTCTATTTCTGAGGCCACCATGACCTTGACCTTTGACCACCAAAGTGTAAGTGGTTAATCCTTAAGTCCATGTGAACATGTGTGTCAATTTTGAAGGATTTCCTTCAGATATTCTGGAGATGTCGTACTCACAAGAACAAAAACTTAGTCTATCTGAATTTCTCTGCTCATTTAGAAGCTTCTCATCTTCTGCTGAGATATTAAACATCTACGTCTGTAATTATGAGAACTAAGAGTAAAGAGCTACTGTTGTATCTACAGTGCCCCAGCAAAGTATTCACAGCGCTTCACGTTTTCAACATTTTGTGCTGTTCCAGCCTTATTCCAAAATAGATTAAATTCATTTTTTTCCTCAAAATTCCACACACCCCATAATGACAACGTGAAAAACGTTTATTTGACATTTTTGCAAATGTAATAAAAATAAAAAAACCTGATCTACAGATAATTCCTTTGGTTTGTGCTCTGACATGCACTGCCAACTGTGGGATAGACAGGTGTGTGCCTTGAATTTACCACAGGTGGACTCTAATGACGCTGCAGAAACATCTCAAGGATGATCAGTGGAAACAGAATGCACCTGAGCTCAAGTGGCAAAGCTTCATGGCAAAGGCTGTGAATACTTATGATACTACGTGATTTCTCACAGGTTTTATTTTTAAATAAATTTGCAAAAACGTTTTTCACGTTGTCATTATGGGGTGTTGTGTGTAGAACTTAATCCATTTTGGAATAAGGCTGAAAAAGTGAAGCGCTGTGAATACTTTCCGGATGCACTGTATTTAAAGGTAGATTATAGTCATTTTTATGATACATTAGTCTCATAATGTGTCACGGAGATTAAAAGGTCCAGTGTGTAAAATTTAAAGGTGACATTGAATGCTTGTATCGCACATATATGTTAGTTATGGAGGTCTACTTACATATATTAACTTGTTTTCATGGTTAAAAACCTCCTAGTCGCTGCAAACGAGCCGATCAAAATATCTCCTCACTGACGCTCTCGTCAGCTGCGCTGTTTCAGACCAAAACCACACCCCCAGAACGTGGACTGTGTTGTGATTGGCCAGCCAACGAGAGCTTTCCCACTGTCCTGTGATTGGCCAGGTACCTGGAAGTGACGTAATTGGTAGGCCAGCTCTCAGATACACAGCTCCCCCTCTGGCACGGTGGATGCTCTGCATCTCAGCAGCTACAACGAGAGTAGTTCTTCTTCTTCTGCGGTTGAATGTACGCAACCGGATGTGCCCGGACTAGTGCCCGCACCAGGAGGCGCTACGGTGGTGAGAGGAGTGGTGAGGATTTCTGATGACGACATCAGCATAGGGAAGTGCCGATCCGCTTCGCAGAGCCCAGGAAAACAATACAACACTATTTTCTCAGCAGTGGCTGAACTGTTTGTTCTGAAACTTTAGGGTTTCATAAACGAGGTAATGGCGCAGATACACACACAAACGCAGCGTTAATTGGAGCATCCGGTCTATGTCGCCTTTAAGACAGTTTATTGGCAGTAACTGAATATACTATGAACAGTTGTTTGTATAAGCGTTTATCACTTGAGAATAGAAGATATAAAGGTTTAGGCAGTTTTTAAGTTCTAAGACAAGGGCCACAGACCCTCATGTGTCTACGGCAGCCTGAATGCACAAACCACTGTTTGTGTTTTGAAGAAGCTTACAGCACAAACGAGGAAGAACGGCGTGATTTTTGGTATGCAAAGGCCACCGTACTTCCCTGACGTGCTTGGAACTGGGAGGAGTTGGTGTCCTCCATTTGAAGCAATATGCACTAGTAGATGTTACAAATTCTTACAAATCAGACCTTTAATGATGAATATGATGACTAAAATACTGGGTTCAATGACATATTCAAAACTTGAAATTGTCATTTGTAGGTCTGTTGCTCCACCCACCAGCAATCACCAGTGAGCTGCAGCTTTGGGTTAAAAAAATACTGAATATTAAAACACACTGGTGTTGTAAAGTGGTAGATGATGGATGGATGGATGATACCGGAAAGTGGAGAAATAGAGCTTTGCACCCATATACTTGTCATTACAGTAGCACTCAGGACTTCCGTGCAACGACCGTCCGATCAAAGACACGATTCACACGTCGTGCGGCTGTGACGTCAGCTTATTATGAAATAATAATAATAATAGTTATCTATGAAAATCAGGGGCAGAAGCACTCACTCATTGAACATTTTGTAGACACTTCTACAGCCATGAAATCAAAATTAAATCCAGGCAGCCTGAATATCATGATGGTCGTAAGAGGGCAAATCTCACCTCCTCTGCGATCTTTGATTTCCTCTTCAGTGTGAGAGACACGAGTTTGTGTCTGACGCTGTTTCTCTTCTGAGTGTCTATGGAGCTGTTCTGTAGACACAAACAGAGGATTATTATTATTATTATTATTATTGTTCACTTTCCTTCACAATTGACCAGAGCAGCACTTCCCTCATGTGGACCAAAGGCCAACCAGCAGATGACATGAACATTTTCTGCTCCTGCACTAAACTAAGCTCATTTTGGACCAACATTTTAATGCCTTCAGTTAAATGTTTCAAAAGGATATCACTCCCAACCCCATATGTGCATTATTTGAAAGGCGACGCTTGTGTAGTCATAGCAATCACTTCCATGACTGCAAGACGTCTGATTCTTCTCTCCAGGAAGAAACTCACACCTCTCAACTGAGGAGACAGGATGAATTTACTGCAATCCTGAACAACTGAAAATCATCATCAGCTGGTCTCACCTCTCCCTCCACCTGCAGCTCCTGCAGTTCCCTCTTGTACGTCCTCTTGCCGAGGGTTTCGTAGATCTTGGTCATGACGGGGATCTTTTCGCTGCCGTCGTTAATCACCATCGGGCACTTTGGCTCCGAGAGGTCGCCCATGAACCTCAACACGGTGATCCACACGGCTAACGCAGCCTGGCAGAGCGGAGAGGGGAACAAATGTGCTCGTGTGAGCGTCACCAAAACCCTGTGACAGGATCTGAAGACGTCTGGTTAACTCATATGTGTCTCACCAGCTGATCTCCTTCATCCTCGTGGAACAGCAGAGGTTGTTTCAGTGGTCGTCTGATGTACGTGTGCGTGGAAACTCCTTGGAAGTACGTCGCCGCAAACTTGGAGAACTTGTACTCGGACAAATCCTCCTCTTCCTCGTCAGGTAACGGCAGAGCTTCGTGTACGACCTCTTCTTCAGCTTCGACACCACTGGGAAGCTTCTCCAAGTCCTGAGCAGAACAAGAAGTATAATATTTTGATACTTCAGAGTTGGATAAACTTTTCTATTGGACACCAACAAGTGTAAAAAACAAACCTCAAATCCAGCTGGTGCTCGTCCGTCCTGGTTGGGTAACGGCCCCGAGTTCCCCAGGAACCCAAACATACGGTCGACCATGTCCGAGTGATCGACGGGCTGCTCCTTGTCCCTCTCCATCTGCTCCAGCAGCTCCTTCTTCCTCCTCGTCTCCTCCTTCTCCTCCCTCTCCCTCTCCTCTCGCTGCTGGGCCAGTTGGACCAGCCGCTCCTGGTGATTCCTCTCGGCCTCGGCCTTGGCTAGTCGCGCTGTCATCTGGTTTCGCAGCTGCTCCTCCTCGGCCAAGCGCTGGCGCTCGGCTTCCAGGCGACGCTGCAGCTGTGAGGAGAAGGTCAGAGAGGAGTTTCACAGAGGCAGGGAGGACATGTTCTACTCTTCAGCTCTTGTCTGTTAAAAACCTTATTTTAAACATTAAAAGTTATCAAAAAAACATGCTATTTTGTAATGAAATCTTATACAATAAATTATCCTTTAATCTGAATACAACCAAAAGTACTTTTAGATTTAGAAGTATTTAGAGGATAAATTAAGACAAAATCTAAATGAATAAAAATCATGAAAGAATAACACTCGTTCATTACTTGTCAGTGTAACTCAGAACAAACTGAGATTAAACAAACATTTACAAAGCAAATCATTTATTTAACAACATCGATCATAACAGGAAAAGTGAAGAAAATGAGAAATGGTGCGACACATTCACAAAGAGCTCATGAACATATTTCATGAAAGAAAGCTTAAACAAAGTCATGAAAGGAAGGATGTCACAGCTTAAATTATCAAAAAAAAAACACACAGATGGAACAATATAACTATTGATTATTGAAAAAACTATTAGAAGTAAAAATACTTCTTATTTATACTTTATCCAACCTCTGACATTTCTGGCAAAATACTCAAAATACAGATTAAACAGATTACAGATTCTGTATTTCGCTTAAAATCCAGCAGTTTTTACTAAATGAAACCAGAAAACAATAAGTTATAAAGTGGTTAAAGTGTTGTTAAGGTGATGAAACTGACACTTAAAAAGGTTAAAATAATATCAGATTTAAAAAAAAAAAAAGCCACAGCCCAAGGAAGAAGACGTCAACAAAACCCCCCCCACAGTGTCTCCGCCTTCAGCACCAGCGCTCTTCTCTCTGTGGTGTGAGGACATGATAGATGTAGCAGTAGTAAATGTAGGAGTTGTTTACCTCCGCTCTGAGCCTCTGGCAGAGGCGCCTGGCTATCATGCCCCTGGTGTAGGCCTGGATGGTCAACACGGCACGCAGACGCCGCCAAAACGTCTGCCGGACGAGGAAACCGCGGCAGCGGCCCTGCATGAGAGTCACGCACAGGCGCGTCCTCTGGTAGCTCCTGTATTGCTTCCTGGACCTGTAGACGGCCTGGAGGCGCCGGAAACCACACTGCATCTGAGACGTGAGGACGGAAACAGAGGTGTGAGGTGTTTGAAGGTTCTATGAGAGGAACAAAACGACAAGATGGAGAATAATGTAAATCACACTCACAAGTCGGTATTCTTTCCTGCACCGATATCCTCTCCAGACCTTCTGGATAACAGTCGCAGCACGTCTCAGTCTGAGGAAGTTGTTCCTGTAGAAGAGTCATGACGGGGAAGATGAATTAGATTTGAGAGAAAAGCATAGTAACACCATTATCACCCTAACCCTTTTTTACAGGAGGCAAATTTATTTACAATATGCTCTTTTATCATCCTCCTCTTTCTCACATATGTCACACACTGGTATAGTGAGATTAGATTAAGATGGAGTGAGAGATAAGGTGATTGGCTTCATTTTCTACGCACTACGGTCAAAATTCCTCCGCTCCACTCTGAATCTCACACTCTGGTATATGATAGAGTAGAAGAGTATTTCTGATTTTCCTCCAAGTACCACCAGTGGAAGCTCACGCGCCACAGTTTGAGGACTGTGGTGTTAGAAAGTGGTGGCTGCAAACATCTGAATAAAAGGCATGTCTAAAAAATGATGACTTGATAAAACACCAGAGTCGTACTTATCATAACTCCTCCGCAAACACTGTAATGATATAAAAACCCTCACTGAGTTTTATTAACAGTTCACTATTCAAAATCCCTTAAAGGTGAAGGAAATGAACAAAAGAACAGAAAGAGGAGGAGACACCTGCTGTGAGGCTGCAGTACCACTGATAGAGACAGAGGGAGACAGAGAGCAGGACTGCAGCTAAACCAGCTCTGTGTTTGTGTACCGTATGATGTTAAACTGTGACCAAAATGGTGAAAATAAGAATTCTCTATAAGAGCGTTTACATTAATATTCTGCACAAACAGCTGTTGTGGTCCCCACTAAAGTGTATATGTCTGCGTGTGTGTGTTTGGCTCCTCCATTGCCTCGGGGCAGAAAATCTTCCTGAATTTGACATGATTGAACCTAATTTTCAAAAGCATTCAAATTTGACACATTTTCACAAGTCAGACAAGATGATTTTCATTGCTTTACATGCACTTCCATCAAATATGCCCCTGAAATCCTATTAATGCGATTGTTTTACTTTGTCTTCATTTTGACGTTTCACGACTTAAAGGCTCATTAGGTTTGTGCGTGTGTGTAAAAAGTCCCTGACCTCTCTTTAAGTCCTCGCACAGACTTCTGTATGAGGATGACTTTGTCTGTGAGGCCTTTGTCTCGCTCCACCTCCAGCTGCATGTCGTGATGGTCCTGACAAAAATAACAACAATCATGATTTTAAAGATGAATATGAATTTATTTAAATATCCAAAACAACTATTTTCCTTTTTTTTTTAGAGGCCAGTGAGTAAAATGAAGCACCTTTAGGAAAATCTTGGTCTTTCCGATTTGCCAGTCGTCAAGGTTCCCGAGGCGGGCCTGAACAATCTGCTGACACGTTCCTCTCAGATCCTCCTGTAAGAAGAGAAAACAACAACACAATTATGTTTTCAAAATGCATCAAAACCAGGTAAATTTGCAGTATTTTACAAACTAATTTCTATTTATGGATGTATGGATGTATCATTTATGGGTGAATAATGTTGACCTGTTTGTGAGCAGGTTTGACTCCGGGCATGAGGACTCTGTAACGGTCCACAAACTCGGCAAAGGTGTATCTGATGGGGTAACCGGCCCGACGTATCCGGATGGTCTCCATCATGCCGGAGTAACGCAGCTGACGAATACAGAGCTCTCTGTCGAATAACTGAGGAAAAAAACAAAACACAAAACACAGCAGGAAAATAAACTTCAGCATTAAAATTAGAAGTGATATATCTGAATGTCACAGGGCAGACTGTAGTTTCTGTGAAAAGCAGCATCACAGTAGTAAAAAGTTGACTCTTTTTCTTCACGTAAACATTTTAACAGACTAAATTAAAAAAAAGGATCTGAGCCCACACACACTCAAACTGGACTCACCATTGGCTTTTTGAACTCGTTGGGTTTTATGCAGCGCACAAAGAACGGCTGACACACACTCAGCGTCCTCATCAGCATCTCCAGAGAACGTTTGAACTGACTGCTGAGAGTGGGAGAGCGCTTCCTCGTCTCAACGCCCTGAAAACACACACACACACACACACCAAAGCATAGTTCACTGTTATGTTATATGTTTTGCATACATGTACATTCAGTTTACCACCTTTATGACAACTTTACACACGACTGCTACATGTCCTGTGATTGGCTGATGACCTGAGCAGGTAATATATTATTTTACAACTTCTTCTGCCACTGTTTGTCCATTAACTTGTACTGGTTTATATTTTTTATATATTTTTTAAAATATTAAATGTTTTTTCACTGTTTAAATGATTTGAAAACTTCTTCAGCAACACATTTTCAGCTTGGAGCTTGTGTTCCCATTTGGTAAATTAGACTAAGGCAGAGAGGTGAACATCAAAGTGACTTTGCAGTTTATTGTTCCTTAAATATAAGGTCAAATTAAAATTTAACAAAAGTGTCTCTTTAATTTCAGCTACAACAAAGAATGGAGCAAAGAGAAAAGCTTGAAGGAGAAATCGGTGATGCTGCTGCTGCTGCTGCTGCTGCTGCTGCAGGTGAAGGTGGAACCACATTGTGAATTTTCGTGTTTTATCTCGGTAAAAAACACGTACACAAACACACACACACACACACACACACACAGTTTGAGTGACCACGTGGCAGGAGGCTGTTGATTACCTTTGGAACAGGAGTGCTGGGCTGCTGATAACCACACAGAAACTGATGTGAGATGAAAAGACAGAGGAAAGAGAAGAGGAAGAGCAGAGTGAGAGGAAGGTGTGACGTTAGTGGAAGCCAAAGCTGTGAGGGAGATGAAGGCTGAGGCAGAGGTGTACGAATGTTTATGGACTTGTTTTTAATGAGCATTTAAAATGAAAAGTAACACTGAAGATGAGGGCGAAAATAGAAAGGATGATGAAGAATATATATATTTACGTGAACCATGAATCCAACATTTGTCGTCTAACACAGTGTTTCCAAACCTGGTCCTCAGGGAACACTGCCCTGCATGTTTTAAATGTTAGATGTTCCCCTGCTCCAACACACTTGATTCAGATGAACAGCTCGTTACCAGGCTTCTGCAGAGCTTGTTGACGAGCTGACCATCTGAATCAGGTCCAGGGTTGGGAAACACTGGTCTAACTTCCCAAACCGTTCCGTTTGCTAATCAAAATACACACTTAAGAGTAGGATGGAGGTTGTACGGCACCCCCCAGTGGCCAAAGTCATTACTACAAAAACAAAGAAAACTTCTGGGAGAGAATTTTTTTCCTAAACCCCCTGAAAGTTTCTCTTTGAAAGCTGATCTTTTACATCATTTATTTTATGATATAAATCTAGGGCCACATGAAAACCTATCACTGTGTCACAACTGGCCCGTGAGCCAGACTTTGAATACACCTGTGCTAAGGGGAGTGTGATCATATTACACCTCTAGAGAACATCTTTGAACTCACAATCAAAGGTAAAGAACATGAGTCTGTGTCAGCTTTGTTTGCTCTCACCATGGCAACGTCCGCCTGGAAGATCTGCTTGATGAACTTGTTCTTGGACGAGTGGACGAGCTGGATGATGTCCGTGTGGAGGCTGTCTCGGTTTTTCTCCAGGAATCCTGCAGGAGGAAGTTAAAGCGACACAATGTAGGATTTCAACCTTCAAATATTGTCTCCAAGATTATTTTCATGGTAAAAACTGACAGCAGGTCGAATATCAACTCTGTCAAAGCTTGAAAGAACATCAATCTCCTACTTTATGGCATGCCTCATGCTTTTTTTTGTCCAGACAAAAGAGAAAACTTAAATATCGGTGCTTTTTAGTTGTGGGTGGCACTTTATTATCGCTGTAAACTTGATTTATACTCGAACAAATATGTTCTTAACTGAACAGTTAATTGTGTTTGGTCTATAAAATTCCAAAAAAGATAAATTGTCTCAGGGATATTTCAGACTCCTGAGCTGCTGAATCCAGTGAATTGATTATTTTTGATAGATTTTCATCCAGTTGACAGATAATTCAACAAAGAGCTTCAAATTTAATGGTGTGTGGGAGAGACAGAAGAGTAAGACAGAAATTTGACAGGATCAGAATGAGTCAGTAGACACTATTATGGTGAGGGAGGACAAATAAAAATGTTTTCTCCCACTTCTCATAAAAATCGTGCTGAAATAAAGTAAAAACAAAAAAAAACTGTAATGACAGTGAAAAAGTACATGAGTAACCGCCTTAAAAGTCTTACTTTAATGCTTTTATTTTACACCAATATCAAAACAATCTTTAATCATATCTTTCATAAATCTTTTTACCCCTTACTGTACCTGTATATAACGGTTTGTTTCAACTGTTCAGTAATCCTAATCTACACTTTTTCATACTTTATTATCAGGTGATAATATATTCTCTTATATCTTATGTTCCTGTTTGTATCTTAGTATTTTAATGTTAATTCTATTTCCATTATTTATTTGTGTTTACATATTCTTACTTTTTTGTTCTCTAATCTATCCGTACTCGTCTCCATCTGACACAGGTGTGTCAGATGATCTCATACACTCACAGGTGTATGAGATCAGTGAGAGGAGGATGTTAATGAGATTAAAAGAAAAACAGAACACACCTCTGGTCTCGTAGTGAACCACGCCGGCAAAGTGTTGGATCCCAAACTGTGTTTCATAGCTGTTTTTAGGAGGAATGTAGTTGGAGTTGAGCCTGTGCTGTGAGTTGAGCTTGTAGAGCATCGTAGCATCTGTTCCCTGACCAAAGAAATAGAAAAATAAATCAATAGAGTTGATTTTAAGGCCCAAAAAAGAAAAAGCATGTACTCGTTTGTACCTTAGGAAACTTGCTCTCCTCGTCAATGAGTGAGATGATGTTCATGGGTTTGTTGGCGATCATGTCCAACGCGTCCTGGTTGTCCGTGAACTCGATGTGCTGCCAGCTGATGTCCTCCAGGTTGTACTCCTCCTGCTCCAGTTTGAAGACGTGGCGGACGAAGAACTGCTGCAGGTTCTCGTTGGCGAAGTTGATGCACAGCTGTTCGAAGCTACATGGAAAGAAAAAAAAAATCAAGAAACACAAAAACGCAGCCGATTCTGCTTCCAATCAAACCACTGCAGTAAATGTGAATCACCTGTTGACGATGAAGTTCTCAAAGCCAAAGATGTCGAGTAAGCCGATGGATCTGCGCACGATGTTTCTCTCGCAGGAAGGAGGTCTGTAGATGGCGGCGTTTATCTTATCCACAATCCAGACAAACAGCCTCCCGTAGATTCCCTGAAAAACCAAACTCCAACACTGATCTTCCATCTTTTACATTTGAAAAACAAATAAAAAGTATTTCAACTACACTTTTCTCAAGCAGTGATGCTGTTGGTGCAGGTATACAAAATAGGTTTTAATTAAATGGCCTACTAATCTCTGGAGATTCTTAATTTGGAGATTTCTATAAGTAATACCATGAATGTAGAGGAAAGAACTGCACTAAGAGACCATAAAAACAGATTATAAAGAGGATGTTTCTGTAAGTTCTGGAGACATTTCTAAATATTAAACACTTGATATATACACTAAACACTTTTAATGATAGATTTTGATTCGAAACCTAATTTTCAGGGACTTTGAGGTGTTTTGAGATCAGCACCTTAACAAAGGCGTCCCTGACATCGATGCCCTGTTCCACGCTGAGAGGCATGGCGACGCTTTCACCTCGAGTGATCAGGGTGCGTGTGGTCAAACACACCATCACGTCCTTTGGCTCCACCTACAAACAAAAAGGAGGAGACCAGCCTTTTTTTTTCTCCAGCCTTTTAATTAAGATGAATTAAATATCACGTGCACACACACACACACACCTCCATGAGAGAGGCAGCAGTGACCAGGTCAGGAGATCTCGCCACCACACAGGCGTCCAGGTTGTCATACGTACGAGCTGAAGGACACAAAGTGAAAATCTTGATCAGTCCAGCAATGACGACAGTGACAGGGTAGAGTGTGCGGTGTGACTTGCCCTCGAATCGCAGGTTTCCCATGTGCAGGATGGCAGCCAGCAGCTTGGAAATCTCCCAGTTCTCTGTCTCTGTGAACATGAGGACCTTCATGGCCGACAGGATGCTGGAGTAATCTCTCAGGTCGTCTCGACCGTCACACTCCGTACAGTTTCCCTGGAAGGTTAAATACACCGAGAACATATATTTTACCAACATAAAACCAGAGCATACTGTTTCAAAACATCATATGAATATCACTGTTATAAAGCTGAAATTAATGGTTGATGGAAGTATTTTTATTTAATATTTATTATGCCAAAAAGCTTTTCTTAGTGGGTTCAAGCCCCTCAGATGTGTTTGCTGCTCTTTACAACATCAAACTAAACTATTAAAATACTGAATCTTTCTGTTTTTACAGTATTACAAATAAAAAAAAAATCAATGACTTTAAAAGGAATTATTAGTTGCAACTGTGTGTTGATTGTTTTTTGCGAATTAGACTGACTCATCGCTGCACACTGTGGTCGACAGGAACACAAACACCCACACCATTTCTGTCATTTCTACCAATTTCCTTTGTTGTATTTTGAAAAATGTCTCTTCTAATATATTTTAGAAAGCAGTAGGTGCCGTGTCACCTATTCAAACTTATTCAAAAGTGGCCAAATGTAAGAAATGTATAGCATTAAGTCATAAAATGACCATGATATATCATTAGAAGTCAAGGAAACGTTAAACTGAAATGCTGGCAATAATGAATGTCACTCAAATCTTCCTGATTAATTCTTGGTGAACTGTAACCATTTATAAAATCCAACTATCGTGATTAATTTTGAATTATTGCAAAGAAAAAGAGTAAAATTCACCCTAAACTGTGCGTTGTGTTCTGTGAAATGGTTCTTAACAGAAACATGAGATCAATCACCTATCACTTTCTACTTATCCCTTATTTTTTACACGTCATACATCTTAAATAAATAAATAATTAAAAAACAACAACATTTAAATTCACACCATTTTACTCAATGTTTCACAAAAAGAACTTGAAATTATTAATGTGTATTACCATACATTATAAAATGTCTTTCACACAGATTTAAACTGACCATAGTGAGGTAGGCGTAATCTGTGGCGAGGCCCAGTCCCAGCTTGGCTTTCATTTCTGGAGACATGCCCTTCAACATACAGTAGAAGATGTGGTAGTTCCTCTCATCTGGAGCCTGGAGGAGAACCGGAGAGAGGGAAGAATGAGAGACCACTCCTTCAGAAATTAAATAAATAAGAGTCATAAATATTGTGTTTTTAATGAGTGACGTGTCACCTGTCGACACACTCGAGACTTCTCCAGCAGGTACTGCTCGATCATGGCTCCTTCGATGGCTCCTCTCTTGTTGAAGTGGATGTCGACGTATTTCCCGAAGCGACTGGAGTTGTCGTTTCGAATCGTCTTGGCGTTGCCAAAGGCTGAAAATGATAAAAGAAGAAGGTGCAGGAAGCAGGGAAACAGTGGAGTCACATCACATGAAACCTCGGGCCCTTTTCTCACTGCAGACGAGGAAAAGCACAGCTGTAACTCATTAAATGTATGATGGCTGAGTTCCATTTAGCTGCCTCATTTTCAGGGAGCGTGCTGGTTCACTGTACTTGCTCTACACACATGCAAAGTACGGCTACTGCCTGTAGAAACAGGCGACTAATTATTTAAACAATTTACAAACATTTGAGGGTTGTGAGCATCAGGGCAAATAGCGCAATCCCTCAGAAGATGACTTGAATCTCTGAGGTTGTAGGTTCAATTCTCACAATAAGGTGAATTTCACACAGTTTTAAATCTTCAGACCAAAAAACAGAACTTAAAACACAGAGAAAAGTTAATCAAGCAGCTCGTAAGTATAGCGTGTGCAGTAACAATAGGACTTGAGTTCAAACCTTACGATGAAGTGAAGTCTTTGAGTTCAAGATTCAGTGTAAACAGTTGAAAGTTCTAAGAAAACCTTAGAGTGATTATCTTAAATCCTGAGATAGTGGGTTGAGTTTTTGAAAGACTCAAAAGAATTTTAAAAACTGTAACCGAGACAAGAAAGTTAAGTACGCCATGGAATTCAGAGGTAGATCATCAGCACAAATGGCTCAGTCCATCAGATGTTGACTTGTAGCCTATCTCTGAGAGAAAAGTTCATATCTTAAAATGAAGTGAATTTTGCACAAATTTAATCTTCAGACCAAAAAAAAACAGAACTTAAAACAACAAGAAATGGTTATTATCTCTTCCAGCAGGTGGCAGCATTTCCTATAGGTGGTGGGGTTTTTCTTCTCGGTTTTAGCAAAAATGTTTTTTAATAACAACAATTTCAGCTGCTACTTTTCTTTTGTCCAGCGAGGACATGAACGTTGATTAATCACAGGTGGAGCTGCTCCTGCACAAAAACACACTGATTTAAAAGCCTTTGTGTACTTTCCATGACTTGGTACATTCCACTCCTCCCCTCTGTGTCGATCTATTTGGAATGTTCCACTTCCGGAGCTTCTTCCAAGCGGAGACAGGAACAACAAGAGGACGAGGAGCAGCGTTGACGAACATGTGGACAACCGTGTGGTAACTGCTAATTAAAAATGACCCACACATTTCTTAGCTGTTCTGTTGACGCTCTGTTCACACCTGCTGTTAACATCCGACCTGAGCGATCCGATCACAGGTGTTCAGATAACACCTGCTACTGCTAATGTGACGTCACTGCTCCGCAGTAAACACACGTTCAAATATGAACGTTCCTAGTATAGTGTGTCATCAAAAACGTTAAAATAAAAATTGTCCAAACATGACATCAACAAAAAATGTCAATAAAATGAGTATCTAGTGTGGCAAGAAGGGGGCTGGAAAAAAGTTGCTAATGTGACGTCACTGCTCCGCAGCAAACACACGATCATCGTCTAAACATGTACGTGTTTTTAAAAAAAAAAACTGACTTAGTGTCAAATACGTCATTATATAGTTTGACGTGAACAACTGCCTTCATACTGTCAAAGACTGTCCAAATATGAACTGTCCAAAATGTCCTAGAATAATATGTCAACAAAAAGTTAAAATATGAACTGAGTAAAAGTGTACTTTATATATGTATAGTATTTAGTAAACCGTCCAATTATAAACCGTCAAAAATGTAAAAACATGTCCAAATATAGTATGTCAACATAAACTGTCCAAATATAAACTGTAAAAAATCTCAAACAATGTCCTAGTATGTCAACAAAAAATGTCAATAACTGTTAAGAATGAGTATCTAGTCTGGCCAGTAGGGGGCAGGTTAAGTAACAAAAAAGGAGCAGTGGTTTAGCAGAATTTCAAAATAAAAGTGTCCTTGTTGACATAGACCAATATAATTGACAATAAAAACGTTTTAATGTATTTTACTCACATTTATTCACTCATTTACTGTAATGACCACATTTGAACACTTAAAAACACTAAACTAGATACTACTTTGTCTCATCATGTCTCATACATACAGGTCACCAGCAAAGTAATAAGTTGCAGCTTTGGGTCAGAAATGAATGTCATCAAACGTAAAAAGCCTCACTACGACTCTCAGAAATGTCTCAAACAGAGGAGAAGAGAAACAAGGATCAGGAGTTGAGATCAGAGTGAGTTAATGTCTGAACCTGGGTTTGAACCGAGATACACGTCCTAAATACCTGGCACAGTCAGATTAAGTCAGTAAGTAGTTGTTACATGGTTAGATCTCGTAGGGAGCAAACACTAGCACTAGCAGTAATAAAATTGCCAGATTCACCATCAATGTCACTCAAATCTTCCTGATTAATTCTTGGTGAACTGTAACCACTTGACCTACAAACAGCTGCAGTTAAAGGCACAGTTTGTGTGTTTTCAAGCATGGTTAAATGAGGTCATTATCATCACAGTTTAGGGCAATAAGAAAAAAACAAACAAGCCATGATTTGACAGTGAAGAGTAACAAGAGCCTTTCAGCAGTGCTGTCACTAAATACATCAGAATCCTCTGTTAAATATTGAGATTTTACAGATGTTTTCAGGATTTTTAAACTCTTTGTAACTGATCTACATCTTTGTTTGGACCAGGACCAGGACCATGAGCCGGCAGGAGCAGGAGGACCTGGAGGAGGACGCGGAGGAGCAGCGGCGACAGGTGTGTGGTAGCTGCTGCTTAAAAATGATCCACACATGTATTGGATGTTCTGTTGACGCTCTGTTCACACCTGCTGTTAACATCCGACCTAAGTGATCCCATCACAGGTGTTCAGATTACACCTGCTACTGCTAATGCTAATGTGACGTCACTGCTCCATATGCAAACACACACCTTTGATTTCATGTCTCTTCACATACAAATGATGTCGTTTCTGTTTGAAAGACAAAAAATCCAGGAAATGTTAATGTTATTCATTTCAAACCAGGAAATGATGATTCTCAAACGTGTTTTTATTATTGTCCACAAACCAAAAATTATTTAGTTTTAATTATTTCTTTGTTATAAGGAACAAAGAAACTGGAAAATGTTCAACATTTGTAATAAAAAAACCCAATTCATCAATTCAAGTATTTGACCATTCATTGAGTAATCATTTAATAATGCAATAATCGTTGCATCCCTACTTGTTTTATATATATTTTTAAAAATCATCAGAGACACCATGATACGATTTAACGCAATATTTGCCAAATAATATATTGCGATACACTGACACAACAGTGCTCGTGAAAGTGAGCACTTGGCACCATCTAGTGGACTTAAATGTTCACTCATTTAGTTATTTTTAATGCTAAAAAACAAAAAAGTTTGATGTTTATTTGTAACATCTGTTCAAAAAATATACGCTAAAAAAATTAATACTTATAATATTGCCACACAAACGCCATATTTCACTGTATTTGTCCCCCCCACCACCACCACTACTAATAATACACTCAAACAGCTTCACATCCTGTGTGCAACCATAGCAACCACAACAACATTAGCTGGACGTAAACTTGCACTATTGTATAGACGCACTTTTGGCGCCGCTTTCACGTCAGACACACTGGAGACGCATCGGAGACTCGTTGCATTCACACTTCTGTTCAGTGTTGTCACAATGTGTCTGCGACCACCTCCCGTAGTGCTTTGGCAGATCAGATAACAATCTAAACATTTTCTGTTTTTATTGCTCCATAGAACAAAGAAGTCATTCAAACTCAATCATTTTTGCTTTGAAGACAAAACAACACATTTCACAACATCATCATTTACACCTTTAAAAAAACCCTCATCAACATTTTTGCACATTTTATGGACCAAACCATGACTCTTTCACCTGTCATTGCATCACCTCACACGGACGACGTTAACAGCACTTGTCAACAGAGCCTCTGTTTAATGTGTGCACATGATTTGTTCCATTGTTAACAGGTGAAAACTATGGACCAGTCAAAGTGGCAAAATTCAATCAATAAATACACCATTAAAATAATGACTCATATGTGCCATTCATTCAAATTGGAATGAAATACATACACGTCTTATTAAATGTGCCATTCATTCATTCAAATACTCAATTCATTTGATGACAACATATAGAATGACTTGACTATTGAATAGACAAGTCATTCTATATGTTTTTTTTTCATCAAATGAATTGTTTTTAATGAATTAATGGCACATTTAATAAGACGTGTATATATTTCATTCCAAATTGAATGAATGACATATTTGAGTCATTATTTAATTGTGTATTTATTGATTGATTTTGACCATTTGACTCCTCCACACTTTTCACCTGTTAACAATGGAACAAGGCATGTGCACACATTAATCACACAGAAGTCTAATTCATGTGTTTATCATTTTTAAGCAGCAGCTACTGGACACCTGGACCCCAACTGTGTGGTCAACAGTCCAGAGAGTGGACCCCTGTCAATTTTTTTTATGGGATTTCTTTGGAATTTTTTGGGAAAAAATGTGAAATAAAATGGTATAACCCCCTGCTGTCATCTGTGCAGGGGGCCGGGGGAGCACAGCCCAGCCCCGGCCCCAGTTTGGCCCCGGCGCCGGGGCCAAGTGTTCGGAGCATGCTGGATTTGAACCAGCCACAGCCGGACTGGCACAACCTCCTCGCGGTTGCGAACCAACCCACCACGCCACAAACCCTTTGGAGGTTTGGGACGGAGCTCCGGGCGTTTTTGAGTCTTCACTTTGGCTGTGGAACCTTAAACGTATAAAGGAATTGAACCGTCAACATCAGGACTCAAAGGCAGCTCTCTAACCAGCTGAGCTATCTGTCCACACTGTTTCTCAGGTTTTCTCACATCAGTTCACTCTCTGCGCTGAAAATTGTGCTTAAAAAGTCACTTGGTCTAAGATTTGAACCCCTGACCTCAGGAACTCTAGTCTTTGATTTAATCACGTGAGCTATTTGTCTTGGCTTGGTAGCTTTTGAACGTTGGAAGTATTTCAATAACAGATTGCCCGTGACTTCACAGGCCTCAGCCTGATGAAATATTTAAGAATGTCTGTCCTACAACTTGGGCCAGATCTTTGGTGTAGTGGTTAGTGCTCTTGTCTTTGAAGCAAGAAGACCTGGGTTCGAGACCCGTTAGGAACAACTACCTTTCTGCATGCAGTTTTTCATGTTCTCCCCGTGAGTGTGGCTTTTCTCTGGGTTCTCTGGCTTCCTCCGGGTTGTCTGGCTTCCTCCCACAGTCAATCAATCATCTACCGCTTTGTCCACCACCGGAGGGACGCAATGCCAAGCTCAGCTGTCATAGGGAGATCGGCGGGGTGCACCCTGCACTGTTCGCCAGTCCGTTCAAAACATGCAACAAGCCGATAAGGTAAATTTCCACTTAAACATTGACTTCATGTAAGATTTGAACCCCTGACCATTGGAACGCCAGTCCATGTCTGAACCATGTGAGCTATTAGTCTTTGCATGGTTTTTCGCACAATTTGGAAGTTTTTCAATAACAGAACCCACGACTTCAAAAAAACGTCAGACTGGTGGAATATTTAAGAAGTTTCGTCCCACATGACGGGCCAGATCTTTGGTGTAGTGGTTAGTGCTCTTGTCTTTGAAGCAAGAAGACCTGGGTTCGAGACCCGTTAGGAACAACTACCTTTCTGCATGCAGTTTTTCATGTTCTCCCCGTGAGTGTGGCTTTTCTCTGGGTTCTCTGGCTTCCTCCGGGTTGTCTGGCTTCCTCCCACAGTCAATCAATCATTTACCGCTTTGTCCACCACCGGAGGGACGCAGTACCAAGCTCAGCTGTCATAGGGAGATCGGCGGGGTCCACCCTGCACTGTTCGCCAGTCCGTTCAAAACATGCAACAAGGCGATTAGGTAAACTTCCACTTAAACATTGACTTCATGTAAGATTCGAACCCCTGACCATAAGAACGCCCGTCCATGTCTGAACCATGTGAGCTATTAGTCTTTGTTCGCTTCTTTCACAATTTGGAAGTCTTTCAATAATAGAACCCATGACTTCAAAAAAACGTCAGACTGATGAAATATTTTACAACGTCTGTCCACAATGATTGGACAACATGGTTGGCGGAGTGGTTAGTGCTCTTACCTTTCCAGCGAGAGGATCCGGGGTCAAGTCCCACTAAGAACAAGAATCTTTGTGCATGGAGTTTTAGAGACAATGAACCTTTCAACACATTGACTCTCACACATTTACAAGTCTTTCAATAGTAGATTTCCCATGACTTCACAGACCTCAGCCTCAGTTGGTCAATTTAGAGTGACCAATTAACCTAATCCCCATATTGCAAGTTCTTGGGGGAAGCCAGAGAACCCGTAGAAAAGCCACACACACACACACTGAGAGAACATGAAAAACTCCAGAAAGATCCTTGTTCTAAATGGGTCTCGAACCCAGGACACCTTGCTTCAAAGTCAAGAGCACTAACTACTACACCAACCATGTCGTCCATCTTCGGGGACAGACGTTGTTAAATATTTCATCAGTCCGACGTTTTTTTTGAAGTCAGGTTCTATTATTGAAAGACTTCCAAATTGTGCAGAAAAGCATACAAAGACAAATAGCTCACATGGTTCAGACATGGACTGGCGTTCTTATGGTCAGGGGTTCGAATCTTACATGAAGTCAATGTTTAAGTGGTAATTTACTTCATCACTGTATTGCATGTTTTGAATGGACTGGCAAACAGTGCAGGGTGAACCCCGCCTATCACCCTATGACAGCTGAGCTTGGCAGAGCACCCCGCTCCACCCACCAGTGTAGGACAAAGTGGTACATGATTGATGGACTGTGGGAGGAAGCCAGAGAACCTGGAGAAAAGCCACACACACACAGGGAGAACATGAAAAACTCCCTGCAGAAAGATAGTTGTTCCAAATGGGTCTCGAACCCAGGTCTTCTTGTTTCAAAGGCAAGAGCACTAATCACTACACCAACTGTTTGGCCCAGTAAGGAGGACATGTATCATTAAATACTTCATCAGTCAGAGGTTTTTTTGAAGTCATGTTTGTGCTCATCTGTTATTGAAAGTCGTCCAACGTTAAAGTAGAAGAGTGTGAGGACAAATAGCTCACGTGGTTCAGAGAAAGACTGGAGCTCCTGGGGTCAGAGGTTCAAATCTTAGATGAAGCAACTTTTTAAGCCCAATATTCTACACAGAGAGTGAATAGATGTGAGAAAACCTGTAGAAGAGCGTGGACAGATAGCTCAGCTGGTTAGAGAGCTGCCTTTGAGTCCTGACGTTGACGGTTCAATTCCTTTATACGTCAAGGTTTAAGGTTCCACAGCCAAAGTGAAGACTCAAAAACGCCCGGAGCTCCGTCCCAAACCTCCAAAGGGTTTGTGGCGTGGTGGGTTGGTTCGCAACCGCGAGGAGGTTGTGCCAGTCCGGCTGTGGCTGGTTCAAATCCAGCATGCTCCGAACACTTGGCCCCGGCGCCGGGGCCAAACTGGGGCCGGGGCTGGGCTGTGCTCCCCCGGCCCCCTGCACAGATGACAGCAGGGGGTTATACCATTTTATTTCACATTTTTTCCCAAAAAATTCCAAAGAAATCCCATAAAAACACAAAAAAAAATTGACAGGGGTCCACTCTCTGGACTGTTGACCACACAGTTGGGGTCCAGGTGTCCAGTAGCTGCTGCTTAAAAATGATAAACACATGAATTAGACTTCTGTGTGATTAATGTGTGCACATGCCTTGTTCCATTGTTAACAGGTGAAAAGTGTGGAGGAGTCAAATGGTCAAAATCAATCAATAAATACACAATTAAATAATGACTCAAATATGTCATTCATTCAATTTGGAATGAAATATATACACGTCTTATTAAATGTGCCATTAATTCATTAAAAACAATTCATTTGATGAAAAAAAAACATATAGAATGACTTGTCTATTCAATAGTCAAGTCATTCTATATGTTGTCATCAAATGAATTGAGTATTTGAATGAATGAATGGCACATTTAATAAGACGTGTATGTATTTCATTCCAATTTGAATGAATGGCACATATGAGTCATTATTTTAATGGTGTATTTATTGATTGAATTTTGCCACTTTGACTGGTCCATAGTTTTCACCTGTTAACAATGGAACAAATCATGTGCACACATTAAACAGAGGCTCTGTTGACAAGTGCTGTTAACGTCGTCCGTGTGAGGTGATGCAATGACAGGTGAAAGAGTCATAAAATGTGCAAAAATGTTGATGAGGGTTTTTTTAAAGGTGTAAATGATGATGTTGTGAAATGTGTTGTTTTGTCTTCAAAGCAAAAATGATTGAGTTTGAATGACTTCTTTGTTCTATGGAGCAATAAAAACAGAAAATGTTTAGATTGTTATCTGATCTGCCAAAGCACTACGGGAGGTGGTCGCAGACACATTGTGACAACACTGAACAGAAGTGTGAATGCAACGAGTCTCCGATGCGTCTCCAGTGTGTCTGACGTGAAAGCGGCGCCAAAAGTGCGTCTATACAATAGTGCAAGTTTACGTCCAGCTAATGTTGTTGTGGTTGCTATGGTTGCACACAGGATGTGAAGCTGTTTGAGTGTATTATTAGTAGTGGTGGTGGTGGGGGGGACAAATACAGTGAAATATCACGACAGTTTGTGTGGCAATATTATATCGCTTACATTTTTTTTAGAGTATATTTTTTACTCTATTTTTACTCTTTATTTGTAACTGATGTTACAAATAAACATCAAACTTTTTTGTGGATTAGCATTAGAAATAACTAAATGAGTGAACATTTCAGTCCACTAGATGGTGCCAAAGGGTCACTTTCATTAGCACTGTTGTGTCGCAATCGCAATATAGGATTTTGCAAATATCGCAATAAATCTTATCATGGTGTCTCTGATGATTTTTTTCTTATATAAAAAAGTAGCGATGCAACAATTACTGCACGATTACTAAATGAATTGTCAAATACTGTAATAAACAATTTTTTTTAATTACAAATGTTGAACATTTTCCGGTTTACTTTGTTCCTTATAACAAAGAAATAATTAAAACTGAATAATTTTTGGTTTGTGGATAAAAAAAGACATTTGAGAATCATTAATTCCTGGTTTGAAATTAATAACATTAATATTTCCTGGATTCTCTGTCTCTCTGTAACAAACAGAAAACGACATCATTTGTATGTGAAGAGACATGAAATGAAAGGTGTGTGTTTGCATATGGAGCAGTGACGTCACATTAGGATTAGCAGTAGCAGGTGTAATCTGAACACCTGTGATGGGATCACTCAGGTCGGATGTTAACAGCAGGTGTGAACAGAGCGTCAACAGAACATCTAATACATGTGTGGATCATTTTTAAGCAGCAGTTACCACACAGCTGTCCGCGCTGCTCCTCGTCCTCCTCCAGGTCCTCCTGCCGGGTCATGGTCCTGGTCCAGGTCCTGGTCCAAACAATGCTGTAGATCAGTTACAAAGACTTTAAAAATCCAGAAAACATTTCTAAAATATCAATATTTAAGAGAAAATTCTGATGTATTGATAGCAATGATAGCAAAGCCGAAAGCCTCTTTACTCTTCACTGTCAAGTCATGGCTTGTTTGTTTTTTTCTTATTGCCCTAAATTGTGATGATAATGACCTCATTTAACCATGCTTGAAAACACATGAACTGTGCCTTTAACTGCAGCTGTTTGCAGGTCTTCAGTCTTCAGTCATGAGACATGATGAGACAAAGTAGTATCCAGTTTAAAGTGTTCAAATGTGGTCATTGCAGTAAATGAGTGAATAAATGTGAGTAAAATACTTTAAAAAAATTTTTTTGTCAATTATATTGGTCCATAACATAGCAACACGGACACTTTTATTTTGGAATTCTACTAAACCACTGCTCCTTTTTTGTTACTTAACCTGCCCCCTACCGGCCAGACTAGATATTTATTCCTAACAGTTTTAATGGTATATTAACATTTTCTGTTGACATATTTGGACATTGTTTCCATTTTAGACAGTTTATAATTGGACAGTTTACCATATTTTTTTCCATATTTCAACTTTTTGTTGACATATTATTCTAGGACATTTTGGACAGTTTTTGACAGTATGAAGGCAGTTGTTCACGTCAAACTATATGACGTATTTGACACCAAGTCAGTTTTTTGAAAACACACGTACATGTTTAGACGATGATCGCGTGTTTGCTGCGGAGCAGTGACGTCACATAAGGGGCAGCAACTTTTTTCCCACTTAACCAGCCCCCTTCTGGCCACATTAGATACTCATTCTTAACAGCTTTCATGGTCTATTGACATTTTTTGTTGATGTCATGTTTGGACAATTTTTATTTTAACGTTTTTGATGACATACTATACTAGGAAAGTTCATATTTGAACGTGTGTTTACTGTGGAGCAGTGACGTCACATTAGCAGTAGCAGGTGTTATCTGAACACCTGTGATCGGATCGCTCAGGTCGGATGTTAACAGCAGGTGTGAACAGAGCGTCAACAGAACATCTAAGAAATGTGTGCTTACTTAATTAGCAGTTACCACACGGTTGTCCACATGTTCGTCCCCGCTGCTCCTCGTCCTCTTGTTGTTCCTGTCTCCGCTTGGAAGAAGCTCCGGAAGTGGAACATTCCAAATAGATCGACACAGAGGGGAGGAGTGGAATGTACCAAGTCACGGAAAGTACACAAAGGCTTTTAAATCAGTGTGTCTTTGTGCAGGAGCAGCTCCACCTGTGATTAATCAACATTCATGTCCTCGCTGGACAAATAAAAGAAAAATGGTCCCGTTTCTTTGTCTTAAATTATCAACATTAAATGCTGTGACAATAAATTGATGTGTTTCCTTCGTGTGTTGTAGTATTACTAGGACATTTTTGACGGTTTATGCCTGGACGTTTTTTTATCGACATACTTTCCTAGGACATTTTGCCAGTTTATATCTGAACAGTTTCGTTTTTGTTGACATATTATACATGACATATCTACGTGATCAGATCACATAGAGACAGCACGAAGCAAAACATGTATTAAATGATTGAGTTGAGGATGTGTGAATACAGTCTATAATCAGGGACACATTAGAGACCATGTCCTCATATGACATGTTTTTATTTTTCAGCTCTGCTCATTTTAATTTGATTTGATCAACAAAATTAATCCCAGAGGGCAATTCTTTTCAGCAGTCCGCCAAGAACCGTACAGACTCCAATGCATACACACATACATACATACACACACAAACTGTACATACCGGTGCAGATATTTAGTCAGTGAGAGCAAGCAAGCGCATTCCTGTGTCACCTACTGAGGCTACAAAGTGTGCATAAACAATAAAAGCCCACTAATAAATAAATACATCTGGTCCCATAATGCAAGAGAGCATAAATACATAAGTATTATCGCACAAGTACATTAATAAACAACAGAGAAAAGTAAAAAAAATATATATACTATATTAATAAAATTAATTTAAAGCGCATGTCCAGATTTTTTTGGGATGACAGAGTGTGGTCATGCTGGTTCATGATGGCCTTTGCTTTTTTGACCACACGTTTATCCCAAAGGGAACGCAAGTCCTCTTGCTGCACCCCTATTATTTTGGAGCAGACAAGTTTTGTCTTTAACACACACGCTGTTGTGCCAGCAGATGAATGAGAAGGTCAGAATACTTTGAATAAAGGACTCAAGCACTGTATCTTTCCACTTACATTAAATGAGTTTAACTTCCTAAGTAGATAAATCCTCTGTTGGCCCTTTTTAACATTAGCATCTGTGTTGACATCAAAGCTTTCCTTTCTCTGCCAGTGTGAACAGATTCACTCTGACTGGTGTCGTCCTCCTCCTCACATCAGGGTCAGGGGTCACTGTCAGGACAAGATAAACAAAACTGTGAGTTGTTTAACAGCCGATGCGATAGATTTTAACAAGCTAAGCTTTATCAGTTACTGTCTATCCTTAGTTAGCTTTTCATTTACTTAGCTATATAGCCATAAAATGAAACTCCACACTAATATCTTAAGTTAGCGTTACATTACGACAGAGTATTAGGGCCACATTGAGAGAAAAAGTGGTGGGAGTGCGTGACAAAAGAACGAAAAGCGTGACTGTCACGCTCAATGTGTGAGACTTGAGAGCCCTGCGACATTATTCTCATAAATTACGACTTTATTCTCAGTCTGTGAAATAGTTTTTTCTCAATGTGGCCCTAATACTCCGTCGTATTACATGGATCCCAGTTTAAGCACATATTACGCTTCAGTAACGTTAATTTAAGTAAACAAACATACAACACGTAAACTTACTTGTTGAAATCCTTGACCAGCGCCGTGAGTTCTCTCTTCATGGATGAAGCGGAGTGTGGTGGTGGAGATTTTAAGTCGGCTCTGGCTCTGTAACATCCACAGTAGAGCTGTGATGTTGAGAGGAGTTCCGCTCTTCTTACATTCAAATCCTGAGCAACGTTCTGCTCTGAGGTTGATGCCGTGCACATTCGGGTGCTTCATTAAATCCGTCGTGTTGCTGGTCTTAGTTTACAAATATTGCGTCGTGCACTGTATTAGTATTAATTTTGTTGAAAGGGAGCCACACTGTCGACCCCTTTGTCGCGAGTCACAACACACTTAGGGTCACCTCAATGTCAATGTTTCATAGAGCTTTTGAATATTGGGCTTTTAAAATTAACTACATTGCACCTAGATCAACAATGCAGTGTTTAACATACACTTGAGTACATTTTATGCTGAAGGGTTTGAAGTTTTTTCACCTCACTAAACCTGTGAATGTTGGTTGTCACTGTTAGCACTTTGTGTTACGACCAAAGAATCACGTTTCAAAGTACAGTACTGTCGTTATCACGATGCCACGTTCTGCTTCTCCCTCGCTAGGGGGCGCCACAGTGGATGAGCCACATAAGGCCGGTTTCCATCAAGTGGAATGGTTCTGTACAGTACACCAAAATAACCGGCCCCAACTGTTCCATTCTTCGGTACCCTTCCCTTGGGGTACTAGAGTGATAGAATGTATATGGGTGGAGCTACACTGGCTCCACCCATGACAGTGAACTGATTTCTACTAAAACTTAATATAATATTATGAAGGCCCAAGCACTCACACAGTGTGCAAGGACCAACTGAAAGTTTTTGTGAGGCACTAAACGTTGGTGAAAACCGACAAAACTTGGCACAAAAATCTAAATCTACAGGCAAATGTAAATAAAAATGTTATTCAGGACACAAACATGAAATTGGCCAAATACAGATCTCTCGATACTTAATATTTTAACGTTTTTCTTCACAGCACTTTAAATTTTTATCTCTTTACAGAAAAAAACCTGAAAACTACAAAGCATGGTTGGAAATATCTCGGTGGGAACTGGACATTAGCATTACCTCGCAATAGGTGCATGGCACTTCCTCCCTGCAACAACTCGGCAGAGCTCCGTGGCCCTCGTGGCCCTCGTGGCCCTCGTGCCCCAGGCCAGCATTATCTTATCCTAATTACTTACTAATAAATACCCATTATTACTTATCCTAAAAACTAAAGCAAAGCAAAACGAAAAATCCTCATCAGTCTGACCTTCAAGGATGGGTGTGGCCTCCAGGACTTGCTGCTCGATCCACGAGTGTTGGCCGCTGATGGCTGCGAGAAACTGCAGGATCAGCTTTGTGCTTTCAGTCTTCCCAGCTCCAGACTCACCACTGTCACACAAAGACAAATATTACACACCTGTGTCCCACACACACACACACACACACAGTGACTCTAGTCAACACCACACACCTGATGATGCAGCACTGGTCCTTGTTGTTGCGCTGCATGTTGAAGTAGCAGTTGTCTGCTATGGCGAATATGTGCGGCGGCATCTCGCCGATCTTCTTGTTGGTGTAGCGGCGGATTTGCTCGGCGGCGTAGATGGGAAGCAGCTGGTACGGATTGACCGCCACCAGGATTGAGCCTGTGTACGTCTGCGAGAATCAGAAATAACACAAGCGTACACGTTAGAAACAGAGGAAAAGACAAACGTGTGTTCTCTTAGTTACTTTGTCAACGAGACATTTTGATCGATCAACAAAATGTATCTGTTCTTATGTGAGTTTGTTTCCTATTGATTCTTTAGTATTATTAGTGTTTAACCAACAACAGCTTATGTTTTTAAATAATTCAGTTATTTTGTAGATTGATTAGAACATTTACTCAACTCCAGAAATGTGAAACACTTTTACAAAGCTTGAAACTAATTTTTTGAATTCACTTGCAGCATTTGCTATATTCCCTTTCCGTAAGAACTGTAGCTTTTGTAAAAGTGTTTCATGTTTTGGAATAATGGTTTGCACTTCCAGGCCACCGTAAGAAACTTAAAGAGTCCATCGATGACATGAACTTGCTACTTTAATGGAAAATTCTGTGTTAAATGAAAATAAAAATGTACTATATAGATCTGTAGAACAAAAGCAAGGGTTAAAAAAGCAAGAAAAATAGAAAAGCAAGAGCAACTGTGAACAATAACTCATTTTACCTTTAAACCCAAAATCATGACTATCATATGACAGAAATCCTTTGATTCTCATTAATAATTTGATAAAAATGTTTGATTTATAGAATACAAAAAATTTAACTATAACAATGTTTGTTGCTGCATGTTACTGTGCAATTTTTATAACTGTGTTATCTGTTGTAAGAATATCAGTAATTTTTAGCTCTGTTTTAAAATAATTTACATAAATTTCCTTTAATTTTGCCTTTTTTATCAAATTAGAAACATTACTTTTTCTGCATTTTGTCTGTGAAACATGGGCAATAAAGTAAAGCAAACCCTGCCTTTAAGTCATGATCTTGAGAGGAAGCGAAGTGACAGTGTCAACAGATTTTTGTGTCTCAAATTCTTTTTATACTTTTACTCACCCTTCCACCACAAATAGTCTACATGGAGAAAAAGACAAAACAACCAGACACCTTTTAAGAACTAAAAGACATCTACGTCTCCGACAACGTGATTCTGCTTTATTTATAGTAACATGTAAACAGATTAACCTGAATTAGAACCTGTTTACTAACAGCTGCGCAGGAGTAACATGGAGGTGGGTACTAACGTAGATGACGCGCTCGTGGTAGCGGATGAGCAGGTTGCGGAGGATCCCGGCCTCGTTGAGGTCGCCCAGGCGGATCATGTCCTCCACGCCGTGGATGGAGGTCGGGTGCATGGGTTTGATGTTGGTGGCATTCTGGGGAGAAATCCAGTGTTCCTGTGTGGGAGGAGTCACACGTGAGGAGGGATAACAGTCAAATGTCAACAGAGAACTCCAGCCTGTCCTCCAACTCCAACAAACGACCTTGAATACGACCCATCGGGACATTTTTAGTGCACCAATATTTTTCTGGGCTACACAGCCAAGGTACCAGATTGCTGTTATTTATACTACTGCTAGGGGGCGCCTATTTTTAAAAACCTACCTTTGGGTTATAATTCATGCAAACAACCCATTGTTCCGTTTCATTGTAGGACAGTCTCCAACTATGGGTTGTATGCAGGAATTACACAGGTACGTTTTATATTATTTATACTAGCTGTAGGATAAATAAAAGGCAATCTGGTACCTTTGGTGTGTCGGCATCAAATGACTTCGATGAGGTTTGCACTCTGTTAGATTTCTACACATGTGACATGCTTTAAACATATATATATTCTTTATGTCATTGTCATAATTTATTATTTTACTGCCTATCCCTGTCCTTTTTTTTTTTTAAGCCCTAACCTTAGTAACACTTCCAATCCAATCCAAATGTAATTATAAAGCACATTTAAAAACAACAAAGTTGACCAAAGTGCTGTACAGTTAGACATAAAACAACATAAGAAAACACTAAGACCAACTTAAATCCAACAGGATATTAAAATAATAAAAGCGCTAACACCAATAGGAAAGGAAAGATGGATTCAAATAGGCAACTCTCATCCCGAGCCAAAAGCCAAGGAATAAAAGTGTGTTTTGAGGTTTTGATTTAAAAACACTTATAAAAAATACCTACGCTAAAACTTACTTGTATTTAGTTTGACCAAAACGACCCATAGTTACATTTCGTTGGAGGACAGTCTCAAAAACTCTAATTTGGATCTAATTTATTTCTATTAGTTATGATATAAATAATTAATTCTTATTTCTGATTACCAAAACAATTGGAAGTTGCAGCCCTATTATTTTTACTTTTCATATGTACGGTATGTTCTTGTTTAGATTGTTTAGATTCTGTAAATCTTTTGTATTAGAAAATCTCAAACTATGATGATATTGTATACTGTACATAATCTACAAAGGTGTACAAACAACAACAGTAAACAACAATCTGGTGTGAGTTACCCGGCCTTCATCATCCAGAACCTGGATCTGTCCAGAGTCACACAGTTTGACCACGGCGCCCACAGGGACGTCAAACTCTCGACCTGTTTTAAGGTCCAGCCACACATAATCCCCCTGGATTAAAAGACAGACAAACAGAAAAACACTCAAACAGTCAAATATTCACAATTTTAACTGGAATTCACATAAAAAAAAATATATATATATATATATTTAAAGCAATATAAAAAATGTACTTTGTATAAACATACACTGGTTTGTTTTGAACCAACATGTCTGACTGAATAAATGTTTTAATAACAGTTTTCTTCCAGTTGTGCTGTTTAATCTTCCGCCACAGACACAATTTAACTCTTTTGTGTCCGTGAATTGATATTTTCAATAAGGAGGTAAAAAACAAGTAAAGTTACATCACACGACCGCAGTGACTTAGCCCACTTTTTTTTTTTTTTTGCCACCAACTCTGTTAATGGAAGGATTTATTGTGAAAACGGTTTAACGCTGACCGTGGTCTGGCCAAACAGGACATGATGTAACCTTTGATCTGGGAGCTTGACACTGTTTGAGCTGGTATGTAAGGTTTATTTTTAGTAGGATGAAATCCTGATTTCATCTGTTACAAAGATCATGAATTGTAACCTGATATCAAGTTTAAGACCTCTGTTCTACAGACTGAAGGAAACATCTATGTTTCTCACAGATCTGTACAAATGTAATTTTAATGCAGGGCAACTTCTGTTTCCACCACATAAGAGCAAAACATTAACATTAATTGATATTATAAAAAGTGACTTCAACTTCTACCAAAGTCATTTTCTGGTAAAATACCTTTACTCAAGTATCCGTTTGAGGTACTTTATACAAGACTGGTCTTTTTGCTGCAAGACAACAGTGCGAGCCACTGCACTACCGTGTGGCCCAGTTATGCTTTCACCGACAGCATTTAAGATGAGAGTGTTTGCTGAGATGATGAAAAACATGGTGTTCAGTACCTGCTGCAGAATGACCATGGTTCAGCTTCAGATTGACTCCAGGACATCAGACGTCACCACGTGGAGCTTCTGCAAACCAGGCGAGATAAAAAAAAATAAAAAATATCACACGGCTGATGGTCAATCTCCCACATTTATGATAATAGGATAATTTCCAAATGAGAGGACTGTGTTCCGTCCACTTCACAGCAATTGTCCACACAGCTGAGACAAAGACAGAGACAATCAGCCATGTGCTTCAGCTG
This sequence comes from Solea solea, assembly GCF_958295425.1. Classification (NCBI taxonomy): domain Eukaryota; kingdom Metazoa; phylum Chordata; class Actinopteri; order Pleuronectiformes; family Soleidae; genus Solea; species Solea solea. The sequence continues at coordinate 3,029,455 of NC_081137.1, forward strand.
GATGAAGGATTACACAGATTCCTGGTGCTAATCCCGTCTCTTTAGTGCGAAGCATAATTGTTGACTGACTGCTGAATCATTTTCTGCTCCGTTATCCTCAGTTGCACTGGTGAACAGACTGAGACGATTCTTAAGTTACAGTCAAAACAGAAGCTTATTCACGTGGTCACAAATTAAACACGATGTGAACTGAAGGATCGAAAATGAAAACCAAATGTCTTGGTTTTTCTGTGCGTTTTCTTTCTTTATCTTCATGATCAATTTTTTTTTTACTAATTTTCAAGTCTCCATATATCTATATATATATATGTAAGAAAATATATATTTCTTTAGGTCAGTGATTTTGTGTGTGTGTATTATTTGCTTATTTTTCCTTTTTTGTATGATTTTGTAAGTTTTTGTTTAAACAAACTATATGATTTAGGCCAGTTTTCTATGCAATATTTACACTTTGAGTATACTATGTGCTTTTTTCTGAGACCTCAAAAATCATGTAAATAAAATATTAAAAAACAAACATGCATGTACATTTTTGTAAGTCGTTTTTTGTGTGCAAGTTTTTCCTCTTTCTTCTTGATCAGTTGTTTTGCGGTTTGACTTGTTTCAAAGCTGCTGTTAACTAAACTAAACAAACTATACAAGACAGTGTTTATATAAGTGTAGAAGAAAAAGAACTAAGAAAAACTTACATCCCCAAGACACAAATTAAACGTAAAGTTTAAAACTTCCACTCCCTATTGTCACAGCTCATGGGACCCCGAGTCGACCTGCTCAGAGATTTTCATGTAACGGTCAATCTCACTAATGCCCTGACTGCTAATCTGTGTGTGTGTGTGTGTGTGTGTGGCCTATAATGCCCCTCTAACAAGTACATGTACTGTATGTGCAGCAGTTGTGACTCACATGGCCGGAAGAAAAAGGCGAGTCAGAGGACGTGACGCATTCATCGTCAGTGAGTTAAAGCGTCCATGTTTTCACCACGTCTGTGGTTTATGAATCTGCAAAAAACATGAACACATATAAGTGTATTCATTCATAATTTTGACACGTAAAGTAAAAAGTGATCACAGTAGGAAAAGGTTTTTATTATTATACAATAATAAAAACAAGTGAATTTAAACTTCTTCTAGTACATTTTCAACTTATTTTCAGCTTTCTGTCCTCAAACAAGGACACTTCTGATCCAAGTTTTAACAAAAACATATTTCTCTAAAGTTAAAAGAAAACAGTAGTAAAATAGTAATAAAATACAAATATAAATATAGGATAAAATAAACACACACACAGGTTTGTGCAGCTATTCTGCTTAGGACACTGCATTGACTTCCATTCATTTTGGACAGTCTGAAAAAAGCCTTATCCCTAACCTTTACCTAACCACAAACCAAACCTTAGCTCTAACCAGGTTTTGGTCTCCATAAAGACTACTGGTCCTGACAAAGACAGTGTTTATGTCAGAAAAAGATCCCAAACACCTAAATACAAGTACACACAAACATGCTACAGCTGACAGGGGACATAAAGGCTCCTTTAAGTGTTGGCCCAGGACACAGTGAGCAGTAAGAGGCTTTAGAGTAAAGCAGCAGCAGCAGCAGCAGCAGCAGCAGAGCTGTGGACTGAGAGAAGGTTAAGCCTCAGCATCGACACACATTCACCTGCTTCACTTACCTCTCAACATTTTGTGGAGGTTCCCTCTTCTTCTTCTTAACTTCCTTAGTCTTTGTGTTATGAACCTGAGCGTTGACAGCACAGTTGATGCAGATGAAAGGAGGATGAAGGATTCCTCGCTCCTCTAGCCTCTGCTCACTTTGTTTCCCTTTTCCTCTAAATCCTCTCCCACACTCTCCACCTGCTTCCCGTCCTCTCGTGGTCGCAGCCTCCTGGATGTGACTTGAGGGCTTGAGCCTCGGTTACAGTTTGACGTCCGGGTCAGGGACAGGAGTCTCCAGGCTCTTGCTACGTCTCATTCATGGCTGCTGATCCTGATTAGCAGGGAGGCGGAGCCTGTTGGTGGCAGATGCAGAGAGCAGCTGAGGGGTGAGGAGGAAGGTCAGTAACTTACTGTGTGATGCTCCAACTACAAGCTGAGAGAATAATACTGAGTAAATGTTGCTCTGACTGTCCACATAATATACTATATTTTCTTTTTCAAGCTTTGATGAATTATCGCAAGTGACTAACAGGTAACGATTTTCTGTTTTTTAAAATTGTGTTGACATATATTAAACATATTTGGTTAACTAATGTTGGATGAGGACCAATACAATACACGACACATGGTCACGATATTATTGGTATCGTGTATTGTATTGTGAGGTCCACGATACCAATAATATCGCGGACCATGTATCGCATATTGTGAGGCACATGGTCCATGGTACCAATAATATTGTAGGCCTTGTATCGCGTATCATGAGGTATATGGTCCACAATACTCATAATATCGTGGAATGTATTGCATATCGTGAGGCACATGGACCACGATACCAATAATATTTTGTGCAATGTATCACGTATCGTGAGTTACATGGTCCACGATACCAATAATATCGTGAAATATATCATTATCATGCATCGTGAGGTACATGGTCCATAATACCAATAAGATCGCAGACCATGTATCACGTATCATGAGGTACATGGTCCACGATACCAATAATATTGTGGACCATATATCATGCATTGTATAGCGAGGTACGATATGATTCCAACCCCTAAAAACAACAAACTCCTGAGTAAGTTTTTCAGTTTTATTTCAAATTCATGCCACAAGTTGACATTAAATACAAAAGAAAAAAAAGAATAGTTTGAGATTGTAGCTATAAAATAACCACAGTGTAAACGAGAACCAAATTCAACAAACACGCATCAAAAAAAAGAAAAGTTTAAGCTCACGCTGAAAGTAGCACACGGACGAGCTCACAGTACAGAAAATACAGCACGGCTTCCTCATACGTAGCTATCAGTAAACATACCAGTCTGAAACGTAAAGGTAGAGAGGATATATAAAATTAACAAGGTTATAAAATACTGATAAAAGTTATAAAGATAGTAGCGTCTTCTAGAAGTGTCACCATGCAGTAGGTATTTCCAGTCTCCAGTAAATAAATAACAGCAGAAAAATACAAGAAGCATCGCAAGCTCCTTCCTCGAGTGGACAGACCAGAAAAATCTGCCAAATTCTAAACAGTCTCTTCATGATTCTGTCCCCTGCTCTCCTCTGTCTCGCAATTTAGACACATGCAGCAGGACGAACGTCAGCAGGCAAGCTCAGCTCAGCTGCAATCATGTCAAGAAATGATAAATGAAATCATTTTTAAATAATCACGAAAAATGAATTTCTAAAAAAAAGTTGTAATTATTTCAGTCCACCTTAATAACCTCGTCCCGTGATACCTCGGCAATTTCACTGAGATGGGAAGAGTTATCGTGACAGGTGTTGTCCTTTTTCTTAGAGATTTAAACAACAGTGTTGAGGGTGAGGCGATGCACAATGTTATCACGTATTGCGATAGCAACAGTCACGATTATTCTGTCATGGTTAATTTCGCTCATTGGGATAATCGCTGTTATTTTTGCATTCACACAGGATGCACATTTTTACCACAGGATTGGCCAAAAGACAAAAGTAACAGGCATTTCATTTTGAAGCATAGTTGCACTCTCTGTTGTGCGTATGGGAGAAGAATCCGCTATCCATCTGGAGCAACTTGGCGGGTTTCACCATTATATCAAAATTGCATCTACTCGCACCTATGCATTGACTTTGTGTGTAAACTCGTAGGGTGACAATTTTTGCATTGTGTCCTGTATGAACACATTATTGGCGACTTAAAATATCCAACTCAGCAACATGTAGTTATTTCAAATTGCCACAAGGGGGAGTCTGCATTCTTTAAAATAAAGAATCCTAAAAATCAGCATCAGCCATCGAAGAACCAATATATGGCCGACCTCTGTATAGTATTTTATAGTTGTTACAACGTAATGTTGTTATTCACTAAATGTAAAGTCAATTCAGTGTATTTTGTCATTTTAAAGTTTAAAAGGGAATTTTTTCCAATTATCACAAAAACATTATGTACATATTTTGTTCGTCCCAGGTGTGTGAGTATCGCACACCTGAGGACAACCTGGAAAAGTGGTTTTGTTTCCTTAAACATGACCTGGATAAGCAACAAAGGACAGATAACTTAATGGATTTTAAGAAATTTAAAGAAGGACATTTATTTAAGAGTTGTATAACGATCACTATATAAACACACCTGAGCAAAAAATACTCAAAATTTGTAAAATTGGTTCAATTTGGAAACGGTTCAAAGTTCGCTTGGCTCGTATTTATGAATAATAATAATAATAATAATAAATTTAATTTTGTGACTTCTGCACAATTATCGCTCCTATTTAAAAAACAAATTATGCAATATAAAATTAATCCTAACTTTGACTGAACAACACAAAATACAGCCTGAAGATGTGACGTATAAACTAATTTACCAAGGGTGCATCTGTGCATCATGACACAGAAAGTGACATTTCATTTTTTGACATTTAAAATTTACCAAAATGTATAATACTGCACCCCTGTATCAAATATTTGCCCCCAAAATGTCCACGTTGTTTGGACAATTGGTTTAGAAAAAGAAATATAAACCGAAGCTGCGCTCAAGAAATTACCCAGGTATCATGGGACAAAAGGCGTTCATGTTCACTGGAGGTATCGAGCAAGAACATCTTCCTCTTGAGATAAATACCTGGTATATACTGTCTAATGATAATAACAACTGATGAACCAAATTACTGCTACTTTTATATACATACTGTATACTGCAGGTTACTGAATACAAAATGTTATAAAACCAGATACTGTTTAAACGCATGCAAGTGTGCAACACAAGCCTCTTACTTTGCGCAGTATGTTTATCAAAGTAGCAACAGCAGATTATGTGACACGACACTCTGAGAACCCCCCTCCCAAAAGAAAAATATATATGCTGTAATCTGTGAGTCGCCAACGGTGCGAGAAGGTCTGAAGCAGTTTTTGCTACATGCACTGGCAATTCTGGATTCATACAAAGCAGTTCAGCTTTATCCAAAAGGGTTCATTCAGTGTTGTGGAAACCAGCTTTGACGAGGCTGTGCAGGAAATATGAGTCCACAGGAAATGAGGAAATTCAGAGGGAAAAATCAAGGAAAAGATCCACACACTCCAGTTAGTCTGGTTAGTTCGGCCTAACATAACACTTTTGACAAAGGATCATGGTGTGCAACAATTAAAATGCACGGAACATTTAAAGACAAAAAACAACAACAGAGTGTGACACAAAGTGGTCTTACATTTGTCCAACACATAGCAACATCTTTACAACTCCATCACCAACCTCTAAGCTTCTTCTTTATGCATTAGTTGTTTTGGTTTTTTTGGCACTGCTGTAGCACATTAGTAGAAGGCTGATGAGGAAGAGGAGGAGGAGGAGGAACAACACCCTTAATATTTCACTGCAACCTTCACACACCATCACTTTGGCTCCTTCATGTTACTTTTCAAGCAGAATCATGAGCAATTAATCCTTTCCAAATGAAACAGGTAACACCTTGCAATAAGGATATCTTTATTAACGTTAGTGAATGCTGTAATAAGCATTTACTAACTGTTAATTAATATTTTAACTAATGTTTAATACTGTTATTCAAGTTAAATGAGATATGACTCTTAATTTAGACTTCATAAATACATAAGTATGTGAAATATGCCTTACATGAGCACAATTAACCATGCATTAACCATTGTTAATCTATAATAATGGTTAACAAATGCTTACTGATAAACTTATACCCTACATTTATGAAGTCATAGTTAAGGGATGGATGTTTTACACTTTAAGACAAGGGTCACAATGAGCATTAATAAAGGCAAAGTATGATTAACAGAGTTAAGTGAGGATTATTTAGTGCCAGTATACATAAATAAAGGGTCATTTACGGTACAAAAAAATATTTATCTTCACAGATACAGAAACCTTTAATCAATATGAATTAAATAAAGGCATTTACAGTTACCTAAAGCTTTAAAGTACTTTTTAGTTGTGGGTTAATAGTTATTACTGGCATTAATAGTAATACAATAATTTATGAATTTATAACTTCATTCAACTGAATAACATTGATAAATGGTGACTTAAAACGTTAATGAACTGTTAAATATTTATAACAGCATTAATACTGTTAATTAACGTACCCATATTGTTAAGTGTTACCACAGCAACAAAAATATAAATTTTTGTACATGGGAAACAATTTAAATCTTTAATTGCTCATCCCTGCAATAGTATATGGAGTAGTTAACGTGAATTGTCATCATGCTTCTTCAGATTTTCAATCTATAAAACAGTGAATGATGTAATAAACTTTGACTTTATGTCACAAACCACAATTGCAATTTCCATTGCAATTAGACGTTTGGGATAAATAATAATAATTATAATAGTTATGATTCATTTTACGAAGAACGTGAACAAATGTGACAAACCTAATAGCTGTTTTTAGCTAAGATAGCTTAAGATAGCTTAGCTAAAATAGCTTAAAAATGTCTGCTGGAGGCACAAAAAGCAAAAAATAAGGGGATTATTTAGGTTTTTATGAATCATCCTTTCATGACAATGATGTATTTACAAGTGAACCACCCAGTAAAAATTTTTGATTGATTCAGTCTCTTTAAAATCGGAACAAAAAGTGGTGCTGTTGTTTGAAAGGAATCACCTGGATTTTCAGAGATAAAAAATGTCCTTTTTGCACCGAGTTTTTAACCAGATATTCAAGTGGTCACCAAAGTGTAAAATTTTCTACGCAGAAAACCAGACATTGTTTTTTTCCTTGCTTGTAAAAAGACAGATATTAAGATTTTTAAAAAACAAAATAATACGAAAAACTGAGCAAGGACTTATTTTTTGCAATATCAACTAGTTGGTCATATTGGCAAAATGCCCAAAAATATAAATTAACTACCTTGGTTGTTGAGAAGCAAAGAGCATACTAATTTCTCCAGATGGTTGGAGGTTTCTGGAAATACCATCTTTTCAAGCATCACTGAATATTAATTTATTTTGGGGGGGTGGTGGCGGCAAAGCAGATGTTTAGCTCTGCGAGTCAAACACAACTGACATCCATGACAAACACAAGCTGCTCCCTAATCTGTGTGCTCTCATTTTCATCCTGCGATAATCTCTCGCCCGTCAATCCCATCCCCATAGAAAGCAGATTTTGTAAATATGAACAGTACTGACCTGTGAGGGGGATTAGAGTTTACACAACAGTCACACCTGAAAGCTGCTCTGTACAAATAGCTGACCAATAGAGGGCTCCACTAGAGCAGTTAAGACTTCAGCGGTACTGAGTGAGGAGAGGAGAAAGGAAGGGAAAATGGTTTTCCTTCTTTTCTGGTCGGTTAATAAAAACTTTGCTTTACACAACTTGGCATTAGAGGTAGACCGATTCATCGGGTCGATGTTTGCCATTTTTTGATGACCGGCATTGCCTGATTCTTACAAATTACAAATTGTTTCTCACTGAAACTTTACTTTTTTCATCCGAAAGTTTTGTTTTTGTTGACCTATTTCATGTATTTAATATGTAGTTTGTACATAATTTTTTTATTAAAAAAATACTGTATATAACTGCACTGAAGTGCAAAAACAAAATATATTGCAAGACAGACGATTAGTGTTTGACAATAACTTGTTATTAAAAATCTATTTTACAACATTAAAGTAACACCAAAATAGTCGGTTTAACACCATTGCCACCAAGGACCAAATACACTGTAGAATTTGACTTGAATGTTAAAATATTTCATTTTAAAACTTCATTTCAGAGTGTATTTAATTGTTACAGTAATACTAAAAAGAGTTAAATACTTTAGTTTCATACTTATCCATCATGAATTTGGTCCTAATCCGATCTGGTGTTAAATGAACTCTTACTTTAACACTGCAAATTGTACCGTGAAACAGTTATATTAATCAGATCTAGGAAAAATAAAGAAAATTGGATAAATATATGGGCCAAAAGGTCAGCTGCCCTGATTTCTAAAAATCCCACATCGGTCGACCTCTACTTGGCACTTCACTTTCTAACATAGCTTTTTACTTCATTTTCTGTCCCTTTCACACCAAAATAAATGACGTAACAGAGCACAGAGAATATAAATAGCACCTAAATAGTCAACAACTGCCGCTAAGGTTCACTGATGCTAAAGGCGTTATCATTATATCACTGTGTGACAAGACGTAGGCTATAACTATTGATATGGTCAGACTGACGTGAGGTGCATTAGTGTAGACATGCTGACTGCTCAAATCTAGCATTTCATTTTTCAGATAGAAAGGATATATATATATATATATATGTATATATACGTATTCATATGTGTGTATAGTAACAATTGAACAGTACAATAACAAGGCCATGAACATAGTGGAAAAAATAATCCATGCAAGACACATTTACAGAGATGTGAACTATAAAGGTGTTCAAGTAACGGAAAAGGCGCTGAATAAAATAACTGTCTTACATTCAACGAAAATATCTCAAATGACATTAAAAAAACTACGATTTTTAATTCTCAATAACACGGAGACAGAGAAGAAAAAAAAAAACACTGAGACATACTGAAAACCCCCCCGATGAAATTGCACTTTCAGGGAAAAAATAATTATACGTAAATTGTGATTTTCAGTTTGGGCCTCTGTTGGACACAAGGTGCTCAAAGGTCAAACTGGATGAAATAAATGCTGTTGTTCATCACAGAAAGGTAATACCAGTACTGGTTGAATATGCCATTTGTAATCCATTTGAAAAGTATTATACAGTTTGTCCCACGCTGTTTTCCTGTAATGGAGACACAGCCAGGACCAAGGCAATGGCACAGGTTGTTTGGCAGGACGTCTCCTCCGATCTCCCGCCGTTCTTTCACCATTAAGAGGCTTTTTACCACATTTAAATGAAGTAAAGTGCAAGGTGTGTTTTCACCTCAAGGGCTGTTCTCCTTTTTAGTTCACACCTTTTCTCAGAAATCCTTTTTTTCTCCTGCATTTAACAGATATACATTCACGCAAGCACACACACACACACACACACAGATGTTTGTCACGCTGTCCCTGTGGGGACAACTTGACCTGCACCTAAATCTAATTGTAAGCTGAAACCAAATAACTGATTTTTACCTTCAAACTCAATCAGCAGCATGACGCGACTCAATTTTGTCCCCACGAGCGACACATGTCCCCCATTCGTTGGATCACTTTCATGTTACGGTACCCATTAGGATTTAAAAACAAGTACACCGCTATCCCTGTGGGGAGAAGTCAACCTGAACCTAAATCTAATAGTAACCTGAACTCAAAGACCAGGTCTTAACCTCCAGAAATCAGCAGTCTGTCACTATTCCCTATTGGCTGGTGTGTCTTCACTGTACGGTCCTCACCAGGATTTAAAAACAAAGTACACACTCTCTCACAAACACACACGCACACTCACACTCGGCGCTGTTCTGTGCCGACATCAGAAGCAGGAGCTGCTGTGTCCTGACGTCAACGTGGACAACAGACTCAAGTCAGAGGAAGCGTCAGGCAGTGGTGTTGCCGCTAAGAGAGGATGTGGCACAGGGGGTGGTGGTTTGTAGCTAGGCTTGGGCCATGCCATGCCATGCCATGCCAGGACATGCCAGGACATTCCTGTCTGAACGGGACTATGAGAACAAAAGGCCTGGCTCATCTTTGGTCCCATAAAGCACTTGAATTATGTCACGGTAAGTCTTTGTGATGGGTTGGGAATCGAAGAAGCACCGGCTGCTAAGCTACGACGACAAGATGTGCAGCACAGGCAAGTTAAGTTTAAGTTTAGTTTTTTTTCCTTTTTAGGCATGCAGTTTGGCGATCGTCCATAGCAACCGGCAGAAAGCGTCTCAGGGGAGATTCAGATGGTGCCAGCGATGGAAGACGAGCACGCTCACAAAACGACAGGCAAGCTCTGATTCCTGGGGGAGGAGGGAGGAGGGAGGGGGGAGCTGCACGTTGGCTTTCATTTGTAAAAAGTCCACGGGTTAAAAAAGTTGACAGACAGCGCTGCATGCTTTCCAAAGCACAGGAGGAAACTGGAGAAGAGGTGAGTTGTCCGGGAGGCAGGAACGTCCACACATATCAAAGGCTTGAGTCGATATAGAAGAGGGAGCGACGTAGAATCTAAGATGTGGACTGGATGATAAAATGGAGGCTGTGCTGTCACTGAGGAAAGCTGATGGGAAAAACATAAAGGGGGGATTTAACATAACCTCCCGTCTCCTCCACGTGGAGAGACATACTCAGCCTTAAGGCAATGCATAGCCCTTGGAAACATTGGCACATGCATGGCGAGTGCAGACATGTCTGCATATGTGTTGTATGTGCACTGTGTGTTCGATTATGACAATATGAAAGGAAAAAAAGGGGGTTTCTTTTTATCGGTTAAGTCGCAAATGAAGTGAAAGTGATTAAAGGTGCAAAATGCAACGTTCTGCCTCACATGATGTTGGTATCACATCGGACGAGTCCTCAGTTTTGTGTCAGTTCCAAAATGGGCTCCAGTGCCAAGTGAAATATTTTACAGTATTAATATAAAGTCTTATATTAAATTGTTAGGCTATCTTTAAAAAAAGCTAACAAAACAACAATTTAAAATTCTATCAATCAAAAATCCGAGGCTAAATCACCAACTTACAAATATAGTTCTGTGCTTGAGTCTGAATCGAGTCATGAGTCCTGGAATCGAATACTATAATGGCAGGGACACATAGGGACAACAACCATCTACAGTCAATTTAGTGTCCAATTTGCCTAATCCCCAAATCTGCATGTCTTTGGACACTTTGCACACTTGGGGAGAACATACAGAACCCCATGCAGTTCTTTGTTCCAAACCAGGTCTTCTTGCTGCAAAGGCAAGAGTGCTAACCACTACACCAGCCGTGTGGCTGTTGATGAGTATCACTTGAACACCAAAAAAAATGAACAAGCAGAGTGGCAGCGGCAGAAAGCAGGAACGAGGCGATATGAAATTCAGTCTCGGTGAAATACCGGCTGGAAAAAAGTCAAATCCAATTATTATCCAAAATAGAGATGGTTCACTAATCACAGGCTGTAAAGACAGACATGAACCACCCACATCATGTCATCAGAATGTAAGTGATCAGTCCAGACCACGTGGACTTACGAGTATTTTAAGATAAAAGACAACTCAAGATACATACTCAAGGCTGTGAAATTGGAATCAGACATGAAAAAGCGATTTTGATCCCAAGAAGAAAGTACTTCAAAATGTCCTGGTGACAACAAACCTTCAGTTCTGCTGCCTTGATGTAAACACGTAAATGTATTTATCTATTATTATATGTCTGCTATACGTGCGGGCACATGATCACGATCACGCGAGCTTTGGTCTGACACGTTGGCACTCAAATATTCGCATTTTGCACCTTTAAAAATCCGCTCGACTGAAGCTCAGACATGATTTAAGAACAAATAATGAAGGCCGATTTTGGCAGGTATCGTTCAGTCAGGACCTCAGTGAGGAAATAAAGGTGTAGTCCTTCAAATACACTTGAAAGAGAGTAGAATTCAAACACCGACGCAGAAGAAAACAGGGGGAAATGATGAGAGAAACAAAGAGAGAGCGAGCGGCACAGTGAGCTCCTGCGATGTTTGGAGGATGATTGAACACAAAGTCATCAGATGTTGGTGAGCGTGGTGGAGGTGATGAGGCGCACAGTGAGCGTGCCCGGGAGGTCGTTGTCCTGGCGGTTGCCCTTGTCGCGGAGGTGAAGCGTGTGCTGCTCCTGCCGCTCGTTGGGGTCGCTGAACAGGATCACCTGACCCAGGAAGGTGTCCACGATCATGTTCCTGTTGTAGATCTGTTGGTCGCTCGTGTGAGCAAGGCGGGGATCCGGGAAGCAAAGGGGAAAGCAGGAAAAGAGAGGAAAGAAAAGACAATAGGGAATAAGCAGTGGAGAATATTTGTAGGGGACAGGAGTGATAGGAGTTTGGATTCAAGCGATATGTTAAACAGAGTTGTTTTATCGGTGCTGCTCGAAAAGAACTTGTGATGCGTCTGTATTTTATGTGAAGAAAATAGAACAGAGGAAATGCTCTTTGCACTGATAAAAATTCACATGTACTCAAACAGCTATGTTTATTCAAGCATCAAAGCTGCTCAACTCATGACGAGAACGAGTTTAGGAAAATCCACAAAAGGTTTGTATCATTTAGTTTTTTATCCACACTTGTGAGGAGACGTAAAAGAGGATTTTTGGAAAACGCAGTGTAAAAATGATGAAATGCCACCATTTACCGGGCAAATAACTATATTTGGTAACTTCCGCAGACATCAGAAAAACACGTTACCACGTGTTACTGCAAGATCTTAGGAACAGCAAATCAGCAGAGATCCAGCTACGTCACAGAAAGCGTCATTGTGAAATATGAGCAATCGACAGAGGCCTGAGACGCTTGAAAACTTAAGTTCCCGAAGGCAAAAAGTATGGTCATGCGACTCAGTCTTGTCCTGCATCTATTGTAATATTTCAGAGACTGAAATATGGATGAAAGGATAATGTGTTTTTCTTATATATTCTTATATGTATTTTTAGTTTTACCACAGAATTGACCTGAAAATAAAACATTATGTTTTAGCCTCCAACAACACCATAGGGTTGACATTTTAAATGTACAAGTATTTTGGTGTATTTCATACAGGCCTGGCATATAAAGTGATTTTTGGGAGGTTTCCTGTGTAAAGTATTACTTGAAATGATGCTGTGTTTACAAATACTATAACAGTATTTATTTGCCGCACCCTTTGTTTATGTGTTGTTTTCTTTTAAAAGTTACAGTTTAACATAGTGACTTTGATATTTGCCTTCACAGGTTTAATATTCTGATTACAGAGCGTGTGTTTAAATATCAGGGGAGCAAAAGAAATGAAAATTTATTTCAGCGCATCTCTGCTCCGGGGGCCTTGACAACCTCCACAGCATGAAGACATCTGCTTTCACTCACCACGACACAAATTATACAATTTCACACGTCTGATTGAATAAATTCAATATTACATCAGCTATAATAATTCACTAACAAGTGCGCAGGCTGACAAATATTGCCTGATATTGAGCCTGTAATTGATTAGTTATGGATGTCAAGGGAAAGAGAAGCCCCCCACACACAACAAAGGGATGATATTTGGCTTCAGCTAAATAAAAATGATATAGTGAATACGGGGATGAGAGTTAGATCCATGTAGTTCCTGTACTTTAAATCTACGGCCTACAAATGTAAAGGGTAAATACCCTGAACGCAGGATTTGTTCAGATATCTTGTTCATGAGAATGGGAAGAACATGGACGGTGTGGAGACATTCATTTAAACTTGAATATTATTATCTAAACTAAGTGTTTTCATGGCCTAGGAATGCTCATATAAAAGAAACTTAAGGTTCTTTGTTTTCTATTGTATTCCCAGCTTTTGCAGCAAAAGAGGACGATGTGTGGACAAATTAACTCTTCAATTCATCAGAAAAATGGCAACAGCCTGTTGTTGTGACACGAGATATTCATCAGCTAAAATGCGTCACTGTTTATGTTATTCACCTTTTAGCAGCAATTGCTGGTTTGTTCACACAGCAGCGACAGCAAAGAGAAACACGCTTGTGTAATTATGTATAATTATTGCTTGTAAACTTGTTAATGACTGGTCGGGTATTTATCTGATGCCTGAGACCAAACACAGGTCACAGTCAACAGAGCGTCACTTGTTTCATGTTCAGTCGTACGCCGTCCGCAGAGTGACAAGCTCACCTCGATGTGGATGCCCTCTTTGGGTTTCTTGCGATAAAACAGGCCTTTGATGTCGAAGCTTGGGCACCGCGTGTCCTTATAAACTGGCGAACGAACCCTCTCTCCTTCACAGGTGATGATCACGTAGGGATTGACAGCTGCAGGGAAAAAAACAATAACAAAAACACGTCAGAACCCAGTGCTGCAATGGGACACTAGGTAGTATATGTGTATTTGGTTGGTTCATGCATTTTTTTATTACTTTACACAATTGTTTTTCCACCAATTTAATTATTAAAAATAGCACTTTCTGCTCCACTCCACTCCATTATCGGCACAATATCACAATTGGCTGATATTGGCTTTAAAATGTGACATGCAGGGACAAAAGGCTGCTACCTCCTAGATGTCTATGCTTGTGCCTTCACCAACTGTTATTTTATGAAGACAATTTATATCTACATCTGCTGCGGCATGAGTATGCAAAAAGCTGAAAAGAAACTGTTAGTTTGACGAGGGAAGAGACTAAGTGCCCTCTCCATTTAGACGCAGGGAAAAACATATACATGTATCATGTTATTGACCCAAGAACTCGTTATATCAGCGTTACATCAGATCATGATCAAGATTTCACATAAAAACATCACATTATATCGTCTTAAGAATCTTAAGGAATCTTTAAATGTCTGACTGGACTGGGTCAGCGTGATGATTCAGCCCAGGAGATGGGATTATTATTTGCTGGAAGAACACATTTTCAACAGATTGATCTAGTATTATTTAAAAATATACTGAAAATCAATTTTAAAATTCACAAAAGGCAGTGAAGCTCTGCGTGTTTTTTGCTGGAGTTTTCGACAACAACGGGTGTATACGTGTCACTGATCATACCTCCGTTGGAGTCCTGTCCCTGCAGACCCTCAGCGTTCAGTACATGGACCTGAGTGACCAGCTGAGGGTAGCCACACATCCCTGTCCAACATGTCTGAGGAGGCTCGTCTAGAGTCAGCTCTCTGGGAAAGACACAGAACATGACATGGATGTAAGGGAACAGGGTTTTTTTTTGTTTTTTTTTATAAACATCAATGGCTCAGACTGTCTTTGTGTGTTTGATCTGCTGAACATTGATCTACTGTGTCTCCACTTGCTGTGAAGCTGCTGCTATGCTCTGACATAAGTAGAAAATGCCAGCACTTTCATTGGTCCTACATATATTTCACAATAAAAGCCTTGTTGGGAAAAACATAACCGAGACACCAGAGTGATTTTACTGGATTTTACTGAAACAGCTCAGAATGTGTTGTGTTTGTAGCATATTCATCAGATATAGACGTTGAAACAAGGGCTGCAACGAATGATTAATCTAATCATCGATGATTAACCTGTTGAGCGATCGTAATTGAAATCACTTGGTCCATAAAAATGGACATAGGAAAAGAGACACGTGTCACGGTGAGGACAAGGGCAATTCAAACGTTTGTTTGAACTTGGTGAGTAAAATGTAAAGTGGAACCTTAAAAATCGTTGATTAAGATGTCAGAATTAAGTAGCTACCACATTATCCAGCAGAGGGCGCTGTGAGAGCAGCTTGGCTGTAGGATCCGGTTTTAATTCCCAGGACACAAGGAAACTAAATCTGACATTAAAGCATCTGAAAAACACTGTGTGGAAGCATTTATGGTTCCACATCGTAGATGCCAAGGGAACATACAAATCTGTGGACTCAGCGGTTAGCTTAGCTTTTAGCGCCACCCAAGTCAAGTGGAGGAGAAATCACAGATGAGCAGTGGAACGAGAGTTCACCCTCATGTGACTAAGAGTAACAGTTACCACAGGAGTTAAATGACGCTCTGCTCTATCTCTGGATAGAGATTACGGATTTACTTGCAGTCTGAAGGCACATCAGTAAAAACACGCAGCAGGAAGTCGCCCTGCTGCGCCGGGTCAAAGGTTGTGGGGATGATGACGTAGCGGCCCTCCTTCAGCTCCTTCCTGAGGAAGACGCAGCGCGAGTTGATGTAGATGGAGCCCGCTACTTTCTGCTGGGCTGAGTGCATACGGTACTTCCGATTTAGCTCCACCTGCAAGATGAGAAAATGCCACAGAAAAGAGTTCCAGTAATGATGATTTTTTCTAATTTGTGCATATATTAGTGTCTCATTTGAGCATTTCTACCCGGTGAATATCAAAGCCGATAGCCAGGTTTTCCCCTTTGCCCTCTTTGGGTGTGGCTCTCTTTTCTTTTTGCTGCAAGCAGATCAACACCTCGTCCTCCACCTTCTTCACATCAAACACGTACTGCAAAGAATAAAAAGGAACAATCATATGAAGCTCTGTCTTATCTGTAGCAAATAAACACACATCAGTGGCAGGACCAACCTGAGGGTTCTGCAGGAAGGTGGCTTTGTGATTGATGCAACCGCCCGACCGGTTGCGGAGAGGATCCTGCCGGTGGACCCAGGATCCCCTCATCACCTCCTCCTCCCAGGTTTTGTGGATGCTCAGGTAGGACGTGTTAATGAGGCGACACAGGATGAGGTCGGTGAAGTACTGGCAGAAGTCGTCAAACGTCATCCTGCAGGAGGGCAGGAAAAGAAGAGGAGAGAAAGGAGCGGAGAGAGTGGAGAGGCAGAAGCTTGAAAGAAGAGCTTCGACAGGTGTTAAAAAATAGAGGAAATGAAACCAGGAATAAAGAAAAAGGGCAACACGTAAAAGTGAGACAGGTGACAACTCTGCCATCAACACTGAATGAGATTTAACCAATTTGGTGTTGTTGTTTTTGGCACTGTCAAAGAAAAACATTTAGCATTTTCATTTTGACTTTAATAATCTTTGAATGGAGGACACTTAATCCCACGTTGCTCCTGACGGCTGTGCCAACAGTGTGTGAATGGGTATGAACGATGAGTGATAGAAAAATAGCTGACATTTTTAATTCGCTGGAAAATGCACATACTAGATGTGCTGTATGAAAGTGTGAGTGAATGGGTGAATGGCAAAACTGCAGTGTAAAGCAGCTTTGATTGTCTAAAAGAATATATACAGAATATACGGAAAATAAAACCAGTGTCAAGTCTTTAAAAGCTGCAGCGATCACCTCTGAGTGAAAGGAGGGTGTCTGACTGAGCTCAGGACAGAGAGCAACAATCAAAACAATCATTTTTAAATGACTCACAGACTCTTTCTGTAGGATTTTTTTCCTGCTTTTCCGCAGATATAACTGTTCTCACCAGAACTCGCCGTCGTCCTGCACGGTGACGCCCAGCTTCTCTCTCTCGCTCTTGCTCACCTTGTTCCACTCCTCGGAACTGTCGAGAAAAAACACTGTATTTACTTTAGCAGCAAGAGAAAACACGGCTTTTATTTCACAGCCGTCTTAAATTACAAACGTGACTCTGTGTCGAATTTCCCCTGAGTTTTAAGCGTATTTGAGCAAACTTTAATACAAAAGCTTCACTCTTTTCTCTTCTCATCTAATCTAATTCTAATACTGTTTTGAATATGGGTTTGGATTTTCACAACATTTTCACAACAGACTTTTAAAACACAATTCAGGACCCATGTGTTCAAACTGGCAGTTCCATCGTTTTAACATTCATTAGTTAATTTATTTTATTACTGACGATCTTTTTTTTTGTTATCTTGTAAAGGTGTCTTTAAGTGACTGATAAGCGCTATATAAGTCTGATATATAGTTATTATTATTATTATGATTAGGGCTGCGATTAATACATATATTAATAATAAATGAATCTGGCAATCAGCTGTTTGGTCAATAAAATGCAGAAAATGTTGAACATTTTTTGTTTGTTTTTTGAAGCAAAAAGACAAAATCGATAAAACCATCATTAAAAAACAAACCTAAAACTTCTCCATTGTTGTTTTCTTGACATATTCTGGTCAATGAATTTAAGAAGGCAGTGTGCACAGACACAGGAGCTAACGGTTCTTCTGTTAACTCTTAGTATTTTGCATTTTTACTCTCAGTATTTTGTATTTCTACATACAAACAACTCATGATGCACCGTGAGAAGAGGCTTCTTTGATTTTGTTTCCAGAATATTTTGACATATGAATCATGTATCACATCTGTTCCTCATGAGCAGTGTGATGTTGTTACTGTGAATCAAACCTTAACATCCAGATCAGTCCTGTATTCACTGCTCCGGGGGAAACAGGAAGATATTGTAGTGGACGCATTAGCTCCGTGTTTACGTCTTTGTGTTTATGTCTCACTGACAAACGTCGGCATCTCAACAGTCTGTCAGACTCCATTAACTGTAACAGGTTTAATCAAACCATAAATAAATTATTCAGCGAGTGCGAGTCAGTGATTGAGCGAGAGGAGAGATGACTCACGTTGCCTTAATAACATCTTTCTGTCTTTGGGGCCGATTAATAATTCAGACGGCGTTGTGATCCGACTTTACCACCTCCCTGTTTGTTTGACTGAGTCTGGCAGCAAACAGTTCACAGACACGGAGAGACGCTCGGGGAGCAACTTTATCTCCTATTCCTTTCTTCTCACTAACAAGTGCATGGCAGTAAAAAAGGGAAAACCGCAATGAAAAGCTTGTTTCTGGGGGGGGGAAAAGCTTCTTGACTTTGGTCCCTTGTGCAAACCAATTTTTTTGGCTCCCATGGGCGTTTAAATTGAAGAGGTAGTTTTCAGCCTCTTCACAGAAATTTCCCGGGGTAAGTGACTGCGCCGTTTCAAATCGCTCTCGACAAACAAACAAAACTCCTACTGGGCTGAATTCACTTATTCTTGTTCGCCTTGTGGCTCATTAGCTTGATTGCATCTCCATTTTTCATTGTCAACCAGGCGTTTCCTATTGTGCAGCTTTCCTGTCACCATGGGTATGATACATGGACTGGTGGGTTTTTCCTTTTGCAGTCGTTTCATGTTCCATGTTTGCTGATTTATCACGTGCAGACTCTTCAGAAACAAATTTTGAGGGGGGGGGGCACTAATTCACACACCCATAATTATAAAACTTGACAGATCGTAAATCTTCTTCTTCTGTTATTTAAAACATCTCAAAAAAGAAGAGAAGGAAACAAAATTTAGATTCTGTACGATATTGATCACCACCATAGGAAACGATGCATACTTTTCAATCAGAGCATGTATAATCCTGTGTTTCGATATCATTTTATTCACCAATGAATCCACTGTATAATGTATTTTTTTAAACAATTGAACTATCTTTTGTTATTTTAGAGTCTATTATGTAAACTGTCCTGGGTGTGGTTTTCATAAAAGCTCCTATATCTTTCAACCTTAATCTCACTTATACATTTTTACTTGATTTTAAAGCCATTTTTCTTGTATTAATATGTGTGAAATAAATAAAATAAGACAATGAATCAACATGTGCTTAGTATTTAAAAACTAAATACCTGAAATTTGGGATGTTGGTACAAGTCTTACTAGAGATAGACCAATAAATGAAAGGGCCCAAACAACTCGTCTGGCTGATATTTGCCTTTTTTTTTGCCATTGGCCAATTTCATCCTAAAGTATTTATTTTGTTTTATTTTTTTTTGTTTTTTTGTTTTTATTCTTTTGAAGACCAGTTTCATTTATGTACAGATTATACCAAGGTTTTTATTGAAAATGCCATATATAATAGAGATAAATGTAGATAGCCAGACCACATTTATACGTTATCGACTATAAATGGCATCAATTATCGGTTATTGGTTGTCCTGATTTCTAAAAGTCAGTCACAGAAAAAACCCATATCTCTCATCCTCTAAGTCATACCAAGGAAACATTATTTCTGTTACTCTGGAAACATCACACAGATGACTGTACGATGGCTCATTGAGGTTTTGTGTAGGTGTCGGGGGTTGTAATTACCTGTCGCTCCAGGGGCCGCTCCACTCCTTCTCCCCCCACGGGTTCCGCATGCGGATCATGTGCAGCTTCTCTGATTTGAAAAAGGCAAGCAGTCCGTGACCTAGCCTCACTTTCCGTACGTCTGTTACGGCGTAAGCGTGGCCTTTCACCAGGCCGCAGTCCAGCCGAGCCTCCATGTCCTCTATTGTCGTCGCCTGGAAAACAGCGAAATCTGGTGGTTAAAAGCAGACAGGTCACTGTGGGTCACCAAAATTATGTAAATTAGGAGAAGGTTGGCGATGTTGTCTGGGAAATTATTACAGGGAAAGCAGCTGGAGAGACAGCGAGCTGGGCTGCAGTTGTGCTTTTGTGTTTGTGAGCAGACTTTAAAAAAGGGCTTGAGAAGCAACAAATACAAGGACATTTGTTGGCTGGAAAAACTGTTCACGGGAAGCTGTGCTGACATTTCACTTTTACTGTGACCAGTGTCTTCAATGAAAGTATAAAAATAAATACTGGCTTTGAAAAGAAACAGGCTGGTGGAGCCAAAGCTTTGATTTTGACTGTTGGGAGTTTCAAAAGTAAAAGTTCCTTACTTCATCCTACACCCCTTTGAACATTAAGCGGTTATAATGTTGTTGTTCATCTAAAGAAAAGTAGCTGTCATTTCTATATCCCTGCCTACATAGGTTTGAATAAGTTGTTTCTAAAAATGTCATGACAGATTACAGGCGCCTGGTGTGAGTTGTGGAGTAGGTAAACCTGTGACGCTGCTCTCCGTTTACCCTGATGGAGCAGCTGATGAGTCCATCTCTGTTGTGTACTTTGAGAACTCGTTCAAACAGTTGGTTGCGGGCGGCTTCGTCCGTGGCCATCTGACCCTCCAGCAGGTCCACGGGCTCCGAGACGCCGCCGGTGAAGTCGACCAGTGCGTCGGCCGTGTTCCCTCCGTCCAGAGCCTCGTAGCAGCCGTAAACCCTGCGGGAAGTAAACGAGAGCAGGGAAATGTTTGAATGAGCTGATTCATTAAATTTACAGGGAATGTGCGTAATTTTTCAGCAGCAGTACTAACTTGGCGTAGGCCTTCTCCACAAGGGCACTCCAGAACTCATTGCTGTCGTTGGAGTGGCAGTACACCAGCTGGTTGTCCACCGTTGGTAACCGGTCGTCAATCACCACATCCACCCACTCACCAAAGCGCCAGAAGCGGAAGTGGAAAATCCCTGCGTACGAGCCTGGCTTCTCCGTATCCCACTCCTGCTCCTTCCAGTCTGGAATGACCTGGAATAAGATGGAGGAGGGGGAAGAAGAGCAGGGGCTGGGTAAGCCAAACAAACACCTGATAGTCCACAGAGCATAAATAATATCAAAGTGCAGTGGGCTGCCACCATATCCCTTCTCGCCCGCTGATACATTCAGGAATATGGGACGAATGTATCACCCTGGACCTCGTGCTCATAAATCCAGCTGTAATAGGACATGGGTGAGAGGTAATAACTGTTTGACTGCAGCGGCTGAGTATGTGCCTGCATTTGCTGTAGACCAGCAAAAACCCCTGTGAACACAGCCTCCATTTTGTGAACTGTGAACAGTGGATATGTAACAAAAATACAAATTCATGTGCAGTCAAATGTGAAATGGAAGGAACTCTGTGGCAAGAGCCTCGTCCTGATGGGTTCCTTCGTGGCAGGGTGGTCTGAGCTTCTGCATCTACAGCAGGTTTCTCAGGGTCACTGGCGTTTCGCCCCTTTAGCCTCAGTGGCGCTGGGAAGACTAAATTAGACGACACCTGCGGTAAAGTTCCCACAGCAGGTTCCTGTTATCCACAGGCATCTTGAGCTGCTCTCAGCTGCCACGGTTATCTCTCCTGTGGCCCTCTTAAGCTCTTTCGGTGCAAGTCTCTATTTCTGTAAGAAAATAGCATGTCCATGTTGCTGGGAAACTTCAGTGGGGGAATAAAGTTTTGCACACCGTCCGTCCAAACCAACTAGGCCTGCAATTAAGTATTAAGTATTTTCATAAACAATTAATCCGTCAATTATTTATCCAATAAATTACATAATTGTTTGGTCCACAAAATGTCCCAAAAATTTTTCTGACCCCTGGTTTTAATAATTTCTTTGTTATATGGAAACCAGAACATATTCACATTTAAGAAGCTGAAAAATCAGAGAACTTGTTTTTAATCAAAAATGATGACAATCGATTAAAAACTGATTAATCGCTGCAGCCCTATAATCGACCTTGTCAACAAAGTCCTAGCTAATAACGAAACAAACACAAAGCAAGAGTATAGATGTTCTGCCGTTGCTACACAGATTCTCCATCACACTTGGAAGGGAAGTTGTGCTGCTTCACCAATCAATTTAGCAAAATTTTACACACTGTACACTTTGAATATCAATATCTGGCTCCAGCATATTGATAATCGCATCTGGCGAGTCAGGACAAGCTTGTTCTAAAATATAAGCCTCACAGCCACAGTGTTGTGATTGCTTATTGAATATTAAGAGAATGTTGCAGTCCCTTGAGTCCGCTGTGACTCAGTGTCATAAACAGAGCACCCGACCTCCAGCCGACCTGAGAAAGGGCATCCATGCAACATCTACGGCACACAGGAAAACTGTAAATGACGCAGCGAGCGACACCTCATATGAACTGACTGACACCATCCCAGCAGGCGTCCTTGGGAGATGTCAGAGTGCGCTAACGTCACAGGGGGTTCCTGTCAAACCTCCCAGCAGGTGGTGACACTGACACACACCATCGCTGATGGAGAGAATCTCGTCTCTCCAGTGAACCGACTCTGAAGCAGCCACAGCTTCTTTAAAAAGGCAGAGCGACAATAACACAGAGAGAAATAAACAAAGCACTGCACCACAGAAACATCACAGTCATTCTGAAATCCTTTGGGAAGGAACCTGTCTTGCTGCTGCTACTGCTGCTGCTGCTACTTACTCCCTCTGACTCTGCACTGTCTCCGACTCTGACATAACAAAGACTATCTGAGCTGTCATCTGGAACCAGTGTCGCAAGGCAGCAATAAAGACCTGGTAGGTAAGTGCCCTGAGAACTGTCCAGACACACAAGCAGGAGCCCCCTTAGCTTCCCCTGCTGTCTACTGAATACTGCACTGTAAAACCCAGGGGAATAAAGAGGATTTCCCCAAACTACAACCCACATTCCACCAAACCCACATTTCAGTCGTCTGTGTGTAACCACACGGCCTCAACTGGCTCTGCCTGTTGCCACTTTATGTTTCATCATCCTGCTCAATACCTCCGTTTGTTTGTTTACAACTACTTCATCGTTTGAATAATGGATTTGATGAAGTTGTTGATTAAACGGAGCAGAGGGAGAGATTTTGAATCGTCGTTTAGTGCATAGGTTTCTCGAAATCAGGTATAGACTCAAGCCTAACCTCAACTGGATTAATCTAATAACAATAACAATACCACCAAACCAAGACTGAAATGGCAACAGTACACACATATCCTTAATTTACATTTAATCTTACATTTAAATGATAACCCTTAAGGATCTTGCCGTTTTAAGACTTTCCTGAAACATAAGAGCGAGCTACACAATTTGAACCAACACTGAAACACATCTGTTCAAATATAAACAACACTTTTAAATTATGATGTCCTTCAAATTAAAGCAAATCTTTACGTTGAGTCACTTTACAAAGTAAACAGTTCACACAATGAGCAAGCACTTGGCGTCAATCGAGAGAGAGAAAAAGACTTCCTTTAAACAAGAAGAAATCTCTGGCAATCAGAAGAGCAACAGGGAGCAGGACTGTTTGGTCCTGAAATAGAAGACAAAACGTCCAGTGACATGACACGACAGAATATGAAGGTGTTTGTGACACAGGGAAACTCTGCAGGAGCACAACACAAGACTTTTCTGTCACCTGGCGAGTATAAATCAGGCTTCACACTGGCATAACCACTTTGATATTCACATCACTCACACTCGTCTCTTGGATTTTGGTGGTACAGCGTTTCTTTTGAAGCCAAGGAAACAAGAGAGACAAACAAATGTGTGACAAACAGAATCCGGCACGGTTCCCTGAAGGAAATGCTTGTGCTGTGGTTGCAAATGTCATTAGTCCTGGTTGCCTAGCACCCCAGCTCATCTGTACCCTGCCTCCACCCTCTTCTATCAATGTTACACAGACGTGCTTACATGCAGACCGTGCCAGCCTGCAGGCAAGAGCAGATAGTAGGAGTTACTGGACTACGCGAGTGTGAAGACGCTTGGTTTCGACTTGGCTGTCGACTTAATCCACCCCCTCGTTTGATATCAAGCTCTCAGGCCGCTGAATCCAAACATGTCCACAGTGCTGGAGCTGTCGTTCCGTCCAGACACTCAGCTGACGGAGGTCATGCGCCTGCGGGTTCAGTCTCTGCAGCAGCGTGGACAGAAGAGGCAGGACGGCGAGCACCTGCTGCGTCCCAACGAGGCCGTGTACCGACTGGACTTCTCCAAACAGTCCCTCCGATTTTCCCAGTGGACGGTGCAGCTGCCGCAGCCCGGACGCATCACCGTCACCGCCACCTCGCAGCTCTGGACGCCGGACCTCACACACCTGATGACGCGTCAGCTGCTGGAGCCCGCCGGGGTTTTCTGGAAGTCAAAAGACGACGCCAGCGACGCGCCCGTCCAGTGCTACGAGGCTGACGCGCACGAGTTTGGCGAGAGGGTCGCTGACCTTTGACCTGATTTTTTTGTATACATGGCTCCCAACAAAAGACTGTATCATAAAAGAAAACCTTTCAATGCAACATCTGAAATCCTGCAAGAGCTAAAGAACAAGAATAGGCTGTTTTTCTTACTCATTTTGCAAGAGAACTCTTTTGTTATGAATTTGAATTTGAGTCATTTGTACTTTTCTATTCTGTGAAATTGAGCATATTTCTGTAAAGGTCTAATAAATCTAACACAACAAGCTGTTATAACTTTTGATTCATGATGTTTATGTTAAGGTTTTGGAATTAGTTTTTTATATTTGTGTAACTGAAAATGTGTGCACTTTTACTAGAGGTGTAAATCTTTCACAATGTCACAATTCGATTTGATTTCTGATTCCTTGGGTCACAATTTGATTAAAGATTTTCAAAACAATTTCTGATTCAAAATCATTTTTTTTATATATTAAAAAATTGATTCAATACAAGGAGCTGCTGATTTAAGGTCTAATCGGCTGCTGTGTCGGGCGGCCCGTGGATGAGCGGAAGGGAATTGGGCTTGTAACAGGAGGGTTGCTGGATTGAATCCCTGTTAGGTGAAAGGATGAGCAAGGCACCTAATCGCCACTGTTAATTGGACACGCTACATTGAGCTCATCTACAGGGGGACCACATCCAGTACTCCTCGTCCTCGAATACACGGGAGGGTTGCGTCAGGAAGAGCATCCTGTCAAATCAAATACACGGATCATCTACTGCGGCGACTCCTAGAGGGAGTTTTTATGAGAGGTGTGGTCCATTATAATATTATATTTTAAGCTATTTGTGTGTACAAATAACTAAAACAAACTAAAATAAATGATCAGTAGGTTATTAAGAAAACTTCAAGCACAGTTCATTCTTTGGGCTTGTGTCTTCAGCTAAACCGTTGTCCTCCCTCTAGTCTCCTGTCTCCCAAACATTCAGCCCTGATGGGTTTGGCAGAAATGAGTCCCATGCGAGATAACGGCTAGAGACAGTGTGTATTTGTTTATATGTGAGTGAGTGATTCCCCAGCGGACGGCGGAACAGGTTCCTCCTGCCTCATCTGTCTCTGTCATACACGGTGACCCTGACAAACAACAGAACCTCGCAGGCATGTGGATTCCATCTCTCAGCCTCCTCCTCCTCCTCCTCCTCACCACGGGGGACTAAACAGTAACAGTGACTGTAAATGAGTGGACGCTTGTCAGATGAAAAGTCCCTTGATGGTAAAAAGCATGTAACTAACTTGCCACCTGAGCGATCAAATCCAGAGAGACTGAACCTCTTTCTTTGAAAAAAAATGTCCACCACTGCAATTCCCAGGTGTGTCAATTAAATTGATTTTGCCTCCAGCCTTGAATGCATGAATATAAATCTTTATTGAGTGCCCTCGTTGTTTAGCTCGGTGCTTGCTTGTCACCTTTTCTGACCAAGGCCCGGGTTTGTGTGAAGCGATGCGCGAAAAAATTTGATTCAACAGCTTTGGAGTGAAATGAAAAGCACTCTGATTCTGTTGCGGGTAATTAACGTGTACAAAATACACAATAATTATGTTTTGAAGCACCAGCACTCACTGATTCACCGGGGATAAGTATCGGTCCCTGTGAGACTTTGAAAAGTACTTGTTCTGCTTTCATAGGAAGTGAAGCTGGAGGCTAATGGAGGACACAACACATAAACAACTCTGTATCAAAATTCAGTTTTACAAAAGGCAAACAGCAAATAAATTAATAAATATTAATAATAAACATTTTTAAAAAATAGCTGAAAATTTCAGGCTAATTAGCCAGCGTGAGTAACAACATTAATATTCAGCCTTTCCCATTAACTGTGACAGCGTGCCATATTCATCAGCTTTTTTTAAACATTTCTCAAAACATAATAGATTTCTAATGCGGTTTTTATTTTATTAATGAACTGCACAAATGTGGACGGGGATATTTGCCTCAAACCACCCTCTGGTCCATTAAGTTTTATGCAGTCAGAGTTTCAGACCTTTATAGTTAAAGCTGCAGTTCTCCATCATGTGACACCTGCTACTGCTACAGATTGAATTCATCCTGTGATATTTGAAGAAAAACACTGCCACATCCGACACTCATTGTATGTCGAGGACAATCTCGCGAGTATTCATCGTAAACTGGCTGCCTCTTAGCAGCCTGTTACTGTATAACAACAATGGAAGACACTAAAGAAATAACATATATTAGTAACTAAAGGAAAAAGCCTTATTTGGCAATAGCTAAAGCTTTTCACAACAGTTTTAAACAGTAAACTATAGTATTTTGAGAATAAATTAATCAGTTTAAGTTTTAAAAGAATAAAAGTAGTACTCCAGCTTCTTCTTTGTTCATATTTTTTGGCTTCTTATCTTCTCTTTGGCAGCGACTGCAGTTTTTTTTTTACCTTACTTTTTTCCAGCAGTGGTGCGGGTGTCCATGAGGACGCCATTAATATATGTGTGACACCTAGATATTAATTATCTAGGTGTCTAGTAGCGTTGGCACACTGTTGAGAGAATGTAAGGGGAAAACAATGTACAACCTTTGGGTCGACATTGGCATTCTGAACTTTTCCTGACATCTTTATGGACCAAATGACTTAATTGTTTGACTGATTCAAGTCTTAAGAGGTTGTTTTAAGGGATAAAAAATGCAGCCGCATCCTGTATCTCTCCAATGCTTTTCAACAATTTGGTCTCAGGAGGCTCGAAACATGCCGTGTGCATGAGAAGTGGGGATGAGCTGTGTCTGTGACACAGTTTCTCTTTCATTTTTTTGTCCATTTCACATAAGAAGCGATCCTTGAAGGAGATGTGGAGCAACAAACAAGTAGTGTGCCACACGTATTAAAACATCAAGGTAAGATGCACTCAGTTCTGGAAGATGGAGGTAAATACTGCACTAGAGCATGAATATCTGACCCAGGAAATGAACATAGGGCTGGGGTTGAATTTCAAGTTCTTTGAGTGAAATGTTGTGAAAACATTTAATAAATAAATAATAGATAATAAGGAGAAACTGATACATGATTAAGCTAGTGTTGTTTGGAACTGGGGTTTACTATTTACGTCAAGACAGTGAACGCAACGCGCCATTTAAAGTGGACGTTATCCTTTTCCTACACAACAACTCAAAATAAACCACGATGGTTGGATTTTGTAAATAGTTAACTGTGGTTACATTTCAGCAAGAAGTTTATAAGTTTATAGCAAAGAGATGCTATAAAAATGTGCAACTATGTGCACATAAAGACACAGAGTAAATTAATTGGATGATGATGCCACATAAGCAGGAGCAGATGTTCACACACCTTTTGAGTCGTCGATTATAATCCAGCATTTTGCAAAAACAGGCCGAGGGATCTTGTTTCAAATCCCATTAAACCTCTGTAATCACTTTGTTTCCTCTGTCAAGCTGCAAGTCAAATACCATGTCAACAAAACATCCTGAGAAACAACTGGCTAATTAATCAAGACTTCCATTTCTGGTGCCAGTAGTGATGCAAAAGTTAAATTTCAGTGTTAAAAAAAAGTTTCAAAAAGCATTTCCAAACATCATCACATAATATCTGAAATGTTATTTAGGGATTTCTAATGGAAAATGCACAGATTGTACAGTCACAGTGCACATGAGGAAACCCATAGTTGTTCAAAGATGACAGTTAACACAGAAGAAGAAGCAGACAACACACATGTACAGACACACACTTACTTTTTGCCACAGTGACTCTCTGGAGGCCAAACTGGAACACGCCGCCACGAACCAGCAGTTACCGAGCTGTCCCTGGTGCAAATCGTGCGCACTGATGCCATCGACAAATAGGTGAGGGTCCTCACACAGCTCCTTCAGTCAGACAACAACAGGAAATGATGAACATCTGATTTAATTATTTCGTGGGTAAACAAAGCCTGTAATAGGATTGTGATTCAAGGGTTAGTTCAGGTTTTTGAAGTGTGGTTGTGTGACGTATCGACACACCAGCTGGAAACTGAAGAACACAAACCACTCACACCAAACTCCGTTGAGAAAATGTGTGTTTTTAGCTCACATGGACATACATGGGAGCTTCTGGTCTACTGCTGCTCTGTTTGATAAGTTTGCGCCACAGAGGTAAATCTGAACAAAAGGATTTCAAACAATGAAGTCACAAGACAACATAGTGGACCTTACTGATGGAGGCAGAAGTGCATTAATAACTTCTGTGTGCCTTGATGCAAAAATTGCTGATTTCCTTAATGGACTTTGGTGCGGTCGAGTAATCAGTTAATAAACTTAAGGTTCCGGCCGGAAAAAGTCGTCTAATGGCAGGAAAAAAAGCAGCGGACATCATAGACATAAGCAAGCATGTACTTTATCAGCTGAGCCTTTTAATGAGTGGCTTAAATCAGATTTCCTTTCTCTTCTGCCCCTGATGGCAGTCACGTTATCCATAAAAACATCAGCATGCCCTGAACTATCCGTTTAACAAATTGTGTGTACAATCAAAAAGTCAAGAAACACTAGAACACCCGTATCATCTTCACGATCTTTAACCTGAGTGTGGGACGGCTGCGTGCATTTGTGAAATCAGATTCTTTTTTTATAACTGATGCTGAGTCGAGGTTTCATTTTCCACTGCAGCGTACAGCGAATAACGTGCGTCTTCTTTCTCTCCTCCTGTGCACATGACACAAACACCTCTCCATCAGCCACTGCACGTCACACACACACGTGCACACACATAAAATCAGACTTCCTGCCGTTCCTGTGATAATGTGTGGGATGATTACTACAGCCTGCGGGCTTGAAACTAGCCAATTACTGAGAGAGACACACTGTGCTTTGCTCTTTTGTCGAAACACAATGGCCTCACGCTTCAGCAAAAATCTGTCAAAAAAGAAGGGGATGAATTGAGAAATATATAATAACTTTAAATGGTTAGGTCATTATCTACCATGCAATCCCATCACGGAGGCCTCTTATCAGTCCCACATTGATTCTGCAGCACAGCAACAACAACCCCAAACAACTCAATTCAATTTATTTGTACAGTGCCAAATCACAACTTACATTATCTCAAGGCACTGTACAATATTATAGAGCAGAGAAACCCAATAATTCACACGATGTGCAAGCACTTGGCAACAGTGGAGAGAAGAAACTGACAGAACCACACTCAAAAATGTGCGGCATCTGCCTCGACCGGTTGGGGTGAAAGGAAAAATTGGGGACAGAGGAGAGGGGGGAGAGAAAGGACAAGAGGGAGAGTCTGAAAGAAACATCCTCTGTGTTCACATTCATGTACCAATAGATTTATAGTCTTAGGGATGGAGGTCACAGAAACTGCACCTCCATCTGATTTATAGAGAAGCTGAACAAAACACACATCTGAATATGATTGAGGACTTTTTTTCTCACAGATTATTTTCCTCTGTTAAAGAGCCTGTTAAAATGTATGTTTTGGCAAAATAGCTTATTATTGATTGAATATTCAAATATTCTAAACTTTTGTGGTATCTACAGCGTGTTGAGTTTAAGACAAGCAGCTTCCAGTTGCATTCAAGAAATCCTGTGAACTTCATCACTTCTGCTAACACACACTAACTAAATTCTTGCTGCCACCTTGTGATAATAAATGCTCCATAAATACGGTAAGAATTGGAGTAGAAAGATATGTTTTTATAAATGTTATAATGAATACATTTTTAATATAATATTACAAATAGTCACAGTAACCGATCCAACCTTTTCCAACAAGCAAACTGCTACAAAATGTGTGTAAAATTACCATTTTGGATGAAATGTCCTGATTCATACAAATCATATTCTACAGACTGAGGAAAACATCTTTGATTCTCACAGATATCTGACAGTAATCATTTTAAAATTTGTAATTCAAATGAAAGTTAGAATAATTGTGTAAAAATAACTTTTCCCTGTCATATCACGAATCATATCGCAATTGCCAGTTCAGTCAAAATAATAATAATTTTCAAATAATTTTTCACTATCAAAATAACAAACAATTTAAAAAACTGGGGGGAAAAATCAGAGCGCTTGTTTTAATTATTAAACACAACTGTGGCGTGACCCAATTGTCATATTTCATTTCAACTTAATAAAATAATAAGTTTGTACTGGGTTATAAGTGGGTTTTCTGCACATCTGCTTCATAAAATACAAAAATCCAAGGTCACGGGCAGATTGAGTAGCTTTAAAACTGTGTTTAAACTGCACTTGGCTCGTGACGCTGCAGCGATTTTATTGGCTATTTGGCATCTGCTCATAGTCGGCAGAAGGTAGAGTTTCTTTTAAAGACTGTAACCGGTCACCATGAGACAAAAAAAAAAACATAGTTGATATTAAATTTCTTGTTGCTCATCAGCCACAGGATATGGTTATAAAAAAATAAAAGTGGCAAAAATTGATGGAGGATTTTAATGGGGAGCAGTTCTACAGGAAAACACTAACTTGCTAAAACTGAACCTACACTTAACCTAAAAGAAAATGCAACATAAAGCATAATCTCAGTGTAATCTTTGTGTAATCTTCTGGTTTTGCATCTGCTGAAACGTTGTAGCTATGTACAGTACCGGATACTGTACATAGCTACAACGTTTAGCTACTACAATATTTAATGTTATGTCTGAAAATGATTGCTGAATAAGAACGGACTGCATCATCGCTATCATTTTAGTGAGCGGCTCATATCCGATTTTTAACACCAGCTCTCTATGAAACACAAAGAGCTGCAGAGTTCCAGTGTCTGCTGGTCTGGGTGTTAACCGTCTGTCTGCTCTCTGCTTTATGGGACCAGCGGGTCGATGGGCACCTCGGCCATTACTCCGCCAGCGGAAACCCCAGTGCCACTTAACAGCTCTTTAACTTTATACACTTGCAGCTCTCAACGAGGGTTAGAAAAGTAAAAGAAGAAGAGAGAAGGAAAGCATGAGTGAGCGTTTGTTCATGTAAAGGAAATACAGAAAGATAAAGCAACACACAAACAGGAAAATAGCATTTTTTTGTCATGATATCCACATTTTCTCATCCAAGGAGTTAAAATAGAACACTGATACCAATAATCGCCAAAATACCTAATATCAGCTCCCGTATATGCAATGATTCCCAAAGTCTGGATTGGGATCCACGGATAGATCATGGGAGTCCCAATTCCCCCAAACTTCATTTAAGATTTATGAGTATATGCTTTAAATAACAAGCATAAAATGAAGTTTCAATCAAGTTTGGAAATTATTTTATCAATTTATAAATTTAAAATGATATCAGGTGTTACATATATGGCAATTAGTTAGTCGCTACATTGATTCATATTGTGATTTTTGGTCACGAAAGTGACCATCATGATTTTCAGGCTGTCTGGATTTATTTTGATTTTAAGGCTGTAGAATTGTCAAAAAATGTTCAATGAGTGAGTGCTTCTGCTCCTTTTTTTCAAGATAACTTTCACTTTCGATATCTGGCAGTTATTCAACCGTTTAGGAATTACAGTACTGAGATGCTGACGTCACAAACGTGTGATGCACTGGTGAATTTAGTCTGTGATTGAGTCCTGAGGGTTTACCGTAATGACAAGTAAATCCATCCATCCATCTTCTACCGCTTTATCCTCCACATGA
This sequence comes from Solea solea, assembly GCF_958295425.1. Taxonomy (NCBI): domain Eukaryota; kingdom Metazoa; phylum Chordata; class Actinopteri; order Pleuronectiformes; family Soleidae; genus Solea; species Solea solea. The sequence goes on from NC_081137.1 coordinate 3,061,494, forward strand.
GTGTCATGTGCCAATCACAGCTGACATAGAGCGAAAAGGCGGGGTCACAACCTCACAAATGGAGCCTGGTGAACTCAGAGGTGGCGTCATTCCCAGTTCGGTACCAGTAAATAAAATGCACCTCTAGCTCTCCGAATGAGCTGGTGAATCCTGCAGTGTGAGCTGGAACAGGCTCAAACTTAAATCACTAAATCACTCACTCCTTAAATCAATAGCTTGAGCGTGTGCTCGCCTGCAATGTCACATGTATGTACTTCAACGCAGGTCATCGCACATGGAAACAATGTACAAAAACATGCACACACACACACACACACACACACACACACAGGACACAGCCAAGGCCAGAGATTTGCTGACGCTGCAAAGCTGATAGCTGCAAAAGCAAACTTTTAATCAGAAGCAGGGGCCACTGCAGTGAGTGCAGAGCTCCCTGGAGACCTGCAGACTCCAGCAACAGCCCCTCTCACCTTACACAGACCAGCACCGGAGAACTCCCTCCCTGTAAGGTGTGTCTGAGAGTGGAAGTCTGTGCCAGTGTATGAAGCAGAAACGCTTGGATGCTGTTTCTTGGAGACTATGTTTGACCCGTACCAGAGTTAAGATCTCTAATCAGGCTTTTTTTTCTTTTTCCCCTCTTTCCACAACAGCATTGATTGTGAGTGTCTGAGCAGCAGCGAGGGCTCCCGGTGGTGGCCTGCCGTCCAGGGATCGGCTCGGCTAGAAGAGTAATAGAGTATCGATCTCTGTCGGGGCCCTGCAGACACTGAAGTAATGTGAATATTGTGGCTGAGCACGGCCTAATCATTTACCCTGAGACTGAGAACCTTTTCAACTATAGCATTATGGTCCTTCTCAGCGCCATCCATCAGCGGGAGAGAAACCATCAGCCACACATACAAACACACACCATCAGCCAGAGGAAAGTAATAAAACATGAGAAGTGGAATCCAGTCGTTTACAGCTAAAGGTCCTTGTAGAGTGAAAGTTGGGAAGTGAAGTTTTCTTTTCAACATGATTCAATGTGTTCCTTCATTGTGTGGAACTTTAAGAGCCCACAAAAGTGATCAATCTTTTCCCCCCCCAACACAAACAAAACATTGTTAAACTAGTTTTTAACACAATTTTCTTCTCATTACTTGGCACAAGTTACAACCCAGAGAGAAATGGTCAGCTCCTTTGCTTTAAAGCAATGGCTCCCACACAAGCTCTTCTTTTGGCTTCTCCCTTTAGGGGATGCCACAGTGGATCATCTGCCTCCATCTTGCCCTATCAGCAATATTTTCAGTAATCAGCATATCTGATTTGGCAAAGGTTTTACACCGGATGCCATTCCTCTGGGTTGGTGGCTCCCAAACAAGATGATTTCCATAAATTCAGATTTAATGTACAATTTAATTTTTTTTATTTTTTTTAAATGGCATATTTTAGCTAAGTGTCTAGTATTGGGAAGTTGATTATTAACCCTTTGCAGTTTGATTGCCATAATTTTAACCATTTAAAAACAATAATATCGGTTTAATTTTTGCTGGTGTGTCATTTCTTCGAACCCCTCTGGCAGTATAATTAATACCAGCGGAGGGCATACATCGACTAAGTTTATAATGTAACGAGCAGAAGAAGAAGTGGAAGTTCAGGTAGGGCCTGTTGCCATAGCTGGGGTGATATTAGGCAATTTCCAAGAGATGTTTGGTAAATGAACTACAACTTTTTTTTACTCATGTTATTCAAAACATACACACATAAATTTCAACTAAAAGTTTGGAAAAAAATATGCACATTTTTTTGAGGACCCATATAATATCTCCCGCGACCCATGTGTGGGTCACAACCCAGTGTTTGGGAGTTTATTTTCTGCAGAGAAAATGTAACACGCAATTTACCACTGACCTTTCTACCCTTTTTTTTTTTTTACATCCAGGTTTGGCACTGAAATTTAAATTGCTTCAGAACAGGAGAAATGGCTGAGTGAAAATATACCACCTGTAGCCTAGATTTTGCGGCATTACCTTAACCTAAAGAAATAAGCGCGAATCGGGGGGAGAGGAGAGGAGAAAGGCAGACAGTCTGAGACACTGTGCGACAGCCAGTGAGGAGAAACATTTTACTAGAGCTTGCTCTTTATGCTCGCACGCTCTGCCACTGGGACATCACTGCAGCCATAAATCGCAGAAACGCAACTGAGTAAGGATAACGGCGAGCACATGAGGCTGAGGGTGAGGAGGTGAAGGCTGTGTGAACCTTCAACCTGACACTGATAAACAACCACATCCAGCAGCTTGTCTGACCGACAGCTTAAAATTCATTCCAGTTTATTTATGACCATTTCTTGCATGTCCATACGTCTACTACATGTTTTAATTCTCCCTTTGCTCTCTCTGAGGTTCCTTCCAGACTTTTACATCAAGTCACCTGTGGCAAATGTGCGATACTGATATCAAACCTGGAAGATTGAGCTTCTCTGGCTGAAAATGTGAAAATAAATGATCTGTTTTAATCCTGAAGCAGCTGCTTTATTAATTAGTGAAGCAGGTAAAAAAAAATGGACCTTCACCAAGTGTTACGGCTCTGAATTAATTAATAAAGCTGTTGTTCCAGATCTGTTTCATATAAATGAGTCTATTAAAGTTGATGCATAATTCAGTATAAAATGGCTGCCTGTACTCACTATACTTACTATAGGTTTCAACACAACCCGAGGGTATATTACCGTACAACTTCATCTAATTGACAAGTGGTTTGTCACAGTTTGCTCTGGTTTAGATAAAATAAAGCTATGCTTATTCCAGGGATGACTAAATACCTCTTTTTCATGGACAATACAATACTTGAATGTCTAGAAACACCAATATTAGTATAAAATAGTCTCGTTTTTAAAATAGATTTAACACAAAACAACTAAGTTGTGTCACATTTATGCTGATACAGTTACCACCTTGAGTGTCAGACATGTGAAGGCTTCACACAAAACATTTCACAACATGTTGTGAAGCGTTTCAGTGATATTTAAGGTTGAACAGATAATACCTCATTTTCTTTTTCTGATATCCAATTCACTGATTTGCCAATATTAAACCAAGACTGTAGTGCTGAGCGGTATGACCAAACATTTATATCACAGTGTTTTTCCAACTTTTAAAGGTTTTGTAGTATAAAATGGTATTTTTAATTATATAAATTAACATTTACAGTACACATTGTTTGGTACACGTCAAACTTTTCAAACACCCAAATGTTTTGGTACAAAATCTGTGTTTTTGTCTCTCAATCTCAATTTTGGAAACATCCAGGAGTCCAGTTACTACTGTCACAGTTACATCTTTAGCTTAGCATGCATTTGGGTGGTGCAGCAGTGAATCGGGTCCTCTTTCGAACCGTTTTTCCACATACTTGTGGACTTGTGGGGCTACATGAACAATTCATATTATAAAAAATGATAAATTCTGGTTTTCAGTATGAATCAAACAGCAATACAAAACTGAGAATCTGATCAGCTCGGAACTAGTTCATTCCAGGTCGAATCTAGTCCGATAGTAAATGGCGATTTCTTGCTCGATTGAAAATGGAAATATTGTTTACTGAATGGAGAATCAGAAGAGCTGGATGCCATTTTGATGACTTAACAGTAATTTTCCTCTTGCTGCTACATATCAGACTGGCAGGCTTTTAGAAAGGGAAACACTCTCCAGAATTTATTTTGTGCTGGAAACAACTGCATGTGGAAATTTATGGAAATGTACAACAAATTGTATGTAGGGATAAATCCTTATTTGTAGGTTTAACATAGATCCTCTCTTATAATGTATGATGTAGCTCTAAATACCAAGAAACCCATTAATCACTGAAGTCCTTCAGGACCACGTGCAGCCATCAGAGCTTTTGTGGTCTCAGAGAGAGTGGGGTCAGGAGTTGCAGCCATCATCATTACTCTGAAAGTCTGACTTGATCTTTAAAAGCTTCCCAGAAAGAATTCAATACATCAAAGACTTTCAATATGAATCAATTGAGCAGGGAAGTATTCAGCTTTTGTTGTTTGAAAGGTGGATTACAGCTAGAGAAAACATAAATTATCCTAAATCTATCAAGAGCACAGGTAAACACGGGGACATGATTACTTTATGTAAAATAAAATTGCAGCCTTTTCTACATAAACATACTTGCATTAATCAGAAATACAGATGTAAAGACCTGCTATACTAGGAAGTCAAGGCTATTGGAGGAAAAAACTTGACTTTTCGTATGGTTTGAAAGAGAAATAAGGCATATTTTTTCAAATGTAATGCTTTTATCAAAGTTATGTAACCGCATTGAAGCACTAAAATTGGTGTTGGAATGACTGTTTGTATGCGAGGGTGATATTTTCAAAGTAGCTTTGGTCAAGAACATGATTACATTTTGATTGTTTGGAACACAAACCTGCTCTGCCCTGAAGCTCTTTGACGTTCAACTTCATAATAAAGTCCCCCTCCCCCCCACAAAACATGCTGCTTTACCAATGAACAAACAACAATCACACACTTCAGTGTGTGTTGAGGGTTTCCAGTGAAAACTAAATTGCTCAAAGTCAATTATCGGCCGTCTCTTTGCTTTGTGTTTTGATCTTTTTTTCCTGGGTTTGTTCATTTCAGCGTTTGTAATCAAAAGGCCAAGTCACACTAGAATATCCATCTGTGTGTCTCTCTTGGTGAAACATTTGGCGCTAAAGGGTCTGGTAATGAAGTGACAACTTTCAAGGCAAGTTGGTCAGTCCCAGCTTTGCAACGTTTTGTGTATTTTTCTGTAATTTGTAGTTTACTCCTCCTAGTTTAATCTCTTGTTTTATTTAAATTATGAATATAGCTGCAAAAAAGTGAGGACGATACCCGTGCATGGTTTCACATTATGAACCTTTTCACTTTTACGACAACTGTCATGGTCCATATAAAGAAGGTGAGTAATATTTTTTGTTTCATGAGATCAATCAATATGGGTTTTTCTATGGTGGCTGATTTTTAGAAATCAGGGGAGCCGATGGAGAATAAATTATACCAAATTTCCCGATTTTTTTCTCTCTCCATGTGATAAAGTACAACTGTTAAAAGGATAACAAATAACACAAAAAATAAATTAAATTAACTTCAGCAAACTGTCTCTCCAATCTACACTTTGTGTCTGCACTGCAGTGCAATAATAAACTGTATTTTCAATCAAAAGTGATGTATTAACTAAATATTAAATACATGAAACTAACTAATAAAAGCACTTTGGGGTGAAAAAATGTGTTTTTTTATTTATTAAGAAAATAAATATTTAATTTGTAATAGCCATCATTTTTATTTTATGAAACACGTCACATAACAGCTTGGGTTATATGATAAGTGAGTTTCACAAAAGCAAAAAAATATGCACAAAAGTTCAATTTATGTTGTTTGTCATTCAGCAAAAAAATGGATGCTTTTACAATCCAAGGCCAAGTCACTAATAACAACTTCCTCATATGCATATATGAATAAAAATCTTTAAAAATGCAGAGTTAAATGTGCTTTTCTTGGGGTTTCTAACCTCCCAACATGAACTGCTGTCTGCAAAGACACAAATGGTGTCCTGACATGACGAAAAAGGCTGCTCCTCCTGCTTCTTTCTCCTCTTGACTTCTCCCAGTTTTCAGTTTGCATGACTGACATCAGCACAGGCCAGAACATATAATCTGTGTGACCCAGTTTCCATGGCAATGCACGTCGCCTGTCACTGCGGCGACAAACGGGCAGAAGGAGGTTACTCCATCCAGAACCACAGCCTGCTGTGTGTGTGTGTGTGTGTGTGTGTGAGAGAGAGAGAGAGAGTGGGGGGATAACAGCAGCAAGAGAGTCAGCTCTCAAAATCCTGAGGTCCTGTGGCTGACGCCGCACGGCAAGGAACCAAGCGTACAGTAGACGCTCACACAAAGAACACTGAGGAATGGAGTGTAACCACGATTAATGGGAAGTGACATAACGTGATCTGGTGAATTATAAATGATTAGTCATACTGTAGATAATCAAACTCTTATCCTGCAGGGGTTTTTTGGCATTGAAAGTAAACAATAGCTGCTCAGCCTTTCTGCCCAGCTGCATAAAATGATTTGAATTGACAGGGTTTGACGGGATGTCAAGGTCAGTTCAAACAATCTTTGTCTTTTCCAGCTCGTCCTTCAATAACATCTGTAATCTCCACCAGTAAAATAGTCATTAAACATATTTAAAAGAAGCTGTATGTACGATTATTCATAATTACCTTCCGCAAAATCCTGCACTGCCTACAATGACCTATGAACTCACTTGACAATTTGTGCCTCAATACAGTCTGCCAGGAAGTTTAAAAGTCCACACTGCATTGATAATTATCTGTGTAACAAGCAAGTGTTCCACAAATACCACAATGTCGCCCATTCCTCTCTGAAATGTTGATTTTCAATAGGGATGGATCAATACACACACTCCACAGAAACAGAAAAACCTTGTAACAGAAAATCATCTTTGACCTGGCTCAGCACGCAGCATACTTGATGACAGAATACTAATATAATCCCAATATCACAACCTTTAGTATCTACCTATACCAATATAAAGTCAATCGTACTGCAGTGAAGGTTCCTAGGAACCAAAGAGGCTTCCATACCTCGTAAGGTAAGAAGTGTGGAGCCACAACACCACTTCCTGGACATAGTGATCAAGGGACCATGCACCTGACAGTCACTCTGGCTGAGCTCCAGAGATCATATGCAGGAGAAACGTCCAGAAGGACAACCATTATTACATTACCGAACTGATCTGGGTTTGATGGCAGACGGCCAGGCGAAAGCCTCTCCCTCAGTGAAAGAGACATTGAAGATGCTAAAGGACTGAGTCTGGTCTGATAATGTTTGACCTCACTTTTAAGCATTATGTCTACTTTCTGGACACGGGGGTGCTGCAGTGGCAAGAGCATTGTTGCCTCACAGCAAGAAAGCCACCGGTTAGTTCTCCCTGTGAGTGTGTAGGTTCTCCCTGGGTTCTCCGGTTTCCTCCCACAGTCCAAATAACAGGCTGACACATCACGGTCTGTCTTTGTGTCTCCGCTACAGCAGCAGCAGCAGCCAAGTGAGCGTGTGGGTCTGTTTTTGTGTGTGTGTGTGTCCAGAGCACGACACAGAGCAGGACACACACACACAAAAACAGACCCACACGCTCACTCGGCTGCTGAACCAATGTCGGTTAAAACAAAAAACAACACACGTTCTTCGCGGTGAATTCGTCCGAAAGGAAGCTGGGGAAAATCAACCACAATCCGAAAAAATGTGAATGCTAAAAATTATTTCAAATGTGAGAATAATTCGCCTGGCATAAACACGCCTGGTGTGCAAAGGCCTCAAGAGTGATCGCTGTTTGCCCTGTAATGGACTGACACCCTGTTCCCCGTCCTGCGCCCCATGTTAGCTCCAGCCCCGGCCCTCAATGACCCTCATGTGGAGGATAAAGCGGTAGGAAGTAGATGGATGGATGTCTGCTTTGTTTTAAAGTGTGAGGCACTTTGTATTGTCTGGTTTTGATAAGTGCTCTATCAGAACGATTGCAAAACAAAACACGGCTGAGGCTGATGGAAATGTCAATAGTTTTTGCAGGTATATATATGTGGGCATGAAATTTTCCCCTGACGAGTGGTTTTAGAAGAGAAGCGATGGAGTCATCAAACGGATAAAACTGCTCAGGGGAACATGAATGTGTACAAGTGTTTAACAGCTTCACTGCAACGCATCACCTGAAGACAAGGAATGTTCTCCACAACATTTTATGACAATGACAAGAAGTTGCTGAGATATTTTTGTTAAACTTGGAACAACACAAAGAAAAACATGTGCCATGACATAAGCTGTGGAGCCACTCTGGCTAAAAAATACAGATGTAATAGACATTTCATTCAGGTTAAATAGGACAGCTATTTTATAAAGAGTTTGATAAATTATAACCAAGAAATTAAAAGATAAATATAATCGTAAATTTATAGTATACAGGGGTCAAATTCACTATCACTCGGTTTGAGTGTTTTTACAAATTAGGTGAAGTTTCTGTGCGTCATAAAAAACAACTGATTCATTTTGGTTTGTGGACAAAACAAGAATTCATACATTCCTCATTTCAAGGTTTGAGACACACCAATCAACATTTTTAATTTAATGGACCCAAACATCTACTTGAATACTTGAGAAAATAATCAACTGTCAATCAATAACCCTAACCTGACTAATAACACAAGGTGGCAGCAGCAACCATTTGAGATAAAATGAATGCGGTTACTTGAATGCACCCTAGGATCTGCTGAATGCCATGAAACTTACCAGGGGCATTGAATGCATCTCATTAGCTGCTAATCTTCACAACTCATCACCATGTAAACCCTGCATAACTCTCACTTGTTTGCATGCACACACGTTTGTTGTTGTTTGTTTGCTTTTGGAGGTGGATTGTCCTCTGATATAATCATACTTGAAGTTGAAGCATATTTTTAAGTCTGTTGCGTAGGTTTGGGTCAAGCAGTGATGTTTTTTCCTCCCTCATAAACACGGCGGTGGATAGTTTTAATCAGCTGTAACAGTTCTTTAACTTTTTTCGTCACTTACCCGAGGTCTCTTCCACACCACGCGTCCAATCCTGTTGCCCTGGTAGAACAGCGAGTCGTCAGTGGCGGGGAAACGGGGGTCCTCAAAGAGGAGGCCACTCTGCAAGCACTGCCTCTTCAGGGTGGAGTACTGCTGCCCCTCGAAGGCCTTCACTGACGTGAACATCCTGCAGCCCTGAACAACACAACCAGGGAAAAGGGACAACCAGTTAAGACCTGAGCTGGGAAAATCCTTCACAGGCACCGATAAACTTTAAATTAACAGTTTTTCATCACAAAAAAAACCAAAACATTTATCACTGAATGTATCTTTACACCCAATTTCACCTCCTGCACCTCAGGAACTCCACTTACACCGCTGAGTGACAGCCAAATCCAGCAGACTTTAATACCTTAACAGTGAAAGCTCTCAGTGGAAATGAAAAGTCAATGTGTCCTGCTGCCTTGAGCATCGCCTGGATTCACAGAGTCAAAATGATCAATCTGTCAATTTACTGACATCCTCCTGGGTCTAATTATCAATGCCATGCTCTGAAGGATCTGTGTACACACTGGTCAGCTCACAATCAGCGATGACTTCAGAGGGATGGGGCAGGTGGAGGCAAAGAAGATGGAGCTATTGATGAAGGGCTAATCAATACTGAAAGGTTGGATTTATAGGTGACAACCACGGCTAATGCTTCTCTTCATCACCTTGAACTATCGATGTCAAGCTTGTACTGTGATATGGGATATAGAGCTTTTTCTCTCAGATTCATGTTGTGACCCACAGGTGTTGTCGCAATCCCAGAGTTGGGTGTTTTCATCAGACATAAAAATAAAAGCAGTAAATCCTCACAACCTGAAAGGCTGTAATACAAACTTTTTGTATTTATGCTTGAGTTGGGATTTGTACTTATTTATTATCAAAAATAACAGTTTTGTGGTGAGGCCATTTTAACATATCTTGCTTGTATGTCAATACCGATCATGGATGTTCCATATCTGAAAGTTTAATAAGGTCAATATGAGTTTGCGTGATTTGTTAAAGTTGTAATAGAATCACTCGTTTCTTCTGCAGAAAAGTTTTCAGTCAAAACACTGCTTTAAGGATTTGTAATAATATCTGTGTTGTTAGCATCACTCTAAAGCATGGGAGAGACTAAATCCGATCCCTGCCCATATAATATGACATTATTATATCTGAAATCACTGAAAGCAATTAATAGTTTAAAAAGGGAGTGGCTTGTTTCGATGGGAAGTAGCTATACTTCGTACATACAAAGCACAAATTGGGTTTCTGCTACAGATCAGGTAGTCACAAGCTGAATTAAAGATTAAAATGGCAATACACAACTTTTGTGTCCCTGGTATTTCCTGTTTCCTGCAGTAGTAGGGAGATGCCAGTTAAGAAGTAGATATATTTCCTCAGAAGCTGGTGTGTCATATTTAAAATATACACCTAGTGTCACATAAAATCATTGTGTCATCTACAGTATCTCTCCTTTTGTCAAAAAATGCAAGAAACCGGTCTGTCGCTGTTTAACAGGTTGATTGACAGGCAGGTGACTTACTAAAGTGTGTGCAGTGCCAAGTTTGACATTGTTTGGATGATTACTGCAACTCCCTCCTGGCTGGTCTCCCTGCGTGTGCCATACGACCCCTGCAACTCATCCAGAATGCAGCAGCTCGACTGGTCTTCAACTTACCAAAATTCTCCCACACTACACCTCTCCTCCGCTCCCTTCACTGGCTTCCTGTAGCTGCTCGCATCCGATTCAAGACTCTAGTGCTTGCGTTCCATGCTACAAACGGATCCGGTCCAGCCTACATCCAGGACATGATCAAAACCTACACCCCAGCCCGCCCACTTCGCTCTGCATTGGCAAACCGGCTCGCTGCCCCCTCACTGACAGGATCGCAGAGGCATTTACAGAACTCCAGACTGTTCACTGTCCTCGCTCCCAAATGGTGGAACGAGCTCCCCATCGACATCCGGACAGCGGAAAGCCTCCACATCTTCCGCCGCCGACTAAAAACACATTTCTTCCGACTCTACCTCGACTAAGACGATAACGACGACGACAAAAAAAAAAAAAAAAAAAAAAAATGTATCGCACTTATGACTAGCACTTCATAGTTTGATTTACTTGAAGCTCTTACTTACTTCTAGCACTTATTTGTACCCAAATGTTTAAATGCACTTATTGTAAGTCGCTTTGGATAAAAGCGTCTGCTAAATGACATGTAATGTAATGTAATGTAATAAGAAATGCGAGAGATATCTGTAAAAATATGACAGATATGTATCACTAAAAGAGCTGCTCGCAAACAGGTACCGCACTAATTGTTTTTAAATACAGAATAACACAATTTGCTTGTACCATTAAATGAGTCATAAAGTGAGTCGTAATGTGACCTTATACTGGATCAATGTAAACCCAAATGGTGTTTTTTATTCATATATTTTTATCGGTTTTTTTCCTATCACCGTAGGATTGTGCAATAAATTTTAACATTATGATGATTAAGACAAAATGTTGCCCATTTCAGCTACAACTGATTAATCATTAATCATCAGTAAGTAAAATAAGTTGCTCTTGATGGATGGTACATTTTATGCATGGCACACTGTAAAAGTAGGGAATCTACTCCTGTGTGCACACTGCAGTTCAGCCGTTGAAGTAATAAACCCAAAGCCAGCTTAAGTCTCCTAATGCCTCATTATTATCCAGCAGCTCTATCAACAATTAAGTTATTTTTTAAATTGGGGTGAGTTGACCCGTTCACTTTCCAGCGGTGCTCAATGACATCCAGTGTCTGCACAAGATAAAGTGAACAGAAAACAGAGACACCAAATGGAAGACAATGGAAGGAAAACAGCATCAACACGAAACAGGATGACAGCGCCTTTCAAACAGCTTTAACCTGAAGGCAACACAACCTAACTTTTCCAGACATTCACGGGGAATCTGATATTTTTGTTTAATTTAATCAATCCAAACAGGCTTTGTATCTGGCTGTGGGAAATAAATAAAAAACTGAACCCTTTGTATTTCACATGTAAAATGTAAAAATCAACCACAAGTGCAGTAATTATACAACTAATCATCTGATATTTTGAGTCGAATCTATTTACAAACATTCACAAACTAGTAAATAAAATGTAGGTCACCAATTCAATTTGGTCTATGGAATTAATATATTATAAAAAAACAGTCAGTTACAGTGACTATTTGTAATCAAAAATATACAAAATATGATATTACCAAGATATTTAAGTCCCGTCACAATGTTATGACGATATAAGTCACAATATCACATGATGATGATATTTAAGTCATGATGCAATATTATCACGACATTTAAGTAACGATAAGATATTATCATGATAAGTCACAATACGGTATTATAACGATATTTAAGTCACAATACAATATTTTCACAATATTTAAGTCAGGATACGATATTGCCACGATATTTATGTCAAAACACAATATTATCACCATATCTAAGTCGTGAGTCGATATTGCAAAATACTGAGTATTTGCAAAATCATATATTGCGATATACTCAAACAGCTCTTGGACTGAAATGTCAATAGATTTTTTTATGCTAATACACACAAAAAAAGTTAAAGAAAAACGATACTCTGTGTCTCAAAAGAGATACATTATCACTAATAAAACCACCTCTACTAATTTGTGGTGCATTTTTTATCACAAGGTGGCATCAGCAGCAAGCATTCAGTAAGTGGACTTCATGTGTGTTTGCAGAAGTAATGAAATGTAAGAGATTTCTTGAATGCATCAAGCTGCTCCTCCACAGTAAGCTCAACACTCTGCACCACAGAAGGGATGAGATTCACCAGGGACTTTAAATGCATCTCAAGTTTAGAATATTAAAATTGCATTTTTGCTACAAATTGTTTTCATAAGCTTAAGTTGTTAAATCCCTCTTAAATAAAGAAAACTTCCAGAAACTTGTACTCAGAGTAATTAACAAGCTACTGCAGCTGACTCTTGAGCGAGTGATGAAGTGAATTCCTGGGAGAGTGAGTAGAACCGCAGTTGCAAGCCAAATCGGACAGATGGCCCGGTGTCTTGGCCCGTGACTGTGTTGGGGAAAACCATGCTGTCATCTGGCCTCAGTGGACGGCCAACAGCTTTACCTGCAGAGAGCAAATCCTGAGAAGCTCCTGCGCTGGATGCCTTTTTACAACTGTGACGAGCACAACAACTAGCGCTGCTCTTAATTTAAAATTCTGTCAGAAACAGTGTAATGTGCTTTGGGTTTTTCCGGCCTTAAATAGCAGAGCTAACTTGGGTGCAGTGAAACATGCTGTAAACAAAATCAGACATATTTTGACCTAATTAGCAAACAGTTGCCTGGTTACACTTCCAGCAGATACTGAGCAACATTCACTTTCATTTGTAGTCGTGTCGTTTCTGTCCAAGCTAATGAATCTTAGTAATCAGATAATTAATTTGTTTAACTTTTTTTTAAATCGGGTACAGCGTCGCACAAATTGCGCAGCATCTTGGGACGCCTCGCATCTGCGACTGAGAGTTATTCATGCTTGTCATTTTCTGCTCTATGCAACACATTTAAGTCCTAAAATAAGCTTGATGCCCTCCCTGAAGAGTACTGCATGTAGTGAGGGATCAAAATAACCACCGTCATATTAAAGCAGCAGTAGGAAGGTTTGCGAGAGAAATAGTCCATAGTTTAGTTTCATAGTCAGGACAAAAGGTTTTGGGATTGTGGCTCCTGGAACCAAGAAGAAGTAGTAGATCAAATGGTAAATCATGCAACCTATTTTATTTATTAATCTTCACTTTATATTTCACATATGTAGAAAATGTAATTGCTTCTCAGTATGGCAGTAGCCATTAATTTAGTCGCTTCAATAACCTGGAAGTATTAAAGTCAGTTGAGAACTAAAATAGTTAACGCTCCGTCAATACAAACACCTGTTTTTGGCATTATTGTCCAACTCTCTTATGGACCCTTTTCTCTGCAATTAACATAAATCTGTAATTAATTAACAAATTACAGTAAAGCACTCCAAAGTAAACATGACAGTTTCACTCGCAGAGCGTCACTACTTCATGTCTCCTTGTGGTGGCGCTGCTCAGATGAATGAGGGAAACCTGGGTGGAGTTTACAGCAGGATAATGGTGGAGAAAGCTACGTTAAAAGATGCCCACCCACGTTCAATATATTTACTTAAAGCACTTTGTCCTCTATGTTGTGAATAAATAGAGAAATCCTGCACTTTTAACTTTTCACAGACGTTTTGTTTTCTTCAGTGAGACAGATATCGTGATGTATCGCTATACGATTGTCTTGCAATACAGTGATTATTACAGAATTGCTGGATCATGTATTGCATCTTGTAACATGAGTTACAATGTGATCCCCACCTCGACTGTAAGGTCTTACAAAAGGTGCAGGAGTCTGGTTTTCACTGTCGTTATTGATCGACAATGGCAGAAAAAAAGCTGGTTGACTGAAGTTAGAAGTTTGGGGAGACACGAGTCTGTGATCATATAAAACTTCAGCTCTAACATAACAGATGGGTGAATATTTAATGGATCAGAGTGGAAATTCTAAAACAACCACAGGAAGAATGAAACCGCCACAAACCACCGGAGATGCAGACAATATGGTCTTAATGTGGCTAAAAACTTGTGGCCATTTTGAACTTTGACTTTTCTGAGTTAATGGACATTGAAGACGGGAAGTGAGACAAAACGGCACTGAGAGCGTGGATGTCTGCAGCGAAACTTTCTCATCAGTCATCTTCATGTGTAAACTAATAAAGGATGATAATACATTTATGATGTTCATTTAACAGAGGCAAGACACAAGTTTGGTGTCCCCAGTGGCTTCTTTTTGGTCACTGTGATAATGACACAGCATAAGTCAGATTCAGTGTTTTTTCAATGTGAATATTTTCTGGTCCCTTTGCTCCGTATGACAAAGATGGAATCATTTTAGTTTGGGTTTGCGATTTGGCAAACAACGATCAAAATTTTTTAAAAATTGTCTGACAGTGACATTTTTTTAAAAAGGGATGATGAAAAAGATTGTTAGGTGCAGCCCTAGTAGCAAGAGACCAGTAAAGATGCAGGTACTCAGGAGTGTTTTAATGTAGCACAAGCAATGTGTATCAATATCAGGTAAACATTAATCTCTGCAGTGTTTTGGATCTGGTATAACACAGTTCCTTAGTGTTTTTAAGTCACACTCTGTCCTGGTGAGAAGAGAAAAACACAGTGACAGTGAGGCTTAAATGGAATCAATATAAATACAGATACAGTGTTTTTTCCCTCATCACCATAACACTGTGCAAACAGTTGTTATATTGCAATGAGTTAAGGCCAAAAGTTGTCTTCTCCAGCTTTAAAAATCTTAAAAAAGTTATCATGAAAAAAGTTTGAATTCAGAAAGGTGGTCAAATGTGGTGGAAATCATGTGTTGCTGAGGAGACTGAGGAAATGGTGAAATGTTAAAGAATTCATGAGTGACAGATGATACCGCCTTAAAACAACAGAGTCATGATTCAGACACAACAGGTCCTGCAGTGGAAAGAGAGGGAGAAAGAGAGGTGAAAAGATGGGGGAGAAAGCCGTTCAATCAATGTTCAATACTCAGAGGAGCCAGGTCACAGGAAAAGTGCTGCTTCCAACAGATGGGAACACAGTGTGGACACAATATTACAGTGTCTGATGCAGAGCTTATAAATCAGCTGCTAAAGTAATGTTGGGTAACGACAGATAACTCAGAATACTTGCTTTCTCCTCGTTTCTGAGTGTGTGTAAGTCGCGTCCTCTGGTACTGCACTGAACAGTATTACACGCTCACTGACTTGTAAGATTTGCAGGGAGGTCAGAAAGGACGAAACAACCCTAATAGAGCTGCGGTAGCTGACACCGCGGAACCAAAACGACGCCATTTTGGCAGGAAGCGACGCTGTTCAGAGACAAAGACATACAGTATAGAGGCAGCATATACAGTATGCCAGTCAATATGTCGGACAACTCGTCTCCTCAGCGGCTGTTTTCATAAAAAGTGAAGAAGGTGGACAGATGTTTTGTGCCAGGATGATGAAACAGTCAGTGACAGGCTAATGGGAGAACATTTCCACCAGAACACCAGAGACCATGAGGACAGCAGAGGTGGATCACTGCTATAAAACACACTCAGGTATTGTCATTAATCATGATGCTGAAGTAAGCCGAGGGCACTGTGCGCTCTCTTACCAAGTCTTGCTGATTTAGCGTTGGATGCTATTCATTACGCTACTTTACACTACATGCAGTCTTCCCGTAAAAGTATCAAATTCATGCCAGTAAACAGTTTTCCCGTTTGCTATAGGAAAATGCATAAAGACTCAAAATCACCAAAATTCTGATAAAGAGACTTGAATTCAAATAAATGCTGTTGCTTATTTATCCACGTTGCAGGCCACAATGCAATTGCTATAGGACTTAGAACAAGACTCTTGTTGCCTGTTACCTTTCGCTGCAAGTTTGCAAAGTTGTTATAAGTCTCCCATTAGGGAGCCCTAAGCATGCACCCTTTTCACCTCAAATTTTTAAAAAGGCCACGGAGACCCCACATCTGTCTGCACCATCCCCTGCTAGGTCGCTCTGCTTCCTTGCCATTAGTGATGCGCTCACTAATTTATTCCAGAAAAAACCCAGGTTAGCATCCAGATTTGCAGCTTCCCAGTCAGCAGTTAAGACAAAAACTTAAGGGAAGCGTAACCTTCAACAATTTTACAGTTATTGCTGATGTTTAAGTGTGTATATATAAAGTCTTACTGGATTTTAAGACACACTATGACATTTTAAAACCTTTTTCTATTTGACAAAGTTGGGGGCACAAGCTTTCCCTTAACTGCCGACTCAGCGTCATCACAAACTCAACAACTAATTAACTTAAATAGCTTGTTCATTTTACATGTTTTTTTTTGTGTTGCGTGAGTGTCCTCTGGAGAAGAATGAGGGAAGGTTTATCAGAAAGGTGAAGATGTCAAAATGCTGCAGCTGTTTAGAAATATCTGTCAATCAAGTTCTGTGATATACTGCTTGATCTCTTAACGCTTGAAACTGGCACTGGTACCGTTCATTTTTCAGGAGCGTTTCCTGCCAACATGGCAGTGTGAGCAAACTCAGTCACGTGACATTCAGGGTTTTATACCAGTACTATTCCTCCTACGATCTCTGCTGTAATAGAACAACACATACTAAGTATCCAGGTCCAGACTTAAGATTACTTTTTTTTTATCTATTATTCTGTCTTGTTTTATCCAGAAACTAAGATTGTTCCGTTTGAATGATTTTTATGTTTATATAAAGCAAAGACACCAGAAAATATTCACATTTAAGAAGCTGAAAACTGATTCATCGATTATTAAAATAGCTGGCGATTCATTTTGTAATTGTTGCAGCTCAGAGTCCAGACTGCAAATTGATTCTGCTTCACTGGGCAGTGAACAGGAGTTAACATTCATCTGGTTCAGCTGGTGCTGTGTGGCACTGTGCAGTGTCATAGTGGACTATTGGCGCTTTACCACTACACAGGTCCAGCACGACTCAACTCAGTACCTGGTACTTTTTTAGTACCTGCTCTGGTGAGGTTCCAAGCGAGCAGAGCCGATACTAAACAGGACGTCAACAGACTACAGGCCACTGATTGGTCAGAGAGTGCTCTCACTGGAAGAGTCATGAGCATGACGTCCATCATGAGAATCAAACCGAACAATGCCTAACTATACATGTAGATCAATTAAAAAGACTTAAAAGTCCTGAGTTAATCACCAATATTTAGCAAGAACATTTCTAAAATCTCAACAGAGGAGTCCTGTAGTCAGGAAGTACTGAACGATTATGTGAACAAATATTTTTAATCAATTGCTTCTTATGATTCAGTTACACCGAAAACAACTGCTTTTCAAGTCACTAGTCTGTGGGTTTGTGTCGTGTGTAAAACGACGTCATGGCAGTTTCACGCAGCCGTGCTGTGATGACTCTGCCCACGTTGAGGAGGTACTATAGTAATGGAAAATGATAACAAACCGAGTTGAGTCGAGCCACAGTTCTCTTCATTCATTCATTCTCTACTGTCGTAGGGCTGCTGTAGCCAATCCCAGCTGACATAGGGTGAAGGCGGGGTCACACCCTGGTCACCAGTCCATCACAGGGTAAACAAACCATTCCCTCTCACACTCACACCTACAGGCAATTTAGAGTGTCCACTTAACTTCTTAATATTTTTGGACAGTGGGCGGAAACCAGAGAACCCAGAGAAAACCCACACACACGGGGGGGACATCACAAACTCTTGTGCGAGCCACTACACCATGTGTGCCCATAAACCACAACAAACTTGAACCATCCCTATTATGTAATAAAGGACCTAACAACAACAACAACAACAACAACAAGGCAACAACCTGCAGGTGCTGCACTGTGAAAACGATCAACTGTGGCATGAGCCCAGGCACCATGGAGAGCGCCTGACCTTTTTACCCAGTAAACCAGCACCATGGACAGCGCCCGCGTTTCAGCACCAACAAACCAACGCTGTTTTCTGCCTAAACAAATGGCCAGGGAACAAATCAAAACATGTTATAGTTACAGTATGTGCAGAATCAGCACACTCTCAGTGGCAGTGTGTTACTTTAACTGTTGTTGCCAGGCTGTTGCTACTGACTGTAGGCCACAGAGTTTTGTCACTGACAAATTCAATGCTGCTGCACTGAGCGAGCGCATGAAGGAGTCAGCCAAGAAGCTTTCTTATCCCCTTTAAACCAAGGACGTGTTGTTTTTAAAGAATCAATTTTGCTGTACAAGCACAATTTTAATTTTCATGTATCACAAATTTTTTTTTGTTTTTGTTTTATGCTTTTGCAGCATCTTATTCTGCAACGATTATTTTCAAAATCGATTAACCCGACGATAATTGGGTCCACAAAATGTCAGAAAATGTCGGTAATTGATTAATTGGTTTGAGTGTTTGTTTGGAATTGTAATTTCAGCTTCTTAAATGTGAATTTACTGATTTATTTGCTCCTTATGACAGAGTTATTCATTAAAACTGAATCATTTTGGTTTGTGAACAAAACAAGACATTTGAGAACATTATTTCTAGGATTGGTTGGAAAACACAGTTTCGGCCATTCTATGGACCAAACAAGTTAACGATTAATCAAGAAAATAATCGTTAATCTCAGCGTTATTACAGGATGATCTCAAACAAGTAAATCCACCTGTATGAGACGCCACTCTTTCCCCAAATACTCGATTCTTGCGGCAGAATTGCCAAGCTAAACATTCAAGCAAATGCTCGACATGAAAATGGATGAATATTATGGGCTATAATCACAATATCAGCACCTGGAGTGCCAGACAAGACTATAATGATGATGTGTGTTCGAGGGAAACACTTCCAGCCCCAACGGAAGCCGTGATTACAACTGCTCGCAAACCTGCATCACACCATTAACGGGCTCAGCAGGCAGCGACAGATTCTGGCGGTGTTCTGGTCAGAGATCAGGGAGGATCAGAGAGTGTATGTGGTGATGCTGGTGGTGGTGGTGGTGGTGGTGGAGGAGGAGAAGGAGGAGGAGAGTTAGTGACTGATTGAGTCTGCTGCTACTGACAGGCTGATTACACTCAGAAGAGAACAGGGAGCAGTAATGCACCAGTATACCAGGGAGAGAGAGGGAGGGGTATGCCAGACCTTTCCTCATCAACCCCCCCCCCCCCCTCTTCCTCCTCCTGCATCAGGGAGGAGGAGGGCTATCCCAGCTTCCCATCCTCCCAGCATCGTGATCTCCTCTCTGCAGTGTCTTCTCCTGTTGCCAGTCACCAAGGGCTTGGCCCATGTCATGACATCCAACAAAGACACTACAACAAAGCTTCCATACATTTGGATTTCATCAATGATGAAACACATCAGCCAGAGCATACAGTACGTGCAAAATATCAACAATTGTTTTTTGCTACAGGATGCACTCACTCACAAATTTAATGTCATTATTAAAGATTTTTTTGAGGTTCAGACACATTTTTAAGAAATAATAACACCGTCTGGACACATATTAGAGTGAGACAATGGGGTTTTTGCTTTAATTTTGTCAACTGAGGTCAGATGTCCAGTCAGACAGACACAAGAGACCTCTATTGCACTCTCAAAATAATTTGTGCTGTATGAGAAGATTATTATTAAATCAGACATGGTATGTAAGGCATGTGTGGAGATAACAGTTGTTTTCATAATCTATTCATCTTTTTTGGTCCATAAAATGTCATAAAATGTTGATTACTGATTCCCAAACCGAAAAAACTATGACTTTAAATGATTTATTTGTTGTATAGAGCAAAAAGCTCATTTAGGAAGCTGAAAAATCAGAAACTTGTATTTATTAAAACAAACACGAAAACCAAGTATCAAATTAGCTGATTAATCGATTAATTGTTGCAGCCCTGGTTAAGAGTGTAGTACTCTGATATTTCAGTGGCAGGGAATCCCCATCTACAGGACCTATAGCAGTCTCTGGATCCCGCTTTCAGAAATATAACGCACACCAAATGGTGTAAATGGCTGCTTTCAGCACGGGCATTTGCTGTTAATGTGCACACATCATTCCCCTCTTGGTGCTCTGCAGAACAATACACTTGTGAGATGATTAATTTATTACTCCTCATGCAGTGGAAAACAGACTCCAGAGACAGAGGCGGCACAAACATCAGACCCTGACAACAAAACTTAGAAATCCCTTCACTTTGCACATGAAGGAATTAGTGCTAAATTCTAATTTATCATCCTGAAGAGATGTAGATTTGTTTTTCAGCTCTGGCATCACACATGTGGCTGTGTTTTTCCTGTAAATCATTATTATTTTGTAAGCAAGATGGATTGTTTTTAAATAAATAATAAATGTACCATATTTTTTAATATCTAATTAACAGCCGTGTCTTGTGCTGGATAAGAAAACAGAGCAGAGCAGTGAACAAGCCTGAACTGCGGCTCTAAATACCCGATATATTCCGCTATTTAGCCAATTTCACACGGGCGCATCCCGGTGCTTTGGTAAATATCTGCCCGGACACAGAAGCCACACATACGGGTGAGATAGTAACACGATCCTGGCATCTTCTGAGAACAAGCTTGCGGTTCTCCAGCAGCCTCTCAAAACGCACCTGCTTCCCCGGGAGAAAGCGATGCGGAGCGGTTTCACCGCGGTTACCTGGACTGAGGCCTCTCCCGTGGCAACTCTGTTCCCTCTCGGGTCCTCCTCCGGGGGTCCAGCCGGTCCGGCTCTCGCTCTCCTGGGGCTGCTGGGGTTCCTCGCCTCGCTCGCTCGCTCTCCCCTGGTCCGCTGGCGGAGCTCCGCTCTCCTCCTCCTCACCTCAGCAGCGTCAAGCTGCCGTGGAGCCCATCGGGAGGCGGCGGAGGAAGCAGGAAGCTCCCTTCTCCTGATTTCAAAATAAAGGTTTTTATTTACAATAAAGTGCACGAGTTTTGCAAAAAATATTTCATAAAAACAGCTTTAATTGATATTCCTATAGTTCTACATGGGTATGATGATTTACGTTTGAACATATATTACAACAATACTCAACAAAACTCACTGTAAGTTAATTGCAGTACCTTTCTGTTATCAATCGTTAATCGTTTTTTTTTTATTATTAATATTTCAAGTGAGTAACTTGACTATAAGTGGTGAGCTGCTGTGCAAGTGATTTATTTTAAGTGCCACAAGGGGGAGTTAGCATTTTTCCGGTTATTTCAGGAATATTATAATCCGATTTTTCTTAATATTCTAATTTTAATGTTCACAAAATGCATCCCAAGATGAAAAAACATTTCGTGCCATATTTGGGTACGTAATGATTTTATTTATAAAACAAATAGATAATAAAAATCTCAAAAAAACCATGTTTTTCTTGATAACGTTTCAAACGTCAATGTCATTAATTTCATTCTTTACACCTGTGCTTTCCAAACCATGACCTGGTGGTGATGAAGTACTGTAATCTGCTTTGGAATAAAAGTGACATTTCCACATAGTTAATATAATATAAAGTATGTAGCTATAACCTTAAAATAAACAGAAATGGTACAAAATGAGCTAAATAACACAAAGTTGTACTTCAGTAAATGTATTCGGGTATATCCATGACCAGTCGAGGGAGGTTGATAAATCTCTATTTTAGACTTGTGTTAGTTTCAGAAAAAAATTGAGCAAGCCGAATTCACTATTAGCAATTCGTGCTTGCACAAAACCTCTGGTTTTACTGATAAATATCAATAAATCACTTTTATACAGTAAAGTGATAATTCTCTGGGAAGTCTTGTCGCAGTACAGTAACAGTTAAACGTTTGTTGTGCTTGTGTTGGATATATAAGATAAACGATATCGCCAGAAAGTGTAATTTCTCCAATCTTAAAAACAGGATAGTCTGCTAAATTATTAATGTGTTATAAGTGATATTTTAATCAATTTACCACGTAATTAGCTAATTAGCTTACCTCAACTGCCTGGCACCTGTTTCTACGTCAACGCCGCCATTTTGAGTCTCCCAAAAACCTTACCGGAAAATAACTTTTCCGCAGTAAAAATAAGTAAAAACCCTTTTAACCCGCTGAATTAACCAATTAAGAAATAAAGCAGCACAAAGAAGCAATGTGTTCCTTAATTTTGAAGGTACATACCGGAAGTACAATATTTTCCTCTGTCAAGCATGCTGTCAAGCTGTAAAAGTGGTCCTCGCTCGGAGGAGGAGGAGGATGGGGGGGAGGAAGATGCTGCAGACTGCGCATGCGCGGAGCAATCAGGCCTGCTGTAAATCCTCTTTGTTACAAATAACAAGAGGAAGCTTTGTGCTGTAATTAAGAGAAAAATATCCACCTAATTACAGCCCGAGGAAAAAGAATATACAGCCACTTTTATTCTAGATTTCTGTGTCAGGAACAGAATTGTTCAGACAGCAAAAAATAGTCCTGACTGGAAGATTTTTGAATAAATACAAGAAAGGAAATATATTCTAAATAGTACAGGAAATGCCTTGTTTACTCCACTTTGAATAGAACAATAATAATAATAAAAAGAATATCTTCATTATCCCTGAGCGGCAGTTTGCTGCACAGTCAGCAGTTGTCACACACACATGCATCCAACAGGCAAATAAACATTTGTTGATGAATATTAAAACACACTACAGGTGACAACATATTGATAAATCAGAATAAAATGAAAAATACAACCCATTCACAGTGTTAAACAGTACAATGTCCGCAAAAACATATCTAAAATTATGGATTTTATTACCTGGTCAAACAATATCTTGAAATTAGCTGGTAATTAATTTATTTTCAAATGTGAACGGTACACTTTTTAGCTGTATATCATTTAATAAATAAAGTCAAGGGGTTTTACACTGATGTAAACACAGATTTAACTTTTTCTGTGTAACATCCATTCCTCTGCGCCACCTTGTGGCTAAACATCAACACTGAAGTCATCATAACTTAATCATAAGTTCTCATTTTCAAATGATTATTAATACTATTATTGGAATTTGAAGTCGTGTCAGTCTTGACTGTGGGTTATGGGGACCTCTGCTGGTGACGTTAGGTGCTCTTTATTTAGGCAGGGTAAAAGTTTTCCACAATATGCATTCACACACTCAGCTAAAATAATAATTATAGCCTAAGCCTCCTTCTCCCAAACAACGAGCTGTTGTAGATTCATTTAACAAAAATAAATGTATTACATACCGATGTATAAAGAGAACGGTATAATATGTATGAAAATACGCTACTTTTATTTTGAAATATTTACACTTCAATTCCGCTTCCGGTCCGTCCGCCGTTATATTGATAATTAAGAAACGAAAAAAGGAATTAGCAAAAAACAAATTTGGGCCGTTATTTCATTTTGTTTGTTTTTTTCTCTTTTTTCTCTCGTTTTTTGATGCTGACAGCAAACTCTGTTTTTTGTTTTGTCAGAAAGCGCGTCCAGCAGGTGGCAGCATTTCCTATAGGTGGTTTTTTTTTCTTTACTCTGTTCTAGCAAAAATGTTTTTAATACAATGAGTTATGCATTTTCAACTGATTTAATTTTGTGTTGTAAGTATTAAAACGCCGGTTTGCAAGTCAGTTCAGTGAAATATAAATTTCAGTGTGTCATCTTAACACAATGAGTTAGAATATGAGAACCGGATCTCTCTCTCTCTCTCTCTCTCTCTGGTGTGGCGGCAATATCAATGCGCAGTAGGTGCAAATAGTCTTGAAATTTGATCTAGATCTGATAAGGAATTGAGAATAATAATATAAATAATTTCTCCACTCTGCTGCTATTCCCCATGAATAGAAGAGGGGAAACAACAACACCAACAAGGTTGACATCAGTCAATGACGGTGAAAAGGCAGGTGGCGGATGACTACTTTCGTCAGTGAGACCATTTGAAAACTGTTCACTAACTTTAATTGGCGGGGCAGGTGCAGCTGCGGAGTACTTCGGTTGAGACACAGGTGAAACAAGGTGAGTAATTGCATTTCTAAAACCTTTACATTTTAAGGTCTGTAACGATAGTTTAACGCAGCCTGTTAATGCAAGTGGATAAGTTACTGTGCTGTTTGTAGCTGCGTTAGCGCTATGAAAGAGGCTCTGAGTGTCAGTAATTAGCCGTGGCCCGTTCACTGCGCGTGTGGCGTCGTGTCAACAACTATAATAGCTGCTTCACTGAAAGAGAGAGGATTTGAGGATGTTTAACTTACCCGGCACCAGGGCGTCCGGTAATAGGAGGAACTCGATAGGATTTAACAGGTTCAGTGAATTTTGTGACTTTGGAGAAGTGGAGAATTAATAACATTTTCATTGTCAGTATGATGAATTCATGAAGACTGTCTATATTGCATGAAATGTCTATTCAAATTCAGGAAATGTTTGTGGTGCGTTGATGTCAAGGTGGTATCCACTGTTAAATTATATAGTTGGCTACCTAAATTTCTAAAACTTTTTTTTTTTCAGCATCGTCTCTGGATGTCTCGTCTCTGGTCGTCTTGTCTCTGCTCATCGTCTCTGGTCGTCTCATCTCTGCTCATCGTCTGGTCGTCTCGTCTCTGCTCATCACCTCTGCTCATCATCTCTGGTCACCTCGCCTCTGGTCGTCTCGGCTCATCGTCTGGTCGTCTCTGCTCATCGTCTGGTCATCTCGTCTCTGCTCATCGTCTGGTCATCTCGTCTCTGCTCATCGTCTCTGGTCATCATCTCTGGTCGTCTCAGCTCATCATCTCTGGTCGTCTCGGCTCATCATCTCTGGTCATCGTCTCGGCTCATCATCTCTGGTCATCGTCTCAGCTCATCATCTCTGGTCATCGCCTCTGCTCATCATCTCTGGTTGTCTCATTTCTGCTCATCGTCTGGTCGTCTCGTCTCTGCTCATCACCTCTGCTCATCGTCTCTAGTCACCTCGTCTCTGGTCATCATCTCTTGTCGTCTCGGCTCATCATCTCTGGTCGCCTCGGCTCATCGTCTCTGCTCATCGTCTCTGCTCATCGTCTCTGGTTGTCTCATCTCTGCTCATCGTCTGGTTGTCTCTGCTCATCGTCTGGTCATCTCGTCTCTGGTCGCCGTCTCTGCTCATCGTCTCTGGTCGTCTCATCCCTGCTCATCGTCTGGTCGTCTCGTCTCTGCTCATCGTCTCTGGTCACCTCGTCTCTGGTCATCATCTCTGGTCGTCTCTGCTCATCACCTCTGCTCATCATCTCTGGTCACCTCGTCTCTGGTCATCATCTCTGGTCGTCTCTGCTCATCACCTCTGCTTGTCGTCTCTGGTCACCTCGTCTCTGGTCATCATCTCTGGTCGTCTCTGGTCATCGTCTCTGCTCATCGTCTCTGGTCGTCTCGTCTCTGCTCATCACCTCTGCTCATCGTCTCTGGCCATCATCTCTGGTCGTCTCGGCTCATCATCTCTGGTCATCGTCTCTGGTCATCTCGTCTCTGCTCGTCGTCTCGTCTCTGCTCATCGTCTCTGGTCACCTCGTCTCTGGTCATCATCTCTGGTCGTCTCGGCTCATCATCTCTGGTCATCGTCTCGGCTCATCATCTCTGGTCGTCTCGGCTCATCATCTCTGGTCGTCTCGGCTCATCATCTCTGGTCGCCGTCTCTGCTCATCATCTCTGGTCATCGTCTCTGCTCATCGTCTCTGGTTGTCTCATCTCTGCTCATCGTCTGGTTGTCTCTGCTCATCGTCTGGTCGTCTCGTCTCTGCTCATCACCTCTGCTCATCGTCTCTAGTCACCTCGTCTCTGGTCATCATCTCTTGTCGTCTCGGCTCATCATCTCTGGTCGTCTCGGCTCATCATCTCTGCTCATCGTCTCTGCTCATCGTCTCTGGTTGTCTCATCTCTGCTCATCGTCTGGTTGTCTCTGCTCATCGTCTGGTCATCTCGTCTCTGGTCGCCGTCTCTGCTCATCGTCTCTGGTCGTCTCATCCCTGCTCATCGTCTGGTCGTCTCGTCTCTGCTCATCGTCTCTGGTCATCATCTCTGGTCGTCTCTGCTCATCACCTCTGCTCATCATCTCTGGTCACCTCGTCTCTGGTCATCATCTCTGGTCGTCTCTGCTCATCACCTCTGCTCGTCGTCTCTGGTCACCTCGTCTCTGGTCATCATCTCTGGTCGTCTCTGCTCATCGTCTCTGCTCATCGTCTCTGGTCGTCTCGTCTCTGCTCATCACCTCTGCTCATCGTCTCTGGTCATCATCTCTGGTCGTCTCAGCTCATCATCTCTGGTCATCGTCTCTGGTCATCTCGTCTCTGCTCGTCGTCTCGTCTCTGCTCATCGTCTCTGCTCATCGTCTCTGGTCGTCTCGTCTCTGCTCATCGTCTCTGGTCACCTCGTCTCTGGTCATCATCTCTGGTCGTCTCGGCTCATCATCTCTGGTCATCGTCTCGGCTCATCATCTCTGGTCATCGTCTCGGCTCATCATCTCTGGTCGTCTCGGCTCATCTCTGGTCATCGTCTCGGCTCATCATCTCTGGTCGCCGTCTCGGCTCATCGTCTCTGGTCGTCTCGTCTCTGGTCATCGTCTGGTTGTCTCTGCTCATCGTCTGGTCATCTCGTCTCTGCTCATCTCGTCTCTGGTCGCCGTCTCTGCTCATCGTCTCTGGTCGTCTCATCTCTGGTTATCATCTCTGGTCGTCTCCGCTCATCATCTCTGGTCGCCGTCTCTGCTCATCGTCTGGTCATCTCGACTCTGGTCGCCGTCTCTGCTCATCGTCTCTGCTCATCATCTCTGGTCGTCTCCGCTCATCATCTCTGGTCGTCTCGGCTCATCGTCTCTGGTCGTCTCGTCTCTGCTCATCGTCTCTGGTCACCTCGTCTCTGGTCATCATCTCTGGTCGTCTCGGCTCATCATCTCTGGTCATCGTCTCTGGTTGTCTCATCTCTGCTCATCGTCTGGTTGTCTCTGCTCATCGTCTGGTCATCTCGTCTCTGGTCACCTCATCGTCTGGTCGTCTCATCTCTGATCGTCGTCTCTTCTCTGGTCGCCGTCTCTGCTCATCTCGTCTCTGCCCATCATCTCTGGTCGTCTCTTCTCTGCTCGTCGTCTGGTTGTCTCTGCTCATCGTCTGGTCGTCTCGTCTCTGCTCATCTCGTCTCTGGTCGTCTTCTCTGCTCATCGTCTCTGGTCGTCTCATCTCTGCTCATCGTCTGGTCGTCTGGTCTCTGCTCATCGCCTCTGTCGTCTCATCCCTGCTCACCGTGTCTGGTCGTCTGGTCTCTGCTCATCGTCTCTGGTCATCTGGTCCCTGCTCATCGCCTCTGGTCGTCTCGTCCCTGCTCATCGTCTCTGGTCGTCTCGTCTCTGCTCATCGCTGGTCTGGTCTCTGCTCATCGCCTCTGGTCGTCTCGTCCCTGCTCATCGCCTCTGGTCATCTGGTCCCTGCTCATCGCCTCTGGTCGTCTCGTCCCTGCTCATCGTCTCTGGTCGTCTCGTCTCTGCTCATCGCTGGTCTGGTCTCTGCTCATCGCCTCTGTCGTCTCATCCCTGCTCGTCGTCTCGTCCCTGCTCATCGTCTCTGGTCATCTCGTCTCTGCTCATCGTCTCATCCCTGCTCACCGTGTCTGGTCGTCTGGTCTCTGCTCATCGTCTCTGGTCATCTCGTCTCTGCTCATCGTCTCATCTCTGGTCATCTCATCCCTGCTCACCGTGTCTGGTCGTCTGGTCTCTGCTCATCGTCTCTGGTCGTCTGGTCCCTGCTCATCGTCTCTGGTCGTCTCGTCTCTGCTCATCGCTGGTCTGGTCTCTGCTCATCGCCTCTGTCGTCTCATCCCTGCTCGTCGTCTCTGGTCGTCGTCTCGTCCCTGCTCATCGTCTCTGGTCATCTCGTCTCTGCTCATCGTCTCATCTCTGGTCATCTCATCCCTGCTCATCGTCTCTGGTCGTCTCATCTCTGCTCATCGTCTCGGCTCATCGTCTCTGGTCGTCTGGTCTCTGCTCATCGCTGGTCTGGTCCCTGCTCATCATCTCTGGTCGTCTCGTCCCTGCATATCATCTCTGGTCGTCTCGTCTCTGCTCATCGTCTCTGGTCGTCTCTTCTCTGCTCATCGCTGGTCTGGTCGTCTGGTCTCTGCTCGTCGTCTCCTCGGCTCATCGTCTCTGGTCGTCTGGTCTCTGCTCATCGCTGGTCTGGTCCCTGCTCATCATCTCTGGTATCTCGTCTCTGCTCATCGTCTCTGGTCGTCTCGTCTTTGCTCCATTGCTGGTCTGGTCGTCTGGTCTGGTCTCTGGTCGTCTCATCCCTGCTCATCGCCTCTGGTCGTCTCGTCTCTGCTCATCGCTGGTCTGGTCGTCTGGTCTCTGCTCGTCGTCTCAACTCTGCTCGTCTCATTCCTGCTGGTCGTCTCGTCTCTGCTCATCGCTGGTCTGGTCGTCTCGTCTCTGCTCATCGCCTCTGTCGTCTCATCCCTGCTCATCGTCTCTGCTCGTCGTGTCGTCTCATCGCCTCTGGTCGTCTGATCTCTGCTGATCGCCTCTGTCGTCTCATCCCTGCTCACCGTGTCTGGTCGTCTAGTCTCTGCTCATCGTCTCTGGTCGTCTGGTCTCTGCTCATCGCTGGTCTGGTCGTCTGGTCTCTGCTCATCGCCTCTGGTCTTCTCGTCCCTGCTCATCCCCTCTGGTCGTCTCGTCTCGTCTCTGCTCATCGCTGGTCTGGTCTCTGCTCATCGCCTCTGTCGTCTAGTCTCTGCTCATCGTCTCTGGTCGTCTGGTCTCTGCTCATCGCTGGTCTGGTCGTCTGGTCTCTGCTCATCGCCTCTGGTCGTCTCGTCCCTGCTCATCCCCTCTGGTCGTCTCATCTCTGCTCATCGCTGGTCTGGTCTCTGCTCATCGCCTCTGTCGTCTCATCCCTGCTCGTCGTCTTATCCCTGCTCATCGTCTCTGGTCGTCGTCTCGTCTCTGCTCATTGTCTCTGGTCATCTCGTCTCTGCTCATCGCTGGTCTGGTTTCTGCTCATCGTCTCTGGTCGTCTCATCTCTGCTCATCGTCTCTGGTCGTCTCTTCTCTGCTCATCGCTGGTCTGGTCTCTGCTCGTCATCTCGTCTCTGGTCGTCTCATCTTGTCTCTGCTCATCGCTGGTCTGGTCTCTGCTCATCGTCTCTGGTCATCTGGTCCCTGCTCATCGCCTCTGGTCGTCTCGTCCCTGCTCATCGTCTCTGGTCGTCTCGTCTCTGCTCATCGCTGGTCTGGTCTCTGCTCATCGCCTCTGTCGTCTCATCCCTGCTCGTCGTCTCGTCCCTGCTCATCGTCTCTGGTCATCTCGTCTCTGCTCATCGTCTCATCTCTGGTCGTCTCGTCTCTGCTCACCGTGTCTGGTCGTCTGGTCTCTGCTCATCGTCTCTGGTCGTCTGGTCCCTGCTCATCGTCTCGTCTCGTCTCTGCTCATCGCTGGTCTGGTCCCTGCTCATCATCTCTGGTCGTCTCGTCTCTGCTCATCGTCTCTGGTCGTCTCGTCTTTGCTCCATTGCTGGTCTGGTCGTCTGGTCTGGTCTCTGGTCGTCTCATCCCTGCTCATCGCCTCTGGTCGTCTCGTCTCTGCTCATCGCTGGTCTGGTCGTCTGGTCTCTGCTCGTCGTCTCAACTCTGCTCGTCTCATTCCTGCTGGTCGTCTCGTCTCTGCTCATCGCCTCTGTCGTCTCATCCCTGCTCACCGTGTCTGGTCGTCTGGTCTCTGCTCATCGTCTCTGGTCATCTGGTCCCTGCTCATCGCCTCTGGTCGTCTCATCCCTGCTCATCGCCTCTGGTTGTCTGGTCTCTGCTTTTCGCTGGTCTGGTCGTCTGGTCTCTGCTCATCGCCTCTGTCGTCTCATCCCTGCTCACCGTGTCTGGTCGTCTGGTCTCTGCTCATCGTCTCTGGTCATCTGGTCCCTGCTCATCACCTCTGGTCGTCTCGTCCCTGCTCATCGTCTCTGGTCGTCTCGTCTCTGCTCATCGCTGGTCTGGTCTCTGCTCATCGCCTCTGTCGTCTCATCCCTGCTCGTCGTCTCTGCTCATCGTCTCATCTCTGGTCATCTCATCCCTGCTCACCGTGTCTGGTCGTCTGGTCTCTGCTCATCGTCTCTGGTCGTCTGGTCCCTGCTCATCGCCTCTTGTCGTCTCGTCCCTGCTCATCGTCTCTGGTCGTCTCGTCTCTGCTCATCGCTCGTCTGGTCTCTGCTCATCGCCTCTGTCGTCTCTTCCCTGCTCATCGTCCCTGCTCGTCTCGTCCCTGCTCATCGTCCCTGCTCGTCTCGTCTCTGCTCATCGCCTCTGGTCGTCTCGTCCCTGCTCATCGCCTCTGGTCGTCTCATCCCTGCTCATCGCCTCTGGTCGTCTCATCCCTGCTCATCGTCTCTGGTCGTCTCATCGTCTCTGGTCGTCTCGGCTCATCGTCTCTTCTCTGCTCATCGCTGGTCTGGTCGTCTGGTCTCTGCTCGTCGTCGCTGGTCGTCGCTGGTCTGGTCCCTGCTCATCATCTCTGGTCGTCTCGTCTCTGCTCATCGCTGGTCTGGTCTCTGCTCATCGCCTCTGGTCGTCTCATCCCTGCTCATCGCCTCTGGTCGTCTCATCCCTGCTCGTCGTCTCATCCCTGCTCATCGTCTCTGGTCGTCTCATCTCTGCTCATCGTCTCTGGTCGTCTCAGCTCATCGTCTCTGGTCGTCCCTTCTCTGCTCATCGCTGGTCTGGTCGTCTGGTCTCTGCTCGTCGTCGCTGGTCTGGTCCCTGCTCATCATCTCTGGTCGTCTCGTCTCTGCTCATCGCCTCTGTCGTCTCATCCCTGCTCGTCGTCTTATCCCTGCTCATCGTCTCTGGTCGTCGTCTCGTCCCTGCTCATCGTCTCTGGTCATCTCGTCTCTGCTCATCGCTGGTCTGGTTTCTGCTCATCGCCTCTGGTCGTCTCATCCCTGCTCATCGTCTCTGGTCGTCTCATCCCTGCTCATCGTCTCTGGTCGTCTCATCCCTGCTCATCGTCTCTGGTCGTCTCATCTCTGCTCATCGTCTCTGGTCGTCTCGGCTCATCGTCTCTGGTCGTCGCTGGTCTGGTCGTCTGGTCTCTGCTCGTCGTCTCGTCTCTGCTCATCGCTGGTCTGGTCCCTGCTCATCATCTCTGGTCGTCTCGTCTCTGCTCATCGTCTCTGGTCGTCTCGTCTTTGCTCCATTGCTGGTCTGGTCGCCTGGTCTCTGCTCATCGCCTCTGGTCGTCTCGTCTCTGCTCATCGCTGGTCTGGTCGTCTGGTCTCTGCTGGTGGTTTCAACTCTGCTGGTGGTCTCAACTCTGCTTGTCGTCTGGTGTCTGGTCGTCTCATCCCTGCTCATCGTCTCTGGTCGTCTCTTCTCTGCTCATCGCTGGTCTGGTCTCTGCTCGTCGTCTCGTCTCTGGTCGTCTCGTCTTGTCTCTGCTCATCGCTGGTCTGGTCCCTGCTCATCATCTCTGGTCGTCTCGTCTTTGCTCCATCGCTGGTCTGGTCTCTGCTCATCATCTCTGGTCGTCTCATCCCTGCTCATCGCCTCTGGTCGTCTCGTCTCTGCTCATCGCCTCTGCTCGTCTGGTCTCTGCCCGTCGTGTCGTCTCATCCCTGCTCATCGCCTCTGGTCGTCTGGTCTCTGCTTGTCGCTGGTCTGGTCTCTGCTCATCGCCTCTGTCGTCTCATCCCTGCTCACCGTGTCTGGTCGTCTGGTCTCTGCTCATCGTCTCTGGTCGTCTCGTCTCTGCTCATCGCTGGTCTGGTCGTCTGGTCTCTGCTCATCGCCTCTGGTCGTCTCATCCCTGCTCATCCCCTCTGGTCGTCTCGTCTCTGCTCATCGCTGGTCTGGTTTCTGCTCATCGCCTCTGGTCGTCTCATCCCTGCTCATCGCCTCTGGTCGTCTCATCCCTGCTCATCGCCTCTGGTCGTCTCATCCCTGCTCATCGTCTCTGGTCGTCTCATCGTCTCTGGTCGTCTCGGCTCATCGTCTCTTCTCTGCTCATCGCTGGTCTGGTCGTCTGGTCTCAGCTCGTCGTCGCTGGTCGTCGCTGGTCTGGTCCCTGCTCATCATCTCTGGTCGTCTCGTCTCTGCTCATCGCTGGTCTGGTCTCTGCTCATCGCCTCTGGTCGTCTCATCCCTGCTCGTCGTCTCATCCCTGCTCATCGTCTCTGGTCGTCTCATCTCTGCTCATCGTCTCTGGTCGTCTCAGCTCATCGTCTCTGGTCGTCTCTTCTCTGCTCATCGCTGGTCTGGTCGTCTGGTCTCTGCTCGTCGTCGCTGGTCTGGTCCCTGCTCATCATCTCTGGTCGTCTCGTCTCTGCTCATCGCCTCTGTCGTCTCATCCCTGCTCGTCGTCTTATCCCTGCTCATCGTCTCTGGTCGTCGTCTCGTCCCTGCTCATCGTCTCTGGTCATCTCGTCTCTGCTCATCGCTGGTCTGGTTTCTGCTCATCGCCTCTGGTCGTCTCATCCCTGCTCATAGTCTCTGGTCGTCTCATCTCTGCTCATCGTCTCTGGTCGTCTCGGCTCATCGTCTCTGGTCGTCGCTGGTCTGGTCGTCTGGTCTCTGCTCGTCGTCTCGTCTCTGCTCATCGCTGGTCTGGTCCCTGCTCATCATCTCTGGTCGTCTCGTCTCTGCTCATCGTCTCTGGTCGTCTCGTCTTTGCTCCATTGCTGGTCTGGTCGTCTGGTCTCTGCTCATCGCTTCTGGTCGTCTCGTCTCTGCTCATCGCTGGTCTGGTCGTCTGGTCTCTGCTGGTGGTTTCAACTCTGCTGGTGGTCTCAACTCTGCTTGTCGTCTGGTCTCTGCTCATCGTCTCTGGTCGTCTCTTCTCTGCTCATCGCTGGTCTGGTCGTCTGGTCTCTGCTCGTCGCTGGTCTGGTCCCTGCTCATCATCTCTGGTCGTCTCGTCTCTGCTCATCGCTGGTCTGGTCTCTGCTCATCGCCTCTGTCGTCTCATCCCTGCTCGTCGTCTTATCCCTGCTCATCGTCTCGTCCCTGTTCATCGTCTCTGGTCATCTCGTCTCTGCTCATCGCTGGTCTGGTTTCTGCTCATCGCCTCTGGTCGTCGCTGGTCTGGTCGTCTGGTCTCTGCTCGTCGTCTCGTCTCTGCTCATCGCTGGTCTGGTCCCTGCTCATCATCTCTGGTCGTCTCGTCTCTGCTCATCGTCTCTGGTCGTCTCGTCTTTGCTTCATTGCTGGTCTGGTCGCCTGGTCTCTGCTCATCGCCTCTGGTCGTCTCGTCTCTGCTCATCGCTGGTCTGGTCGTCTGGTCTCTGCTGGTGGTTTCAACTCTGCTGGTGGTCTCAGCTCTGCTTGTCGTCTGGTGTCTGGTCGTCTCATCCCTGCTCATCGTCTCTGGTCGTCTCTTCTCTGCTCATCGCTGGTCTGGTCTCTGCTCGTCGTCTCGTCTCTGGTCGTCTCGTCTTGTCTCTGCTCATCGCTGGTCTGGTCCCTGCTCATCATCTCTGGTCGTCTCGTCTTTGCTCCATCGCTGGTCTGGTCGTCTGGTCTCTGCTCATCATCTCTGGTCGTCTCATCCCTGCTCATCGCCTCTGGTCGTCTGGTCTCTGCCCGTCGTGTCGTCTCATCCCTGCTCATCGCCTCTGGTCGTCTGGTCTCTGCTTGTCGCTGGTCTGGTCTCTGCTCATCGCCTCTGTCGTCTCATCCCTGCTCACCGTGTCTGGTTGTCTGGTCTCTGCTCATCGTCTCTGGTCGTCTCGTCTCTGCTCATCGCTGGTCTGGTCGTCTGGTCCCTGCTCATCCCCTCTGGTCGTCTCGTCCCTGCTCATCGTCTCTGGTCGTCTCGTCTCTGCTCATCGCTGGTCTGGTTTCTGCTCATCGCCTCTGGTCGTCTCATCCCTGCTCATCGCCTCTGGTCGTCTCATCCCTGCTCATCGCCTCTGGTCGTCTCATCCCTGCTCATCGTCTCTGGTCGTCTCATCGTCTCGGCTCATCGCTGGTCTGGTCGTCTGGTCTCTGCTCGTCGTCGCTGGTCGTCGCTGGTCTGGTCCCTGCTCATCATCTCTGGTCGTCTCGTCTCTGCTCATCGCTGGTCTGGTCTCTGCTCATCGCCTCTAGTCGTCTCATCCCTGCTCATCGCCTCTGGTCGTCTCATCCCTGCTCGTCGTCTCATCCCTGCTCGTCGTCTCATCCCTGCTCATCGTCTCTGGTCGTCTCATCTCTGCTCATCGTCTCTGGTCGTCTCAGCTCATCGTCTCTGGTCGTCTCTTCTCTGCTCATCGCTGGTCTGGTCGTCTGGTCTCTGCTCGTCGTCGCTGGTCTGGTCCCTGCTCATCATCTCTGGTCGTCTCGTCTCTGCTCATCGCCTCTGTCGTCTCATCCCTGCTCGTCGTCTTATCCCTGCTCATCGTCTCTGGTCATCTCGTCTCTGCTCATCGCTGGTCTGGTTTCTGCTCATCGCCTCTGGTCGTCTCATCCCTGCTCATCGTCTCTGGTCGTCTCATCTCTGCTCATCGTCTCTGGTCGTCTCGGCTCATCGTCTCTGGTCTGGTCGTCTGGTCTCTGCTCGTCGTCTCGTCTCTGCTCATCGCTGGTCTGGTCCCTGCTCATCATCTCTGGTCGTCTCGTCTCTCCTCGTCGTCTCGTCTTTGCTCCATTGCTGGTCTGGTCTCTGCTCATCATCTCTGGTCGTCTCATCCCTGCTCATCGCCTCTGGTCGTCTCATCCCTGCTCATCGCCTCTGGTCGTCTCGTCTCTGCTCATCGCTGGTCTGGTCGTCTGGTCTCTGCTGGTGGTCTCAACTCTGCTTGTCGTCTGGTCTCTGCTCATCGTCTCTGGTCGTCTCTTCTCTGCTCATCGCTGGTCTGGTCGTCTGGTCTCTGCTCGTCATCTCGTCTCTGCTCATTGCTGGTCTGGTCTCTGCTCATCATCTCGGGTCGTCTCATACCTGCTCATCGCCTCTGGTCGTCTCATCCCTGCTCGTCGTCTCGTCTCTGCTCATCGCTGGTCTGGTCGTCTGGTCTCTGCTCGTCGTCTCAACTCTGCTTGTCGTCTGGTCTCTGCTCATCGCCTCTGTCGTCTCGTCCCTGCCCATCGTCTCTGGTCGTCTCGTCTCTGCTCATCGCCTCTGTCTCATCCTTGGTCATCGCCTCATCGCCTCTGCTCTGGTCTCTGCTCATCGCCTCTGTCGTCTCATCCCTGCTCATCGTCTCTGGTCTTCTCGTCTCTGCTCATCGCCGGTCTGGTCGTCTGGTCTCCGCTCATCGCCTCTGTTGTCTCATCCCTGGTCGTCTCTTCTCTGCTCATCGTCTCTGGTCGTCTCGTCTCTGCTCATCGCTGGTCTGGTCTCTGCTCGTCTTCTCATCTCTGCTCGTCGTCTCGTCCCTGCTCATCGTCTCTGGTCGTCTCGTCTCTACTCATCATCTCTGTCGTCTCATCCCTGCTCATAGTCTCTCGTCTCTGCTCGTTGTGTCGTCTCATCCCTGCTCATCGTATGGTCGTCTCGTCTCTGCTCATGACCTCTGGTCATCTCATCTCTGCTCGTCGTCTTTTCTCTGCTCATCTCGTCTTTTCTCTGGTCGTCGTCTCGTCCCTGGTCATCTCGTCTCTGCTAATCGTGTAATATGTATACATCCACACACAGTAGGGTAAAAAAGTATTGGGACACCCACCACTATAAAAGATGAAATAGTTCTGTAATCTTCATCATAGGTACACTAAGACTGCGAGACAGAAGGTTAAAAAAAAAAAATCCAGAAAATCACATTGGATGATTTTTAAAAAATGTTTTGTATAAAAAAAAAAATTATTTCGACACCTACAAACGAGCAGGATTTCTGGCTCTAACACACTTATAAGTTCTTCTTTAAGAAGCTCTTCTATCCTCCACTCGCTGCCTGTATTAGTGTCACCTGTTTGAACTGGTTATTTGTATAAAGGACACCTGTCCATACCTTCAAACAGTCAGACTCCAACCTCCACGATGGCCAAGACCAGAGAGCTCTCTAAAGACACCAGGGACCAAATTGTAGACCTGCACAAGGCTGGGATGAGCTACAGAACAACAGGCAAGCAGCTTGGTGAGAAAAAAAATCAATTGTTTTCGCAATTATTACGAAATGGAAGACATACAAGGTCACTAACAATCTTCCTCGGTCTGGGGCTCCATGCAAGATCTCACCTCGTGGGGTACAAATGATCTTGAGAACGGTGAAGAATCAGCCCAGAACTACACGGGGGGGACCTGGTCAATGACCTGACGAGAGCTGGGACCACAGTCACAAAGGTTACGGTAACGACACACTACGTCGTCATGGATTGAAATCCTGCAGTGCCGGACAGGTTCCCCTGCTTCAGTCCAAACATGTCCGGGCCCGTCTAAACTATGCCAGAGGCCATCTGGATGATCCAGAGGAGGATTGGGGGAATGTCATGTGGTCAGATGAGACCAAAAGTGGTTTACAACTTTGAATTGTAGCCCCTTAACAATAAATTAATCAAATCAAGTTAACATCAGTTTAATTCTCCGATATCTACGTCACATGTTCACGTCTTTATCGCACTGTGAGAACTACAGGAAACTGAAGTTTGGGAACCACTCACTCTCCCGCACCAAAGCCCCGTAGAGAAAATCAGTGATTTTAACGTCACAGCACACAGGAGTTGTTGATCCACTGCTGCCTCTTTCGCTAAGTTCAAATGTCTTTAATTTTCTTTCATTTGGTATTTGAAATCCTTTGTTCTGATTCACCTCAGTGACACACAGTGACCACACGAGGCAGCAGTAGACCAGCAGCTCCTGTGTCCACTGATTTTCTCTATGGGGTTTGGTGTGAGAGAGTGAGTGGTTTACAAACTTCAGTTTTTCTGTTCAACAAGTCTGTTTAACAGTGAGATAAAGACGTGAACATAGTGGACTTAAGCTGATGTAGATTTTTGAGTCTTTTGTTTAGAAGCTAAAAAGTTTTTTGTTACCATCTTTTGAAGACTCTCTAAACTGTGTTTCGAATGTAAATCTGAAGATTCATCTTCACATTGTTCAGCAGTGTCTGTTTGCCTGGGATGTAGGAAAGTCACTCATATTGACAGAAATGAATGGCGTTTATTATCCACACGTCTCCACTGACCTGTGATGTTTGGATGCACTTTCACACACAGAGAAACATCCACGGCATCCACCTGAGTCAATAACAGGTGGAAAGGCCACAGAGGCGGCAGTGCTCATAAAATTTAAGGGTTTTTTTTTTTCTCAAAAAACCTTGACTTTTATTCTCTGTCTCTCATAACTTCAAGAAAAGAAGCCGATATAAAAGGGCTTTAAATGTGTTTATATCCAGAGAGAGTGCGGATTCTGAGGGGAGGAAGTGGAACGTGTTCAAACTGCTGTGTGAAGACGACGTTTTCATCTCTGAAGTCAGAGACTCTATATGACGTTAAAGTGGAGATGTTCTCCTTCCCCGCAGGTGTTCACGTTCGGCTGGAGGGAGGACGTCCGGCTGGGCGACCCCATGTGCGCCAAGAAGGTCTGCTTCGACGCCATCTCCCACAACAGTCCCGTCGCTCTCTACGACTGTCACGGCATGAAGGGCAACTAGCTGTGGCGCTACAGAAAAGTACGAGAGCTGAGAACTGAGCGGGAACTCACTAAAGAAGAATGTGACAGAGATTCTGCACCGGTGTGAACAGAAAACGTCACGTTTGAAACTAAATTGGTGACGTAATATTATCGTTAAAGCGAAGCGCTTCAGCTTCACGGTGGATAAAGCAATTGAGCGCTGAATTAGTGGCTGTTTCCACCTCTTAAAAAAACCTATATTTCACCCTTACAACACAGAGCATTCAGGCTTTTTTAAACGTATATACAGAGGCGATAAGAATGTGCTATATAAAGTGTCTTGTATCCTTTTTTAATCTTCATTTTCACCAAAGATATAAACACACCTGAGCAAAAAAGGACAGAATTTGTGAAATTTGGGGTTTTTTCAAAGGTGAAAGAAAAACTGTCTATTGTGCGACTTCTGCACAATTATCACTACTCCGGGATAAAATTAATCCTAACTTTGACTCAACAACACATAAGAAGTTGCGTATTATTCACCTGGGTTCAGATTAACCCTAAAACAAACAATAAAAGTTTAGAACACAATGTAAAATAGTTGAACTGTAGATCAGTTAAAAATCCCTGAAAACTTCCAAGGAAATGTCTAAAATGTCCATGATTAACAGAGGAGTCTGGTGTATTCAATTTAATTTTATTCGTATAGCGCCAAATCATAACATACAACATTACTAAGAGCAGAGAAACACAATGGCATCAGTGGAGAGAAAAAGAAATCCCTTTCAACACAAGAAGAAATCTGTGCCTACACAGGTTTTGGTGAAAGGACATTTAGATAAAAATTAGACTGACATCAACTTTAATTATAGCATAATAATAATAATAAGAGCCTTGAGACTGGATCCTGCAGTCTGCAAGATGAGGACACAGAGTCGAGTCGAGTCGGAACTGTTTAATGTAGAAGCCTCACTTGAATTCCTCACGTTCCCGTGTCTCTTCCTCCTCCAGGACAAGAGCGTGTTCCACCCGGTCAGTAACAGCTGCGTGGACACGAACGCCAGCGAGTGGCGAGTCTTCGTGAAAACGTGCGACGCGTGGTCCCCGAGTCAGCAGTGGCTGTTTGAGAGGACCAACGGCACCGTGCTGGAGAACTTCAACCGCGCCTCCATCTGAGGCCGCCCGGCGTCTGAGAGCCGCTGAACTGATGCTGCTGGGAAAACAAGGATCTTCACATCGCCTCTGCTTTCCCCTTTTCTTTTTAGGTGACAGCTGCTTCTCTTTGGGAACGCTCGCTCGGAATCTGTCGCGCCCGTCTCTGCCTCCCTGCTGATCTGCTTCATCCCGCACGTCCGCCTCCTCCTTCCCTGCACGACTGCACCTTTGCCTGCCTACCTCCTCTCTTGTCCTGTCTCAAATCCCCTCATGTCTGTGCAGCTCTGACAACCTCCCCAGTGATTGGCCGACAGGAGTAGACACGAACTCTGAGACTGAGGCTTTAAAAAAAAAGAAAAAAGAAAAAAAGAAGCATAAAGCACTTGTGTAGCGAGAAACTTGAATGTAATCTTAGTGCCTTGTTGGAAGAGGACTGGAGGAAGTGTGTGTTTGTTTTTGTGGGTGTGTGTGTGCGTGTGTGTCCAGACAAGCGTAGGGAACAATTCAGTCGATTCCATTAGTTTTCCATCACGTTTCTTGAAAAATCCTTGAAAAATGTTGTTTTTTGAATCTTTCTCCATTTTTCTCTCCACAGTCTTTTTGTTAGGTTTTGTTTTGTGTTTGTTTGTTGTTTTTTAACGGGAAAGTAGTCATAGAGTTAAGAGAATCAACTTTATTTTGAAAAATCATCTCCTTTATTTTTCGTTTTAACCTCGTGATTCAGATTGT
Source organism: Solea solea (assembly GCF_958295425.1). Lineage (NCBI taxonomy): Eukaryota > Metazoa > Chordata > Actinopteri > Pleuronectiformes > Soleidae > Solea > Solea solea. The sequence continues at coordinate 3,101,022 of NC_081137.1, forward strand.
GATTTTTGTTTTCATCCACTCGTTCCAGTTTTCGTATATTCATTTTTGGTCATTTGGTCTGAAACTGATGTTTGTTTCCATCATCGAACACTTTAACAGATGAGTTGTTTGTTTTTAATTAATCCTGAAAGAGCAAAGAAACCAGGAAATATTGACTTTTATGAAGCTGAAATTTGTAGAAAAATGTTGCTAGAAACTCGTAATCACTACAAACTCAACAATTTCTAATCTGTGCACTAAATAATCCCACACACGTCAGTTTAGACCTTGTAAAAAATGTGAATCTACTAACTACAGTAACCTTCTAAAAACCCTTTTTTCAGTTGTAACGTTAAAAAGGTACGGAAGAGGATTGAAGGCCACGTGATTCTAAAAGATTAGAATCCAGACTGACCGCTTTATTTATTTTTACAAATGTTTCCCCAAAAAATCCACATGTGGTTCTAAGCCTCTTCCATTAAAAGAACCTTGAAAGAAATCTTTTAAAAAAAGAAGAAACTTTTAGGTTGTGGTTGCTCACTCAATGATTTCTAATCTATGCACTAAATAATCCCACAGACGTCCGTTCAAACAGGATTTTAAAGTAAAAGATTTGTAAAAGAATTCAATCCATCAATAACTAAAGTTTAGTTTTACCTGAAGAGGCTGCCCTCTTGTGGTCGGGTTAAGCAGTGCACTGTTCTTCCACCAACCTTTAAGTCTGTCGTCTTACGAGAAGTGTCAATAAATTTATTGATATATGACAGATATCAGTATTGGTAATATCGTTTATTTATATTCCTTGAATGCATCCACTAGATGAGACGTTTTTACCGTGTGGAAATTGTTTTTCAACTTTCCCGACAAATAAAAACACATTAACATGTATTATTTAAAAAAGAATAAGCTTCAATCCAATATTCAACGCGTTATAGATTTAAAACAAATGACGGCACGTCATGTTCAGTAAAAACACTGTGGCTACATTGTCCGTGTTGTAAAGGGCTACTACATAAGTAGACAATCAATGTGATATGGCTGTATCTGCTAATTTTATAGCTGTAAAATACAAAAAAATGACTGCTGTCAAGTGTCAAAGATATAAATATGACTTGTGCCCCACTGTAAAAAGCAAGAAATTGGACAAAGTAGGAACAAATATGTTTTTTTAATATGAGCAGAGACTAAAATCCACCATAACCCACAGGCAAAAAGTTTTTTCTACATATGTCATAAGAGTTTTTTGTGTGTGTGAAGTTTAATGACCTATAATATCTGTATTTTGAATGCGTGACAATAATGATATGTCCATTTTGAATCCACGTTTGTACATTTTACGTTGTATGAGTTGTTTTTGTTTTCTAACGTGCACAGAAATGTTTCTTGTGCTGCACATTTGCAGAAACACTTCAGTGCACTCCAGTTAGCCGTTGACGTGATGTCACACATCCAGCGATCAAGTGTGTCAGACGCTGAACAGAGTGAGTGAATTCAATCTAGATTAAAAGGTTTGTGTGTGGAACACAAGCCGTCCACGAGAGGGAGCCAAGACTTAAAAATCCTGAACTTTTTTTTATTATTTTTTGAAATTCCAGGTTCTGATGAAATACTCGATCTTTAAATGTAGGTGTGATGATGGTCATTTCATAAGGTCAATGTTCAGCATAATCAATTTAAAGCTCAGTGAAACATTTATGCCAAGAAAGAGTAAGGCCATCAGGTGTCGGAGCAGGGACCTCAGCGGGCAAGAACACTGCTGTGAAGTTTGCAAGTTGTAGGTTCAGTTCTTGTGAGGACCAACATCCAAAGTGAAGATTGAAAAGAGACCAACGGGAGTCTGCAAGGCATTGGACTCTGTTTTAGCTCCACACTGGTGGCCAAAAAAATAGACCCGACCATCCTCACAGTTGAGGTCTGACACCTCGAGCACTTGAACAACACAACTTCAGATTGTGATGAGCTCGATCTGCTCGTTTAAGTGATTCTTCAAAATGTTTGAAAGACTCTGAGAATTCTCAAAATTCTGACCTGGACGAGAAAGTTGAGTACACCAAGAAATTCAGAGAATCATCGTCAGAACAAATAGCTCACATCATCAGGAGTGAACTTCATACAACTTTAGAACTTCAGACTGAAATAAGAATTTAAAAGTACCAGCAACGTGTTGTTCTGCAAGTCAGTAAAAATAGCTTGTGCTGGAAGAATAAGACTTGTATGTCTGAGGTTGCGAGTTTAAGTCTTATGGTGAACTGTTAGGGTTCAAAGTAAACAGTCAAAAGCACTAAGAGAACCTCAAGAAGTGTAGGAGCAGTGTAGGGGAGGAAATATCTACCACCAAGTAACAATCTCTCCCCAAGAAGTATTCTGTCTTTCCAGCGTTAGCAAGAGGTTTTCCAAAGTAAAGTAACGTATAGTAAATATTTCTTTAATCTGACTCCATTTAAACAACAATTAACTTTACTTTTAAATATTGTGGGAATTAAAGGTTAACCAATCATTTAAAATGTAAACCCTTTAAGAATTCAATCCTATTGTCAAGAAATCTGACACTGGTCTAGTTCAGGGATGGTTTATATTATAAAAACCACTCGGTGACCTTTTTCCACATAGAAGATTAGCCCTAATGCCTAGGTTGAAATATTCAGAGGTCAGAAATGTAACTCAACAGTTTACAGGACATGATACTCGATCTTTTCTATTCAACTCAGAGGTGGAGGGTATGAGTGTTAAATCTCACCATATAACTAGACTAAATAAATCTTCAATAACAGATTCTTAACTATTTAGAACAAAGGTCTCAACAAGACAATATTAGAAATGAAAGGTTAAGATACCAGTTTATTGAAATGTGCAGTAGTAGAAAATACAGCCATTCATTTGTGTGACACACAGTTGATGTGTGGGAGCTTCTGTTAAGCATACCAAACGGTCCGTTATATCCAAAATATCCCACCAGAATACAGACACTTTACATTTACATACCCATTGTGATTTACTCAGGAATGCTATTTCCGTCTGAGGACCTTTGAATCACCATGGGGTCTTTTCACATGACAGTTGAGCCACCTTGACTTGTCTACTTCCTGCACTGAGAACATCAGACCTACACACTTCAAATGAGACAGTGTTTACACTTCAGAGTGGTGGGACTGTCCCCAACTGAAGAAGTTTGATTAATTCATTTACAGATAATCAAAGAGCAGAATATACAGAGTGATGACGTTTCATCTATTGTCTCCAGGGTGTGGTCTCACTGCCTTACAGCAGGTAGCTCATCAACTAAAACTATCCAAATATAAAATGTCATAAAATGTCCTCGTTCAGTATGTTGACAGTGTCATCAAGTGTATAGTATAGTATAGTATAGTATGGTATAGTATAATATGTCGACAAAAATTCTCCAAATATAAACTGTCAAAAGTGTCCTAGTAATACTCGAACACAACAAGGAAAAATATCAATTTATTGTCACAACATTTATTGTTCATCATTTTAAGATAAAGGGATCATTTAGGCAGCTTTGATAAGACGAGGGGGAAAGGACATCCAGTCAAGCAGGTGGCAGCATTTCCTACAGGTGGTGGGAGGGTTTTCTGTTTTAGCAAAAAAAAAATTTTATGACAATTTTAGCTGCCATTTTTCTTTTATTTGTCCAGCAAGGACATGAACGTTGATTAATTACAGGTGGAGCTGCTCCTGCACAAAGACACACTGATTTAAAAGCCTTTGTGTACTTTCCGTGACTTGGTACATTCCACTCCTCCCCTCTGAGTCGATCTATTTGGAATGTTCCACTTCCTTTGTTGGAGGCGGAGTTTCTTCTACGCACAGACAGAAACGGGAGGAGGACGAGAAGCATCGCGGACATACATGTGGACAACCGTGTGGTAAATGCTTGACACTTCGATTCTCTGTTGACGCTCTGTTCACACCCGACCTGAGCGATTTGAACACAGGTGTTCAGATTACACCTGCTACTGCTTACGTGACGTCACTGCTCCGCAGCAAACACACTGGTGACAGTGTTGTCAATGCGATAGTATGTCGTAAAAACTGTCCAAATATGAACTTTCCTAGTATAGTATGTCATCAAAAACGGTCAAATATAAATTGTCCACATATGTCAAAGAATGTCCTCCATAAAAACTGTCAATATATCATTAAAACTGTGAAGAATTAATATCTAGTCTGGCCAGTAGCAGGTTAGCCGCTGCTTATGTGACGTCACTGCTCCACAGCAAACACACGAACGTGTGTGTTTTCAAAAAAAATTTACTTGGTGTCAAATATATTATTATATTGTATGACGTCATACTGTCAACATCTGTCCAAAATGTCATTCCTATAATATGTCAACAAAAAGTTAATATATAAACTATCTAAAAGTGTCCTAGTATAGTATGTCATAAAAAAATGTGTATTATTTTATTATAGTAAACTGTCACATTATAAACTTTCAAATGTCCAAATATAGTATGTCAACAAAAAAATGTCACTATACCATTAAAACTGTTCAGAATGAGTATCTAGTCTGGCCAGTAGGGGGCAGGTTAAGTAAAAAAAAACTGTTCAGGAGCAGTGGTTCAGTAGAATTTCAAAATAAAAGTGTCCGTGTTGATGTGGACCAATATATAGTTGACAATAAAAACGTTTGAATGTGTTTTCCTTACATTTCTTAACTGCAGTGAGCCCATTTGAACACTTTAAAGTGGATACTACTTTGTCTCATCATGTCTCATGACTGAAGACCTGCAAACAGCTGCAGTTAAAGGCACAGTTCATGTGTTTTCAAGCATGGTTAAATGAGGTCATTATCATCACAATTTAGGGCAATAAGAAAAAAACAAAAAACAAGTCATGACATGACGGTGAAGAGTAAGAAGAGGCTTTCGGCAGCACTGTCACTAAATACATCAGAATCCTCTGTTAAATATTGAGATTTTACAAATGTTTTCAGGATTTTTAAAGTCTTTGTAACTGATCTACAGATTTTTTGGAGCAGGGCTGAGCTGCCGGACCAGGAGCCAGGACCAGGACCAGGAGCAGGACCAGGACCAGGAGGAGCTGGAGGAGGTCGAGGAGCAGCGCGGACAGCTGTGTGGTAACTGCTGCTTAAAAATGATCCACACATGTATTAGATGTTCTGTTGACGCTCTGTTCACACCTGCTGTTAACATCCGACCTGAGTGATCCCATCACAGGTGTTCAGATTACACCTGCTAATGCTAATGCTAATGTGACGTCACTGCTCCATATGTAAACACACACACCTTTCATTTCATTTCTCTTCACATACAAATGATGTCGTTTTCTGTTTGTTACAGAGAGACAAAGAATCCAGGAAATGTTAATGTTATTATTTTCTCCATTAATCGAGTATTTGTTTGGGCCAGAAAACGTTTGAAAAATGTTGATCAGTGTTTTTCAAACCTGGAAATTATGATTCTCAAATGTTTTTGTTTTTTTTATCCACAAACCAAAAATGTAATTATTTCTTTGTTATTATAATAATAATAATAATAAGCCCATATATCACAGCGCTTGGGTCCATATCAATACCCATATATATGTCTTTCCTTTTGCACAACTGCAGAGGTCATTAAGTCTCTTTAGTCAAATTAAGAGACTATTTTTTCATACTTGTGGACATGAAACCTCTTTATTGTGCAAAATAAAGAAGCAGAAAAACAAAATTGCTGTAGGGGGCACTAGTCATGGAGGTGCAAGCTTTTTTACTCTACTATTGTAGTCATCAATCATGTCGACACTTCAAACCGTCTCTCAACAAACTAGGGCTGAAACAATTGTTTTTTAAAGAATTAAATCAAGCTTCTTAAATGGCATCATTTTCTGTTTTCTTTGCTCCATAAAAACAAAGAAATCATTCAAACTCAATCATTTTTGCTTTGTGGACAAAAACAACACGTTTGACAACATCCTCATTTCCACCTTTAAAAAACACTCATCAACATTTTAGCACATTTTCTGGAGCAAACCATCACTCTTCCACCTGTGATTTCATCCCCTCACGTGGACGTTAACAGCACTTGTCAACAGAGCCTCTGTTTAATGTGTTCACATCATTTTTACATTGTTAACAGGTGAAAACTGTGGACGAGTCAAAGTGACAACATTCAGTCAATAAATACACCATGAAATAATAACTCGCATGTGTCTCACATTCATTCATTCACATTGGAATTAAATACAGAAATGTCTTATTGTTAAATGTGTCATTCATTCATTCATTCAAATACCACATGTACTTAATGTAAACAAAACATATAGAATTACTTAAAGACTATTTAATGAATTATTTCATGATTTACTGCAACACAGGACCATGAAATAATTCATTAACTAGTGAAGAAGTTATGTATGTTTTTTTTTTTACATCAAATGAATTTGGTATTTTAATGAATTAATGACACATTTAATAATGAGACATTTATGTATTTAATTCCAATGTGAATGAATGTGAGAGTCATTGTTTAATGGTGTATTTATTGATTGAATGTTGCCTCTTTGACTCGTCCACAGTTTTCACCTGTTAACAATGTAAAAATTATGTGAACACATTAATCACACAGAAGTCTCATTCATGTTCTCATCATTTTTAAGCAGCAGTTACTGGACACCTGGGCCCCAACTGTGTGGTCAACAGTCCAGAGAGTGGACCCCTGTCAATTTTTTTGTGTGTTTTTATGGGATTTCTTTTGGGAAAAAATGTGAAATAAAATGGTATAACCCCCTGCTGTCATCTGTGCAGGGGGCCGGGGGAGCACAGCCCAGCCCCGGCCCCAGTTTGGCCCCGGCGCCGGGGCCAAGTGTTCAGAGCATGCTGGATTTGAACCAGCCACAGCCGGACTGGCACAACCTCCTCGCGGTTGCGAACCAACCCACCACGCCACAAACCCTTTTGAGGTGTTGGGACGGAGCTCCGGGCGTTTTTGAGTCTTCACTTTGGCTGTGGAACCTTAAACCTTGACGTATAAAGGAATTGAACCGTCAACGTCAGGACTCAAAGGCAGCTCTCTAACCAGCTGAGCTATCTGTCCACACTCTTCCACAGGTTTTGTCACATCTATTAACTCTCTGTGTAGACTATTGGGCTTAAAAAGTTGCTTCATCTAAGATTTGAACCTCTGACCCCAGGAGCGCCAGTCTTTGTCTGAACCACGTGAGCTATTTGTCCTCACACACTTCTTCTTCAACGTTGGATGACTTTCAATAACAGATGAGCACAAACATGACTTCAAAAAAACCTCTGACTGATGAAGTATTTAACGATACATGTCCTCCTTACTGGGCCAAACAGTTGGTGTAGTGGTTAGTGCTCTTGCCTTTGAAACAAGAAGACCTGGGTTCGAGACCCATTTGGAACAACTATCTTTCTGCAGGGAGTTTTTCATGTTCTCCCTGTGTGTGTGTGTGGCTTTTCTCCAGGTTCTCTGGCTTCCTCCCACAGTCCATCAATCATCTACCACTTTGTCCTCCACTGGTGGGTGGAGCGGGGTGCTCTGCCAAGCTCAGCTTTCATAGGGTCATAGGCGGTGTTCATCCTGCACTGTTTGCCAGTCCATTCAAAACATGCAATACAGTGATGAGGTAAATTACCACAACATTGACTTCATGTAAGATTCGAACCCCTGACCATAGGAACACCAGACCAAGTCTGAACCATGTGAGCTATTTGTCTTTGTATGCTTTTCCACACAATTTGGAAGTATTTCAATAATAGAACCCATGACTTCAAAAAAACGTCAGACTGATGAAATATTTTACAACGTCTGTCCACAATGATTGGACAACGTGGTTGGCGTAGTGGTTAGTGTTCTTACCTTTGCAACGAGAGGATCCGGGTTCAAGTCCCACTAAGAACAAGAATCTTTGTCCATGGAGTTTTAGAGACAATGAACCTTTCAACACATTGACTCTCACACCTTTACAAGTCTTTCAATAGTAGATTTCCCATGACTTCACAGACCTCAGCCTCAGTTGGTCCATTTAGAGTGACCAATTAACCCAATCCCCATATTGCATGTTCTTGGGGGAAGCCAGAGAACCTGTAGAAAAGCCACACACACACAGGGAGAACATGAAAAACTCCAGAAAGATCCTTGTTCTAAATGGGTCTCGAACCCAGGACACCTTGCTTCAAAGTCAAGAGCTCTAACTACTACACCAACCATGTTGTCCATCTTTGGGGACAGACGTTGTTAAATATTTCATCAGTCTGACGTTTTTTTGAAGTCATGGGTTCTATTATTGAAAGACTTCCAAATTGTGAGAGAAGCGAACAAAGACAAATATCTCACATGGTTCAGACATGGACTGGCGTTCTTATGGTCAGGGGTTCGAATCTTACATGAAGTCAATGTTTAAGTGGTAATTTACCTCATCACTGTATTGCATGTTTTGAATAGACTGGCGAACAGTGCAGGGTGAACCCCGCCTATCACCCTATGACAGCTGAGCTTGGCAGAGCACCCCGCTCCACCCACCAGTGGAGGACAAAGTGGTACATGATTGATGGACTGTGGGAGGAAGCCAGAGAACCTGGAGAAAAGCCACACACACACAGGGAGAACATGAAAAACTCCCTGCAGAAAGATAGTTGTTCCAAATGGGTCTCGAACCCAGGTCTTCTTGTTTCAAAGGCAAGAGCACTAATCACTACACCAACTGTTTGGCCCAGTAAGGAGGACATGTATCGTTAAATACTTCATCAGTCAGAGGTTTTTTTTGAAGTCATGTTTGTGCTCATCTGTTATTGAAAGTCGTCCAACGTTGAAGAAGAAGTTCGTGAGAACAAATAGCTCACGTGGTTCAGAGAAAGACTGGAGCTCCTGGGGTCAGAGGTTCAAATCTTAGATGAAGCAACTTTTTAAGCCCAATATTCTACACAGAGAGTGAATAGATATGAGAAAACCTGAGGAAGAGCGAGGACAGATAGCTCAGCTGGTTAGAGAGCTGCCTTTGAGTCCTGACGTTGACGGTTCAATTCCTTTATACGTCAAGGTTTAAGGTTCCACAGCCAAAGTGAAGACTCAAAAACGCCCGGAGCTCTGTCCCAAACCTCCAAAGGGTTTGTGGCGTGGTGGGTTGGTTTGCAACCGCGAGGAGGTTGTGCCAGTCCGGCTGTGGCTGGTTCAAATCCAGCATGCTCCGAACACTTGGCCCCGGCGCCGGGGCCAAACTGGGGCCGGGGCTGGGCTGTGCTCCCCCGGCCCCCTGCACAGATGACAGCAGGGGGTTATACCATTTTATTTCACTTTTTTTCCCCCAAGAAATCCCATAAAATCACAAAAAAAATTGACAGGGGTCCACTCTCTGGACTGTTGACCACACAGTTGGGGTCCAGGTGTCCAGTAACTGCTGCTTAAAAATGATGAGAACATGAATGAGACTTCTGTGTGATTAATGTGTTCACATCATATTTACATTGTTACAGGTGAAAACTGTGGACGAGTCAAAGTGGCAACATTCAATCAATAAATACACCATTAAATAATGACTCACATGTGTCTCACATTCATTCATTCACATTGGAATTAAATACACACATGTCTCATTATTAAATGTGTCATTCATTCATTCAAATACCAAATTCATTTGATGTAAAAAACATACATAACTTCACTATTTAATGAATTATTTCATGGTCCTGTGTTGCAGTAAGTCATGAAATAATTTATTAAATAGTCTTTAATAGTAATTCTGTTTTTTTTTTTTTTTTACATCAAATGAATTTGGTATTTGAATGAATGAATGACACATTTAACAATAAGACATTTCTGTATTTAATTCCAATGTGAATGAATGAATGTGAGACACATGTGAGTCATTATTTAATGGTGTATTTATAGACTGAATGTGGTCACTTTGACTCGTCCACAGTTTTCACCTGTTAACAATGTAAAAATGATGTGAACACATTAAACAGAGGCTCTGTTGACAAGTGCTGTTAACGTCGTCTGTGTGACGGGATGAAATCACAGGTGAAAGAGTGATGGTTTGCTCCAGAAAATGTGCTAAAATGTTGATGAGTGTTTTTTAAAGGTGGAAATGATGATGTTGTCAAACGTGTTGTTGAAAACAGAAAATGTTGCCATTTAAGAAGCTGTAAAATCACAAATCACAAAAATGATTTTGTTCTTTAAAAAACAAACAATGTTGTTAGTTTACACCTGACACGGAAATGTGTCGGGATGTACGATATTATCGTTATGGGCAGATATTGGCTTTGAAAAGTATTATGGGATATGTGTGAGGTCTGCCGATATGACGAATGACTGTACTCTGATATATGTGAAGTGAAATCAAATGAAAGGGGTGTGTGTTTACATGTGGAGCAGTGACGTCACATTAGCATTAGCATTAGCAGGTGTAATCTGAACACCTGTGATGGGATCCCTCAGGTCGGATGTTAACAGCAGGTGTGAACAGAGCGTCAACAGAACATCTAATACATGTGTGGATCATTTTTAAGCAGCAGCTACCACACACCTGTCCCCGCTGCTCCTCATCCTCCTCCAGCTCCTCCTGGCTCCTGGTCCTGGCTCCTGGCTCCTGGCTCCTGGCTCCTGGTCCGGCAGCTCAGCCCTGCTCCAAACAAAGCTGTAGATCAGTTACAAAGACTTTAAAAATCCTGAAAACATTTGTAAAATCTCAATATTTAACAGAGGATTCTGATGTATTTAGTGACGACTGTGAATGGAATCACTTGAAAACACATGAACTGTGCCTTTAACGGCAGCACTTTGCAGGTTCAGTCAGAGGACATGATGAGACAAAGCAGTGTCCACTTTAAAGTGTTCAAATGTGCTCACTGCATTAAATGAGTGAAAACACATGAAAACCTTTTTATTGTCCATATCAACAAGGACACTTTTATTTTGAAAATTCTACTAAACCACTGCTCCTGAACAGTTTTTTTTTTACTCAACCTGCCCCATACTGGCCAGACTATAGATACTCATTCTTAACTAAGTTTTAATGGTCTAGTGACATTTTTTGTTGACATACATGACAGTTTATAATTGGACAGTTTACTAAATAATATATTTTACTATACTAGGACACTTCCAGATAGTTTATATATTAACTTTTTGTTGACATATTATACGACGACATTTTGGACAGTTGTTGACAGTATGACGTCATATAACATAATAATGTATTTGACACCAAGTCAATTTTAATGGTTTTTGTTGAGGACATTCTTTGACATATGTGGACAATTTATATGTTAACGTTTTTGATGACATACTAAACTCGGAAAGTTCATAGTTTGACAGTTTTTACGACATACTATCGCATTGACAACACAAGTGTGTTTGTTGCGGAGCAGTGACGTCACGTTAGCAGTTGCATTAGCAGGTGTAATCTGAACACCTGTGTTCAGATCGCTCAGGTCGTACATGAACAGCGGTTGTGAACAGAGCGTCAACAGAGAATCTAGAGAAATGTGTGGATCATTTTTAAACAGCAGTTACCACACGGTTGTCCACATGTTCGTCCGCGTTCGTCCTCCTCCCGTTTCTGACTCTGCGTAGAAGAAGCTCCGCCTCCGACAAAGGAAGTGGAACATTCCAAATAGATCGACTCAGAGGGGAGGAGTGGAATGTACCAAGTCACGGAAAGTACACAAAGGCTGTCTTTGTGCAGGAGCAGCTCCACCTGTGCATAATCAACATTCATGTCCTCGCTGGACAAATAAAAGAAACATGGCATCTGAAATTGTTATTTAAAAACATTTTTGCTAAAACAGAAAAAAAACACCACCTGCAGGAAATGCTGCCGCCTGCTGGACGTGCTTTCCCCCTCATCTCATAAAAGCTGCCGAAATGATCCCTTTTTAGGTCTTTGTCTTAAATTCAAATCAGAAACAAATCGGAATTCTGACTTTAATCTCAGATTATTTCTGACGAAAAATAGTCTTTATCCTGTTTTCTCTTTTCTGAGATTAAAGTCAGAATATTGAGAACAGTTGGAATTCTGGACCTTTTTATTCTTTATCCAAAAACAATGTTCACATGTGGCTGTAATCTACTATAAAGTAAATAAAGTCCCCATAATTCTGATTTTTAAAATTTGGCCCCCAAAAAAAGTCTGAATTCTGACTTTAATCTCAAATCCCAAAGAAGTAAAATCAAATCCTGACTTTTTTATTTTTATTTTTTTTACAGAGATTAAAGTTAATATTCTGGGAAAAGTTCTTATGTGGCCCTAATCCTCTTTTGTACCTTTTTAACACAAGAAAATAGTCTGAAAACAACAAACAATGGGGTTTTATAAGGATTAAAGTGAGATTAAAGTTAGATTCCCCATAATCTTTATTTTTTTTTAACTGAGATTAAATAGTTTTCTGGCATTTTATATTATATTTTGTTTGTTTCCCCAAAAATCTGGCCCTAATTGCGCTTTAACACAACAAAAAAGGCCATAAACGACAACAAAACCATGTTTTATAAATTTATGTTGACCTTTCGTCAAAAACAAGTGAGGTTTTCAATCGTCACAAACACATTTTCATCCAAATATAGAAACCTCTTTATTTCTTTTCACAATTTTCAGAAGAGAAAGTAAAATATCACACAATTCCAGTTCCTCAGTTGAGGCTGAGGTTGAACGTCTAAATACACTTTTACAGGTGCAACGTCGGTAGAAAAAAAATATTCTTCCCAAAGAGAAGCAGCTGTCACTTAAAAAAAAAAGAGAGAAAAAAGGGGAAAGCAGAGGCGATGTGAAGATCCTTGTTTTCCCAGCAGCATCAGTTCAGCGGCTCTCAGACACCGGGCGGCCTCAGATGGAGGCGCGGTTGAAGTTCTCCAGCACGGTGCCGTTGGTCCTCTCAAACAGCCACTGCTGACTCGGGGACCACGCGTCGCACGTGTTCGCGAAGACTCGCCGCTCGCTGGCGTTCGTGTCCACGCAGCTGTTACTGACCGGGTGGAACAGGGTCTTGTCCTGGAGGAGGAAGAGACACGGGAACGTGAGGAATTCAAGTGAGGCTTCTACATTAAACAGTTCTGACTCGACTCGACTTTGTGTCCTCATCTTGCAGACTGCAGGATCCAGTCTCAAGGCTCTTATTATTATTATTATGCTATAATTAAAGTTGATGTCAGTCTAATTTTTATCAACAATCTCTGCTGCTGCTTATAAAAATGTCCTTTCACCACAACCTGTGTAGGCACAGATTTATTGTGTTGAAAGGGATTTTTTTTCTCTCCACTGATGCCATTGTGTTTCTCTGCTTAGTATGGTTGTATGTTATGATTTGGCGCTATACGAATAAAATTGAATTGAATAAACCAGACTCCTCTGTTAAACATGTCCATCTTTAATTAATCTGAACCCAGGTGAATAATACGCAACTTCTTATGTGTTGTTGAGTCAAAGTTAGGATTAATTTTATCCCGGAGTAGTGATAATTGTGCAGAAGTCGCACAATAGACAGTTTTTCTTTCACTTTCGTTCATAAAAACTCAAAATTTCACAAATTCAGTACTTTTTTGCTCAGGTGTGTTTATATCTTTGGGTGAAAATTAAGATTAAAAAAGGATATAAGACACTTTATATAGCACATTCTTATCGCCTCTGTATATACGTTTAAAAAAGCCTGAATGCTCTGTGTTGTAAGGGTGAAATAAAGGTTTTTTAAGAGGTGGAAACAGCCACTAATTCAGCGCTCAATTGCTTTTTCCACCGTGAAGTTGAAGCGCTTCGCTTTAACGATAATATTACGTCATCAATTTAGTTTCAAACGTGACGTTTTCTGTTCACACCGGTGCAGAATCTCTGTCACATTCTTCTTCAGTGAATTCCCGCTCAGTTCTCAGCTCTCGTACTTTTCTGTAGCGCCACAGCTGGTTGCCCTTCATACCGTGACAGTCGTGGAGAGCGACGGGACTGTTGTGGGAGATGGCGTCGAAGCAGACCTTCTTGGCGCACATGGGGTCGCCCAGCCGGACGTCCTCCCTCCAGCTGAACGTAAACACCTGCGGGGAAGGAGAACATCTCCACTTTAACGTCATATAGAGTCTCTGACTTCAGAGATGAAAACGTCGTCTTCACACAGCAGTTTGAACACGTTCCACTTCCTCCCCTCAGAATCCGCACTCTCTCTGGATATAAACACATTTAAAGCCCTTTTATATCGGCTTCTTTTCTTGAAGTTATGAGAGACAGAGAATAAAAGTCAAGGTTTCTTGAGAAAAAAAAAAAAACCTTAAATTTTATGAGCACTGCCGCCTCTGTGGCCTTTCCACCTGTTATTGACTCAGGTGGATGCCGTGGATGTTTCTCTGTGTGAAAGTGCATCCAAACATCACAGGTCAGTGGAGACGTGTGGATAATAAACGCCATTCATTTCTGTCAATATGAGTGACTTTCCTACATCCCAGGCAAACAGACACTGCTGAACAATGTGAAGATGAATCTTCAGATTTACATTCGAAACACAGCTTAGAGAGTCTTCAAAAGATGGTAACAAAAAACTTTTTAGCTACTAAACAAAAGACTCAAAAATCTACATCAGCTTAAGTCCACGATGTTCACGTCTTTATCTCACTGTTAAACAGAAAAACTGAAGTTTGTAAACCACTCACTCTCTCACACCAAACCCCATAGAGAAAATCAGTGGACACAGGAGCTGCTGGTCTACTGCTGCCTCATGTGGTCACTGTGTGTCACTGAGGTGAATCAGAACAAAGGATTTCAAATACCAAATGAAAGAAAATTTAAGACATTTGAACTTAGCGATAGAGGCAGCAGTGGATCAACAACTCCTGTGTGCTGTGACGTTAAAATCACTGATTTTCTCTACGGGGCTTTGGTGCGGGAGAGTGAGTGGTTCCCAAACTTCAGTTTCCTGTAGTTCTCACAGTGCGATAAAGACGTGAACATGTGACGTAGATATCGGAGAATTAAACTGATGTTAACTTGATTTGATTAATTTATTGTTAAGGGGCTACAATTCAAAGTTGTAAACCACTTTTGGTCTCATCTGACCACATGACATTCCCCCAATCCTCCTCTGGATCATCCAGATGGCCTCTGGCATAGTTTAGACGGGCCCGGACATGTTTGGACTGAAGCAGGGGAACCTGTCTGGCACTGCAGGATTTCAATCCATGACGACGTAGTGTGTCGTTACCGTAACCTTTGTGACTGTGGTCCCAGCTCTCGTCAGGTCATTGACCAGGTCCCCCCCGTGTAGTTCTGGGCTAATTCTTCACCGTTCTCAAGATCATTTGTACCCCACGAGGTGAGATCTTGCATGGAGCCCCAGACCGAGGAAGATTGTTAGTGACCTTGTATGTCTTCCATTTCGTAATAATTGCGAAAACAATTGATTTTTTTTCTCACCAAGCTGCTTGCCTGTTGTTCTGTAGCTCATCCCAGCCTTGTGCAGGTCTACAATTTGGTCCCTGGTGTCTTTAGAGAGCTCTCTGGTCTTGGCCATCGTGGAGGTTGGAGTCTGACTGTTTGAAGGTATGGACAGGTGTCCTTTATACAGATAACCAGTTCAAACAGGTGACACTAATACAGACAACGAGTGGAGGATAGAAGAGCTTCTTAAAGAAGAACTTACAAGTGTGGTAGAGCCAGAATTCCTGCTCGTTTGTAGGTGTCCAAATATTTTTTTTCCCACAAGAATATACAAATAAATTGTTTAAAAATCATCCAATGTGATTTTCTGGACAACATTCTGTCTGTCACAGTTGAAGTGTACCTATGATGAAGATTACAGACATCTTTCATCTTTTTGAGTGGTATATATATATACACACACATATCATACACACAGTAAACACACCTGTACCTACACACATTTAAGTCTAACCAACAACCATTATGTCATATTTTTCTAAAAAAAACAGTTTTGAGTCCACCAACCCTAACTCTTGTTTTGTTGAGCACACTTTCCAGTCCAGCTTGTGGCGTGTGTTCCTTTTTTTTTTGGTAACCGTGGAAACTTGACAAAATCACAAAAATGGAAACAAAAACCTCAAGCTGTTGATGACCAGAGACGAGACGATCAGTCGATGAGCAGGGATGACGCGCAGAGACGAGACGACCAGGGACACGATGAGCAGAGACGAGACGACCAGGGACGATGAGCAGAGGCGATCCTACCTCGAGCTTGACTGAAAAATATCAAGTCAATCAATTGCATTTTTCATCATCGCTTTTGAAAGCTCCGTGTGCTTGTCGTAACATACTTAAAAAACACCAGGTGGCAGTATAAGGAGCAGATAGTCTGTCAGGTTTGGTGATCTATTCCTCGGTCTCTGTGTATTTAAAGTGCTTCGTGGATTGTTAAATCTTAAAACCAGCACTGGTACCGTTCATTTTTGAACCGTTGTGGTGTGAGCAAACTGAGTCACATGACATTTGGAGCTCTATTGTTGCTGTTTGCAAACTGATTTCCTGATTCAGCAGTAAAATGATCATGCTACATACATTTGAAATACTGACAGTATCTCTTGAACAAAAACACCCTGTTGGCTGCACAGTTTGCTCATTAGATGGACAAGTAAAATAAGTCCAAGAGTCCCACTTGTGTGAGTGACAGTGACTATTACTGAGCACAATTTTGGTCCTTCATGACCCAATTCCATCACTTTTATTGTGGAGTGAAATAATCATTTTGAATATGTGTCTATATTCTTATTAATTTACCACAGATGCAAGGTGCTGGAAAAGCATGGAAAATTGGGCCACTTGAGCAGAGGCGATGAGCAGAGACGAGATGAGCAGAGGCGATGAGCCAAGACTAAACGACCAGTCGATGAGCTGGGACGAGACGGCGAGCAGAGACGAGACAACCAGGGACACGATGAGCAGAGACGAGTCGACCAGAGACGAGATAACCAGACAATGAGCAGAGACAAGCAGAGACAACGACCAGACAATGAGCAGAAACAAAGACCAGAGACGATGAGCCAAGACGACACGACCAGACGATGAGCAGAGACGAGATGACCAGAGACAACACGATAAGCAAAGACGATAAGCAGACATGATGACCAGAGATGATGAGCAGAGACCAGACGACAAGAGACGATGAGCAGAGAGGAGACGACCAGAGACTATGAGCAGGGATGAGACGACCAGGGACGAGACGATGAGCCAAGACGACACGACCAGACGATGTGCAGAGACGAGATGACCAGAGACGATGAGCAGAGACAACACGATAAGCAAAGACGATAAGCAGACATGACGACCAGAGACGATGACCTGAGACGATGAGCAGAGACCAGACGACCAGAGACGATGAGCAGAGACGAGACGACCAGAGAAGATGACCAGAGACTATGAGCAGGGATGAGACGACCAGGGACGAGACGATGAGCCAAGACGACCAGAGACGATGAGCCAAGACAATCAGACGTCGGACCAGACCCGAAGAACAGGGACCACGACCAGGGACGATGACCAGACACGAAGACCAGCCACAACTTCCAGGGACGACGTCCAGACACGAAGACCAGAGACGACGACCAGGAAAGAAAACCAGAGACATCATCCAGGGACGAGATGAGGAACTTAGACCACAGACGAGGTCCAGGGACGAGATGAGGAACTTAGACCACAGACGAGGTCCAGGGACGAGACGAGATGACAAGGGACGAAGGCCAGAGACGACGTCCAGGGACGAAGACCAGCCACAACTTCCAGGGACAAAGACGAGATGATCAGGGACGAAGACCAGGGACGAAGACCAGGGACGATGACCAGAGACGACGTCCAGAGACTAGATGACCAGGGACGAAGACCAGCCACAACTTCCAGGGACGAGATGAACCGGGACGAAAACCAGAGATGATGACCAGGGACGAACACCAGCCACAACTTCCAGGGAGGAAGACCAGAGAAGATGACCAGACACGACGTCCAGGGACGAAGACCAGAGACGACATTAATTAGAAGACGTCCAGGAACGAAGACTAGCCACAACTTCCAGGGACGAGATGACCAGAGACGACGTCTAGACACGAAGACCAGAGACGACGTCCAGGGGCAAGATGACCAGGGACGAAAACCAGAGACAACGTCCAGGGACGAAGACGAGATGATCAGGGACGAAGACCAGGGACGAAGACCAGCCACAACTTCCAGGGACAAGACGACCAGGGACGACGTCCAGGGACTAGATGACCAGGGACGAAGACCAGCCACAACTTCCAGGGACGAGATGAACCGGGACGAAAACCAGAGATGATGACCAGGGACGAACACCAGCCACAACTTCCAGGGAGGAAGACCAGAGACGATGACCAGACACGACGTCCAGGGACGAAGACCAGAGACGACATTAATTAGAAGACGTCCAGGAACGAAGACTAGCCACAACTTCCAGGGACGAGATGACCAGAGACGACGTCCAGGGGCGAGACGACCAGGGACGAAAACCAGAGACAACGTCCAGGGACGAAAACCAGGAAAGACGTCCAGAGACAATGACCAGAGACGACGTCCAGGGACGAGAAGAGGGCCAGAGACGACGTCCAGACACGAAGACCAGAGACGACGTCCAGGGGCGAGACGACCAGGGGAGAAAATCAGAGACGGTGACCAGAGACGACATCCAGGCTCGAAGACCAGAGACGACGTCCAGGGACAAAGACGAGACGATCAGGAACGAGATGATCAGGGACGAAGACCAGGGACAGCGACCAGAGACGACGTCCAGGGACTAAAACCAGAGACAACGTCCAGGGACGAAAACCAGGAACGATGACCAAGGACGACATCCAGAGACGACGAGACCAGACACAACATCCAGAGACGACGTCCAGGGTCAAAGACCAGATACGTCATCCAGGGACGAGATGAGGAACTTAGACCAGAGACGAGGTCCAGGGACGAGATGACCAGAGACGACGTCCAGGGGCGAGACGACCAGGGACGAAGACCAGGGGCGAGACGACCAGGGACAACTTCCAGGGACGAAGACCAGCCACAACTTCCAGGGACGAGACGACCAGGGACGAAGACCAGAGACGACACGACCAGGGACCGAGACCAGTCACAACTTCCAGGGACGAGATGACCAGACACGAAGACCAGAGACAACGTCCAGGGGCGAGACGACCAGGGACGTAGACCAGAGAGAAATCCAGGCTCGAAGACCAGACACGACATCCAGGGTCGAAGACCAGAGACGACGTCCAGGGACAAAGACGAGACGATCAGGGACGAAGACCAGCCACAAATTCCAGGGACGAAAACCAGACACGACGACCAGAGACGACGACCAGCCACAACTTCCAGGGACGAGACGACAAGGGACGAGATGACCAAAGACGACGTCCAGGGGCGAGACGACCAGGAACGAAAACCAGAGACAACGTCCATGGACGAAGACCAGCCACAACTTCCAGGGCCGAAAACCAGACACGATGACCAGAGACGACGTCCAGACACGATGACCAGCCACAACTTCCAGGGACGAGACGACAAGGGACGATGACCAGAGACGGCGTCCAGGGGCGAGATGACCAGGAACGAATACCAGAGACGACGTCCAGGGACAAAGACCAGCCACAACTTCCAGGGATGAAGACCAGAGACTGTGACCAGAGACGACATCCAGGCTCGAAGACCAGCCACAACTTCCAGGGACGAGACGACCAGAGACGAGGTCCAGACACGAAGACCAGAGACGACGTCCAGGGGCGAGACGACCAGGAACGAAAACCAGAGACAACGTCCAGGGACGAAGACCAGCCACAACTTCCAGGGACGAAGACCAGAGACGACATTAATTAGAAGACGTCCAGGGACGACGACCAGAGACGACGTCCAGGGACGAGACAACCAGAAACGATGACCAGCCACAACTTCCAGGGACGAGACGACCAGAGACAACGTCCAGGGGCGAGACGACCAGGGAAGAAACCCAGAGACGACGTCCAGGGACGAGATGACCAGAGACGACGTCCAGGGACAAAGACGAGACGATCAGGGACGAAGACCAGCCACAACTTCCAGGGCCGAAAACCAGACACGATGACCAGAGACGACGTCCAGACCCGATGACCAGCCACAACTTCCAGGGACGAGACGACAAGGGACGAGATGACCAGGCACGATGACCAGAGACGACGTCCAGGGGCGAGATGACCAGGAACGAAAACCAGAGACAACGTCCAGGGACGAAGACCAGCCACAACTTCCAGGGACGAAAACCAGAGACTGTGACCAGAGACGACATCCAGGCTCGAAGACCAGACACGACATCCAGGGTCGACGTCCAGGGACAAAGACTAGACCATCAGGAACGATATGATCAGGGACGAAGACCAGCCACAACTTCCAGGGACGAAAACCAGACACGATGACCAGAGACGACGACCAGCCACAACTTCCAGGGACGAGACGACAAGGGACGAGATGACCAGAGACGACGTCCAGACACGATGACCAGCCACAACTTCCAGAGACGAGACGACCTGAGACAACGTCCAGGGGCGAGACGACCAGGGACGAAAACCAGAGACAACGTCCAGGGACGAACACCAGCCACAACTTCCAGGGACGAGATGACCAGACACGAAGACCAGAGACAACGTCCAGGGGCAAGACGACCAGGGACAAAAACCAGAGACTGTGACCAGAGACGACATCCAGGCTCGAAGACCAGACACGACATCCAGGGACGAAGACCAGAGACGACGTCCAGGGACAAAGACGAGACGATCAGGAACGATATGATCAGGGACGAAGACCAGCCACAACTTCCAGGGACGAAAACCAGACACGACGTCCAGACACGAAGACCAGCCACAACTTCCAGGGACGAGACGACAAGAGACGAGATGACCAGAGACGACTTCCAGACACGAAGACCAGAGACGACGTCCAGGGGCGAGACGACCAGGAACGAAAACCAGAGACGACGTCCAGACACGAAGACCAGAGACGACGTCCAGGGGCGAGACGACCAGGGACAAAGACCAGAGACCGATACCAGTCACAACTTCCAGGGACGAGATGACCAGACACGAAGACCAGAGACAACGTCCAGGGGCGAGACGACCAGGGACGAAAACCAGAGACTGTGACCAGATACGACATCCAGGCTCGAAGACCAGACACGACATCCAGAGACGACGTCCAGGGACAAAGACGAGACGATCAGGAACGACATGATGGGGGACGAAGACCAGCCACAACTTCCAGGGACGAAAACCAGACACGATGACCAGGCACAACTTCCAGGGACGAGACGACAAGGGACGAGATGACCAGAGACGACGTCCAGGGGCGAGACGACCAGGAACGAAAACCAGAGACAACGACCAGGGACGAAAACCAGAGACCGATACCAGTCACAACTTCCAGGGACGAGATGACCAGACACGAAGACCAGAGACAACGTCCAGGGGCGAGACGACCAGGGACGAAAACCAGAGACTGTGACCAGAGACGACATCCAGGCTCGAAGACCAGACACGACATCCAGAGACGACGTCCAGGGACAAAGACGAGACGATCAGGAACGACATGATGGGGGACGAAGACCAGCCACAACTTCCAGGGACGAAAACCAGACACGATGACCAGAGACCACGTCCAGCCACAACTTCCAGGGACGAGACGACAAGAGACGAGATGACCAGAGACGACTTCCAGACACGAAGACCAGAGACGACATCCAGGGACGAAACGACCGGGGATGAGACAATGACCAGGGACGAGGACCAGGGACAAGTTTACCAGAGAGGAGACGACGTCCAGGGACGAGACGACCAGAGAGGAGACGACGACCAGAGACGATATCCAGGGACGAAACGACCGGGGATGAGACAATGACCAGGGACGAAGACCAGGGACAAGTTTACCAGAGAGGAGACGACGTCCAGGGACGAGACGACCAGAGAGGAGACGGCTTCCAGGGATGAAGACCAGAGACGACTTCCATGGACGAGACGACCAGAGAGGAGACGATCAGGGACGAAGACCAAGAACCAAGAAACGACCGAGGATGAGACAATGACCAAAACAAACCGTGCCTGGACGTCGTCTCGTCACTGAGATGACGTCCAGGGACGGTTTGTTTGACCAGAGAGGAAATGACCAGGGATGATGACCAGAGAGGAGACGACCAGGGACTGAGACCAGAGAGGAGACGACCAGGGACTGAGACCAGAGAGGAGACGACCAGGGACGAGACGATGTCCCTGGGACGAAGACCAGGGACAAGTTTACCAGAGAGGAGACGACGTCCAGGGACGAGACGACCAGAGAGGAGACGACGACCAGAGACGGCTTCCAGGGACGAAGACCAGAGACGACATCCAGGGACGAAACGACCGGGGATGAGACAATGACCAGGGACGAGGACCAGGGACAAGTTTACCAGAGAGGAGACGACGTCCAGGGACGAGACGACCAGAGAGGAGACGGCTTCCAGGGATGAAGACCAGAGACGACTTCCATGGACGAGACGACCAGAGAGGAGACGATCAGGGACGAAGACCAAGAAACGACCGAGGATGAGACAATGACCAAAACAAACCGTGCCTGGACGTCGTCTCGTCACTGAGACGACGTCCAGGGACGGTTTGTTTGACCAGAGAGGAAATGACCAGGGATGATGACCAGAGAGGAGACGACCAGGGACTGAGACCAGAGAGGAGACGACCAGGGACTGAGACCAGAGAGGAGACGACCAGGGACGAAGACCAGGGACGAGACGATGTCCCTGGGACGACGTCCAGACACGATGACCAGCCACAACTTCCAGAGACGAGACGACCTGAGACAACGTCCAGGGGCGAGACGACCAGGGACGAAAACCAGAGACAACGTCCAGGGACGAACACCAGCCACAACTTCCAGGGACGAGATGACCAGACACGAAGACCAGAGACAACGTCCAGGGGCAAGACGACCAGGGACAAAAACCAGAGACTGTGACCAGAGACGACATCCAGGCTCGAAGACCAGACACGACATCCAGGGACGAAGACCAGAGACGACGTCCAGGGACAAAGACGAGACGATCAGGAACGATATGATCAGGGACGAAGACCAGCCACAACTTCCAGGGACGAAAACCAGACACGACGTCCAGACACGAAGACCAGCCACAACTTCCAGGGACGAGACGACAAGAGACGAGATGACCAGAGACGACTTCCAGACACGAAGACCAGAGACGACGTCCAGGGGCGAGACGACCAGGAACGAAAACCAGAGACGACGTCCAGACACGAAGACCAGAGACGACGTCCAGGGGCGAGACGACCAGGGACAAAGACCAGAGACCGATACCAGTCACAACTTCCAGGGACGAGATGACCAGACACGAAGACCAGAGACAACGTCCAGGGGCGAGACGACCAGGGACGAAAACCAGAGACTGTGACCAGATACGACATCCAGGCTCGAAGACCAGACACGACATCCAGAGACGACGTCCAGGGACAAAGACGAGACGATCAGGAACGACATGATGGGGGACGAAGACCAGCCACAACTTCCAGGGACGAAAACCAGACACGATGACCAGGCACAACTTCCAGGGACGAGACGACAAGGGACGAGATGACCAGAGACGACGTCCAGGGGCGAGACGACCAGGAACGAAAACCAGAGACAACGACCAGGGACGAAAACCAGAGACCGATACCAGTCACAACTTCCAGGGACGAGATGACCAGACACGAAGACCAGAGACAACGTCCAGGGGCGAGACGACCAGGGACGAAAACCAGAGACTGTGACCAGAGACGACATCCAGGCTCGAAGACCAGACACGACATCCAGAGACGACGTCCAGGGACAAAGACGAGACGATCAGGAACGACATGATGGGGGACGAAGACCAGCCACAACTTCCAGGGACGAAAACCAGACACGATGACCAGAGACCACGTCCAGCCACAACTTCCAGGGACGAGACGACAAGAGACGAGATGACCAGAGACGACTTCCAGACACGAAGACCAGAGACGACATCCAGGGACGAAACGACCGGGGATGAGACAATGACCAGGGACGAGGACCAGGGACAAGTTTACCAGAGAGGAGACGACGTCCAGGGACGAGACGACCAGAGAGGAGACGGCTTCCAGGGATGAAGACCAGAGACGACTTCCATGGACGAGACGACCAGAGAGGAGACGATCAGGGACGAAGACCAAGAACCAAGAAACGACCGAGGATGAGACAATGACCAAAACAAACCGTGCCTGGACGTCGTCTCGTCACTGAGATGACGTCCAGGGACGGTTTATTTGACCAGAGAGGAAATGACCAGGGATGATGACCAGAGAGGAGACGACCAGGGACTGAGACCAGGGATGAGACGACCAGAGACGACGTCCAGGGACAAGACGATGTCCCTGGGACGAAGACCAGGGACAAGTTTACCAGAGAGGAGACGACGTCCAGGGACGAGACGACCAGAGAGGAGACGACGACCAGAGACGATATCCAGGGACGAAACGACCGGGGATGAGACAATGACCAGGGACGAAGACCAGGGACAAGTTTACCAGAGAGGAGACGACGTCCAGGGACGAGACGACCAGAGAGGAGACGGCTTCCAGGGATGAAGACCAGAGACGACTTCCATGGACGAGACGACCAGAGAGGAGACGATCAGGGACGAAGACCAAGAACCAAGAAACGACCGAGGATGAGACAATGACCAAAACAAACCGTGCCTGGACGTCGTCTCGTCACTGAGATGACGTCCAGGGACGGTTTGTTTGACCAGAGAGGAAATGACCAGGGATGATGACCAGAGAGGAGACGACCAGGGACTGAGACCAGAGAGGAGACGACCAGGGACTGAGACCAGAGAGGAGACGACCAGGGACGAGACGATGTCCCTGGGACGAAGACCAGGGACAAGTTTACCAGAGAGGAGACGACGTCCAGGGACGAGACGACCAGAGAGGAGACGACGACCAGAGACGGCTTCCAGGGACGAAGACCAGAGACGACATCCAGGGACGAAACGACCGGGGATGAGACAATGACCAGGGACGAGGACCAGGGACAAGTTTACCAGAGAGGAGACGACGTCCAGGGACGAGACGACCAGAGAGGAGACGGCTTCCAGGGATGAAGACCAGAGACGACTTCCATGGACGAGACGACCAGAGAGGAGACGATCAGGGACGAAGACCAAGAAACGACCGAGGATGAGACAATGACCAAAACAAACCGTGCCTGGACGTCGTCTCGTCACTGAGACGACGTCCAGGGACGGTTTGTTTGACCAGAGAGGAAATGACCAGGGATGATGACCAGAGAGGAGACGACCAGGGACTGAGACCAGAGAGGAGACGACCAGGGACTGAGACCAGAGAGGAGACGACCAGGGACGAAGACCAGGGACGAGACGATGTCCCTGGGACGAAGACCAGGGACGGCTTCCAGGGACGAAGACCAGAGACGACATCCAGGGACGAAACGACCGGGGATGGGACAATGACCAGGGACGAGGACCAGGGACAAGTTTACCAGAGAGGAGACGACGTCCAGGGACGAGACGACCAGAGAGGAGACGGCTTCCAGGGATGAAGACCAGAGACGACTTCCATGGACGAGACGACCAGAGAGGAGACGACCAGGGACGAAGACCAAGAACCAGACGACCAGAGTGGAGACGACCAGGGACGAAGACTAGAGACGAGACGTCACGACCGGAGACGACGACCTCCAGGGATGAAGACCAGAGACGACATCCATGGAGGAGACGACCAGAGAGGAGACGACCAGGGACGAAGACCAGGGAGGAGACGGCTTCCAGGGATGAAGATCAGAGACGACTTCCATGGACGAGACGACCAGAGAGGAGACGACCAGGGACGAAGACCAAGAACCAGACGACCAGAGTGGAGACGACCAGGGACGAAGACTAGAGACGAGACGTCACGACCGGAGACGACGACCTCCAGGGATGAAGACCAGAGACGACATCCAGGGACGAAACGACCGAGGATGAGACAATGACCAAAACAAACCGTGCCTGGACGTCGTCTCGTCACTGAGACGACGTCCAGGGACGGTTTGTTTGACCAGAGAGGAAATGACCAGGGACGATGACCAGAGAGGAGACGACCAGGGACTGAGACCAGAGAGGAGACGACCAGGGACGAAGACCAGGGACGAGACGACCAGAGACGACGTCCAGGGACGAGACGATGTCCCTGGGACGAAGACCAGGGACAAGTTTACCAGAGAGGAGACGACGTCCAGGGACGAGACGACCAGAGAGGAGACGACGACCAGAGACGGCTTCCAGGGACGAAGACCAGAGACGACATCCAGGGACGAAACGACCGGGGATGAGACAATGACCAGGGACGAGGACCAGGGACAAGTTTACCAGAGAGGAGACGACGTCCAGGGACGAGACGACCAGAGAGGAGACGGCTTCCAGGGATGAAGACCAGAGACGACTTCCATGGACGAGACGACCAGAGAGGAGACGATCAGGGACGAAGACCAAGAAACGACCGAGGATGAGACAATGACCAAAACAAACCGTGCCTGGACGTCGTCTCGTCACTGAGACGACGTCCAGGGACGGTTTGTTTGACCAGAGAGGAAATGACCAGGGATGATGACCAGAGAGGAGACGACCAGGGACTGAGACCAGAGAGGAGACGACCAGGGACGAAGACCAGGGACGAGACGATGTCCCTGGGACGAAGACCAGGGACGGCTTCCAGGGACGAAGACCAGAGACGACATCCAGGGACGAAACGACCGGGGATGGGACAATGACCAGGGACGAGGACCAGGGACAAGTTTACCAGAGAGGAGACGACGTCCAGGGACGAGACGACCAGAGAGGAGACGGCTTCCAGGGATGAAGACCAGAGACGACTTCCATGGACGAGACGACCAGAGAGGAGACGACCAGGGACGAAGACCAAGAACCAGACGACCAGAGTGGAGACGACCAGGGACGAAGACTAGAGACGAGACGTCACGACCGGAGACGACCAGAGAGGAGACGACCAGGGACGAAGACCAGGGAGGAGACGGCTTCCAGGGATGAAGATCAGAGACGACTTCCATGGACGAGACGACCAGAGAGGAGACGACCAGGGACGAAGACCAAGAACCAGACGACCAGAGTGGAGACGACCAGGGACGAAGACTAGAGACGAGACGTCACGACCGGAGACGACGACCTCCAGGGATGAAGACCAGAGACGACATCCAGGGACGAAACGACCGAGGATGAGACAATGACCAAAACAAACCGTGCCTGGACGTCGTCTCGTCACTGAGACGACGTCCAGGGACGGTTTGTTTGACCAGAGAGGAAATGACCAGGGACGATGACCAGAGAGGAGACGACCAGGGACTGAGACCAGAGAGGAGACGACCAGGGACGAAGACCAGGGACGAGACGACCAGAGACGACGTCCAGGGACGAGACGATGTCCCTGGGACGAAGACCAGGGACAAGTTTACCAGAGAGGAGACGACGTCCAGGGACGAGACGACCAGAGAGGAGACGACGACCAGAGACGGCTTCCAGGGACGAAGACCAGAGACGACATCCAGGGACGAAACGACCGGGGATGAGACAATGACCAGGGACGAGGACCAGGGACAAGTTTACCAGAGAGGAGACGACGTCCAGGGACGAGACGACCAGAGAGGAGACGGCTTCCAGGGATGAAGACCAGAGACGACTTCCATGGACGAGACGACCAGAGAGGAGACGATCAGGGACGAAGACCAAGAACCAAGAATCGACCGAGGATGAGACAATGACCAAAACAAACCGTGCCTGGACGTCGTCTCGTCACTGAGATGACGTCCAGGGACGGTTTGTTTGACCAGAGAGGAAATGACCAGGGATGATGACCAGAGAGGAGACGACCAGGGACTGAGACCAGAGAGGAGACGACCAGGGACTGAGACCAGAGAGGAGACGACCAGGGACGAAGACCAGGGACGAGACGATGTCCCTGGGACGAAGACCAGGGACGGCTTCCAGGGACGAAGACCAGAGACGACATCCAGGGACGAAACGACCGGGGATGGGACAATGACCAGGGACGAGGACCAGGGACAAGTTTACCAGAGAGGAGACGACGTCCAGGGACGAGACGACCAGAGAGGAGACGGCTTCCAGGGATGAAGACCAGAGACGACTTCCATGGACGAGACGACCAGAGAGGAGACGACCAGGGACGAAGACCAAGAACCAGACGACCAGAGTGGAGACGACCAGGGACGAAGACTAGAGACGACGTCACGACCGGAGACGACGACCTCCAGGGATGAAGACCAGAGACGACATCCATGGAGGAGACGACCAGAGAGGAGACGACCAGGGACGAAGACCAGGGAGGAGACGGCTTCCAGGGATGAAGATCAGAGACGACTTCCATGGACGAGACGACCAGAGAGGAGACGACCAGGGATGAAGACCAAGAACCAGACGACCAGAGTGGAGATGACCAGGGACGAAGACTAGAGACGAGACGTCACGACCGGGGACGACGACCTCCAGGGATGAAGACCAGAGACGACATCCAGGGACGAAACGACCGAGGATGAGACAATGACTAAAACAAACCGTGCCTGGACGTCGTCTCGTCACTGAGACGACGTCCAGGGACGGTTTGTTCGTCAGGGACGAGACGACCAGAGAGGAGACGGCTTCCAGGGATGAAGACCAGAGACGACTTCCATGGACGAGACGACCAGAGAGGAGACGATCAGGGACGAAGACCAAGAACCAAGAATCGACCGAGGATGAGACAATGACCAAAACAAACCGTGCCTGGACGTCGTCTCGTCACTGAGATGACGTCCAGGGACGGTTTGTTTGACCAGAGAGGAAATGACCAGGGATGATGACCAGAGAGGAGACGACCAGGGACTGAGACCAGAGAGGAGACGACCAGGGACTGAGACCGGAGACGACGACCTCCAGGGATGAAGACCAGAGACGACATCCATGGAGGAGACGACCAGAGAGGAGACGACCAGGGACGAAGACCAGGGAGGAGACGGCTTCCAGGGATGAAGATCAGAGACGACTTCCATGGACGAGACGACCTTTGTTTGACCAGAGAGGAAATGACCAGGGACGATGACCAGAGAGGAGACGACCAGGGACTGAGACCAGAGAGGAGACGACCAGGGACTGAGACCAGAGAGGAGACGACCAGGGACGAGACGATGTCCCTGGGACGAAGACCAGGGACAAGTTTACCAGAGAGGAGACGACGTCCAGGGACGAGACGACCAGAGAGGAGACGACGACCAGAGACGGCTTCCAGGGACGAAGACCAGAGACGACATCCAGGGACGAAACGACCGGGGATGAGACAATGACCAGGGACGAGGACCAGGGACAAGTTTACCAGAGAGGAGACGACGTCCAGGGACGAGACGACCAGAGAGGAGACGGCTTCCAGGGATGAAGACCAGAGACGACTTCCATGGACGAGACGACCAGAGAGGAGACGATCAGGGACGAAGACCAAGAAACGACCGAGGATGAGACAATGACCAAAACAAACCGTGCCTGGACGTCGTCTCGTCACTGAGACGACGTCCAGGGACGGTTTGTTTGACCAGAGAGGAAATGACCAGGGATGATGACCAGAGAGGAGACGACCAGGGACTGAGACCAGAGAGGAGACGACCAGGGACGAAGACCAGGGACGAGACGATGTCCCTGGGACGAAGACCAGGGACGGCTTCCAGGGACGAAGACCAGAGACGACATCCAGGGACGAAACGACCGGGGATGGGACAATGACCAGGGACGAGGACCAGGGACAAGTTTACCAGAGAGGAGACGACGTCCAGGGACGAGACGACCAGAGAGGAGACGGCTTCCAGGGATGAAGACCAGAGACGACTTCCATGGACGAGACGACCAGAGAGGAGACGACCAGGGACGAAGACCAAGAACCAGACGACCAGAGTGGAGACGACCAGGGACGAAGACTAGAGACGAGACGTCACGACCGGAGACGACGACCTCCAGGGATGAAGACCAGAGACGACATCCATGGAGGAGACGACCAGAGAGGAGACGACCAGGGACGAAGACCAGGGAGGAGACGGCTTCCAGGGATGAAGATCAGAGACGACTTCCATGGACGAGACGACCAGAGAGGAGACGACCAGGGACGAAGACCAAGAACCAGACGACCAGAGTGGAGACGACCAGGGACGAAGACTAGAGACGAGACGTCACGACCGGAGACGACGACCTCCAGGGATGAAGACCAGAGACGACATCCAGGGACGAAACGACCGAGGATGAGACAATGACCAAAACAAACCGTGCCTGGACGTCGTCTCGTCACTGAGACGACGTCCAGGGACGGTTTGTTTGACCAGAGAGGAAATGACCAGGGACGATGACCAGAGAGGAGACGACCAGGGACTGAGACCAGAGAGGAGACGACCAGGGACGAAGACCAGGGACGAGACGACCAGAGACGACGTCCAGGGACGAGACGATGTCCCTGGGACGAAGACCAGGGACAAGTTTACCAGAGAGGAGACGACGTCCAGGGACGAGACGACCAGAGAGGAGACGACGACCAGAGACGGCTTCCAGGGACGAAGACCAGAGACGACATCCAGGGACGAAACGACCGGGGATGAGACAATGACCAGGGACGAGGACCAGGGACAAGTTTACCAGAGAGGAGACGACGTCCAGGGACGAGACGACCAGAGAGGAGACGGCTTCCAGGGATGAAGACCAGAGACGACTTCCATGGACGAGACGACCAGAGAGGAGACGATCAGGGACGAAGACCAAGAACCAAGAATCGACCGAGGATGAGACAATGACCAAAACAAACCGTGCCTGGACGTCGTCTCGTCACTGAGATGACGTCCAGGGACGGTTTGTTTGACCAGAGAGGAAATGACCAGGGATGATGACCAGAGAGGAGACGACCAGGGACTGAGACCAGAGAGGAGACGACCAGGGACTGAGACCAGAGAGGAGACGACCAGGGACGAAGACCAGGGACGAGACGATGTCCCTGGGACGAAGACCAGGGACGGCTTCCAGGGACGAAGACCAGAGACGACATCCAGGGACGAAACGACCGGGGATGGGACAATGACCAGGGACGAGGACCAGGGACAAGTTTACCAGAGAGGAGACGACGTCCAGGGACGAGACGACCAGAGAGGAGACGGCTTCCAGGGATGAAGACCAGAGACGACTTCCATGGACGAGACGACCAGAGAGGAGACGACCAGGGACGAAGACCAAGAACCAGACGACCAGAGTGGAGACGACCAGGGACGAAGACTAGAGACGACGTCACGACCGGAGACGACGACCTCCAGGGATGAAGACCAGAGACGACATCCATGGAGGAGACGACCAGAGAGGAGACGACCAGGGACGAAGACCAGGGAGGAGACGGCTTCCAGGGATGAAGATCAGAGACGACTTCCATGGACGAGACGACCAGAGAGGAGACGACCAGGGATGAAGACCAAGAACCAGACGACCAGAGTGGAGATGACCAGGGACGAAGACTAGAGACGAGACGTCACGACCGGGGACGACGACCTCCAGGGATGAAGACCAGAGACGACATCCAGGGACGAAACGACCGAGGATGAGACAATGACTAAAACAAACCGTGCCTGGACGTCGTCTCGTCACTGAGACGACGTCCAGGGACGGTTTGTTCGTCAGGGACGAGACGACCAGAGAGGAGACGGCTTCCAGGGATGAAGACCAGAGACGACTTCCATGGACGAGACGACCAGAGAGGAGACGATCAGGGACGAAGACCAAGAACCAAGAATCGACCGAGGATGAGACAATGACCAAAACAAACCGTGCCTGGACGTCGTCTCGTCACTGAGATGACGTCCAGGGACGGTTTGTTTGACCAGAGAGGAAATGACCAGGGATGATGACCAGAGAGGAGACGACCAGGGACTGAGACCAGAGAGGAGACGACCAGGGACTGAGACCGGAGACGACGACCTCCAGGGATGAAGACCAGAGACGACATCCATGGAGGAGACGACCAGAGAGGAGACGACCAGGGACGAAGACCAGGGAGGAGACGGCTTCCAGGGATGAAGATCAGAGACGACTTCCATGGACGAGACGACCTTTGTTTGACCAGAGAGGAAATGACCAGGGACGATGACCAGAGAGGAGACGACCAGGGACTGAGACCAGAGAGGAGACGACCAGGGACTGAGACCAGAGAGGAGACGACCAGGGACGAGACGATGTCCCTGGGACGAAGACCAGGGACAAGTTTACCAGAGAGGAGACGACGTCCAGGGACGAGACGACCAGAGAGGAGACGACGACCAGAGACGGCTTCCAGGGACGAAGACCAGAGACGACATCCAGGGACGAAACGACCGGGGATGAGACAATGACCAGGGACGAGGACCAGGGACAAGTTTACCAGAGAGGAGACGACGTCCAGGGACGAGACGACCAGAGAGGAGACGGCTTCCAGGGATGAAGACCAGAGACGACTTCCATGGACGAGACGACCAGAGAGGAGACGATCAGGGACGAAGACCAAGAAACGACCGAGGATGAGACAATGACCAAAACAAACCGTGCCTGGACGTCGTCTCGTCACTGAGACGACGTCCAGGGACGGTTTGTTTGACCAGAGAGGAAATGACCAGGGATGATGACCAGAGAGGAGACGACCAGGGACTGAGACCAGAGAGGAGACGACCAGGGACGAAGACCAGGGACGAGACGATGTCCCTGGGACGAAGACCAGGGACGGCTTCCAGGGACGAAGACCAGAGACGACATCCAGGGACGAAACGACCGGGGATGGGACAATGACCAGGGACGAGGACCAGGGACAAGTTTACCAGAGAGGAGACGACGTCCAGGGACGAGACGACCAGAGAGGAGACGGCTTCCAGGGATGAAGACCAGAGACGACTTCCATGGACGAGACGACCAGAGAGGAGACGACCAGGGACGAAGACCAAGAACCAGACGACCAGAGTGGAGACGACCAGGGACGAAGACTAGAGACGAGACGTCACGACCGGAGACGACGACCTCCAGGGATGAAGACCAGAGACGACATCCATGGAGGAGACGACCAGAGAGGAGACGACCAGGGACGAAGACCAGGGAGGAGACGGCTTCCAGGGATGAAGATCAGAGACGACTTCCATGGACGAGACGACCAGAGAGGAGACGACCAGGGACGAAGACCAAGAACCAGACGACCAGAGTGGAGACGACCAGGGACGAAGACTAGAGACGAGACGTCACGACCGGAGACGACGACCTCCAGGGATGAAGACCAGAGACGACATCCAGGGACGAAACGACCGAGGATGAGACAATGACCAAAACAAACCGTGCCTGGACGTCGTCTCGTCACTGAGACGACGTCCAGGGACGGTTTGTTTGACCAGAGAGGAAATGACCAGGGACGATGACCAGAGAGGAGACGACCAGGGACTGAGACCAGAGAGGAGACGACCAGGGACGAAGACCAGGGACGAGACGACCAGAGACGACGTCCAGGGACGAGACGATGTCCCTGGGACGAAGACCAGGGACAAGTTTACCAGAGAGGAGACGACGTCCAGGGACGAGACGACCAGAGAGGAGACGACGACCAGAGACGGCTTCCAGGGACGAAGACCAGAGACGACATCCAGGGACGAAACGACCGGGGATGAGACAATGACCAGGGACGAGGACCAGGGACAAGTTTACCAGAGAGGAGACGACGTCCAGGGACGAGACGACCAGAGAGGAGACGGCTTCCAGGGATGAAGACCAGAGACGACTTCCATGGACGAGACGACCAGAGAGGAGACGATCAGGGACGAAGACCAAGAACCAAGAATCGACCGAGGATGAGACAATGACCAAAACAAACCGTGCCTGGACGTCGTCTCGTCACTGAGATGACGTCCAGGGACGGTTTGTTTGACCAGAGAGGAAATGACCAGGGATGATGACCAGAGAGGAGACGACCAGGGACTGAGACCAGAGAGGAGACGACCAGGGACTGAGACCAGAGAGGAGACGACCAGGGACGAAGACCAGGGACGAGACGATGTCCCTGGGACGAAGACCAGGGACGGCTTCCAGGGACGAAGACCAGAGACGACATCCAGGGACGAAACGACCGGGGATGGGACAATGACCAGGGACGAGGACCAGGGACAAGTTTACCAGAGAGGAGACGACGTCCAGGGACGAGACGACCAGAGAGGAGACGGCTTCCAGGGATGAAGACCAGAGACGACTTCCATGGACGAGACGACCAGAGAGGAGACGACCAGGGACGAAGACCAAGAACCAGACGACCAGAGTGGAGACGACCAGGGACGAAGACTAGAGACGACGTCACGACCGGAGACGACGACCTCCAGGGATGAAGACCAGAGACGACATCCATGGAGGAGACGACCAGAGAGGAGACGACCAGGGACGAAGACCAGGGAGGAGACGGCTTCCAGGGATGAAGATCAGAGACGACTTCCATGGACGAGACGACCAGGGATGAAGACCAAGAACCAGACGACCAGAGTGGAGATGACCAGGGACGAAGACTAGAGACGAGACGTCACGACCGGGGACGACGACCTCCAGGGATGAAGACCAGAGACGACATCCAGGGACGAAGACCAGAGACGACATCCAGGGACGAAACGACCGAGGATGAGACAATGACTAAAACAAACCGTGCCTGGACGTCGTCTCGTCACTGAGACGACGTCCAGGGACGGTTTGTTTGACCAGAGAGGAAATGACCAGGGACGATGACCAGAGAGGAGACGACCAGGGACTGAGACCAGAGAGGAGACGACCAGGGACTGAGACCAGAGAGGAGACGACCAGGGACTGAGACCAGAGAGGAGACGACCAGGGACGAGACGATGTCCCTGGGACGAAGACCAGGGACAAGTTTACCAGAGAGGAGACGACGTCCAGGGACGAGACGACCAGAGAGGAGACGACGACCAGAGACGGCTTCCAGGGACGAAGACCAGAGACGACATCCAGGGACGAAACGACCGGGGATGAGACAATGACCAGGGACGAGGACCAGGGACAAGTTTACCAGAGAGGAGACGACCAGGGACGAAGACCAGGGACGAGACGATGTCCCTGGGACGAAGACCAGGGACGGCTTCCAGGGACGAAGACCAGAGACGACATCCAGGGACGAAACGACCGGGGATGGGACAATGACCAGGGACGAGGACCAGGGACAAGTTTACCAGAGAGGAGACGACGTCCAGGGACGAGACGACCAGAGAGGAGACGGCTTCCAGGGATGAAGACCAGAGACGACTTCCATGGACGAGACGACCAGAGAGGAGACGACCAGGGACGAAGACCAAGAACCAGACGACCAGAGTGGAGACGACCAGGGACGAAGACTAGAGACGAGACGTCACGACCGGAGACGACGACCTCCAGGGATGAAGACCAGAGACGACATCCATGGAGGAGACGACCAGAGAGGAGACGACCAGGGACGAAGACCAGGGAGGAGACGGCTTCCAGGGATGAAGATCAGAGACGACTTCCATGGACGAGACGACCAGAGAGGAGACGACCAGGGACGAAGACCAAGAACCAGACGACCAGAGTGGAGACGACCAGGGACGAAGACTAGAGACGAGACGTCACGACCGGAGACGACGACCTCCAGGGATGAAGACCAGAGACGACATCCAGGGACGAAACGACCGAGGATGAGACAATGACCAAAACAAACCGTGCCTGGACGTCGTCTCGTCACTGAGACGACGTCCAGGGACGGTTTGTTTGACCAGAGAGGAAATGACCAGGGACGATGACCAGAGAGGAGACGACCAGGGACTGAGACCAGAGAGGAGACGACCAGGGACTGAGACCAGAGAGGAGACGACCAGGGACGAAGACCAGGGACGAGACGACCAGAGACGACGTCCAGGGACGAGACGATGTCCCTGGGACGAAGACCAGGGACAAGTTTACCAGAGAGGAGACGACGTCCAGGGACGAGACGACCAGAGAGGAGACGACGACCAGAGACGGCTTCCAGGGACGAAGACCAGAGACGACATCCAGGGACGAAACGACCGGGGATGAGACAATGACCAGGGACGAGGACCAGGGACAAGTTTACCAGAGAGGAGACGACGTCCAGGGACGAGACGACCAGAGAGGAGACGGCTTCCAGGGATGAAGACCAGAGACGACTTCCATGGACGAGACGACCAGAGAGGAGACGATCAGGGACGAAGACCAAGAACCAAGAAACGACCGAGGATGAGACAATGACCAAAACAAACCGTGCCTGGACGTCGTCTCGTCACTGAGATGACGTCCAGGGACGGTTTGTTTGACCAGAGAGGAAATGACCAGGGACGATGACCAGAGAGGAGACGACCAGGGACTGAGACCAGAGAGGAGACGACCAGGGACTGAGACCAGAGAGGAGACGACCAGGGACGAGACGATGTCCCTGGGACGAAGACCAGGGACAAGTTTACCAGAGAGGAGACAACGTCCAGGGACGAGACGACCAGAGAGGAGACGGCTTCCAGGGATGAAGATCAGAGACGACTTCCATGGACGAGACGACCAGAGAGGAGACGACCAGGGACGAAGACCAAGAACCAGACGACCAGAGTGGAGACGACGAGGGACGAAGACTAGAGACGACGTCACGACCGGAGACGACGACCTCCAGGGATGAAGACCAGAGACGACATCCATGGAGGAGACGACCAGAGAGGAGACGACCAGGGACGAAGACCAGGGAGGAGACGGCTTCCAGGGATGAAGATCAGAGACGACTTCCATGGACGAGACGACCAGAGAGGAGACGACCAGGGATGAAGACCAAGAACCAGACGACCAGAGTGGAGATGACCAGGGACGAAGACTAGAGACGAGACGTCACGACCGGGGACGACGACCTCCAGGGATGAAGACCAGAGACGACATCCAGGGACGAAGACCAGAGACGACATCCAGGGACGAAACGACCGAGGATGAGACAATGACTAAAACAAACCGTGCCTGGACCGTGCCTGGACGTCGTCTCGTCTCGACTGAGACCAGAGAGGAGACGACCAGGGACTGAGACCAGAGAGGAGACGACCAGGGACGAGACGATGTCCCTGGGACGAAGACCAGGGACAAGTTTACCAGAGAGGAGACGACGTCCAGGGACGAGACGACCAGAGAGGAGACGACGACCAGAGACGGCTTCCAGGGACGAAGACCAGAGACGACATCCAGGGACGAAACGACCGGGGATGAGACAATGACCAGGGACGAGGACCAGGGACAAGTTTACCAGAGAGGAGACGACGTCCAGGGACGAGACGACCAGAGAGGAGACGGCTTCCAGGGATGAAGACCAGAGACGACTTCCATGGACGAGACGACCAGAGAGGAGACGATCAGGGACGAAGACCAAGAACCAAGAAACGACCGAGGATGAGACAATGACCAAAACAAACCGTGCCTGGACGTCGTCTCGTCACTGAGATGACGTCCAGGGACGGTTTGTTTGACCAGAGAGGAAATGACCAGGGACGATGACCAGAGAGGAGACGACCAGGGACTGAGACCAGAGAGGAGACGACCAGGGACTGAGACCAGAGAGGAGACGACCAGGGACTGAGACCAGAGAGGAGACGACCAGGGACGAGACGATGTCCCTGGGACGAAGACCAGGGACAAGTTTACCAGAGAGGAGACAACGTCCAGGGACGAGACGACCAGAGAGGAGACGGCTTCCAGGGATGAAGATCAGAGACGACTTCCATGGACGAGACGACCAGAGAGGAGACGACCAGGGACGAAGACCAAGAACCAGACGACCAGAGTGGAGACGACGAGGGACGAAGACTAGAGACGACGTCACGACCGGAGACGACGACCTCCAGGGATGAAGACCAGAGACGACATCCATGGAGGAGACGACCAGAGAGGAGACGACCAGGGACGAAGACCAGGGAGGAGACGGCTTCCAGGGATGAAGATCAGAGACGACTTCCATGGACGAGACGACCAGAGAGGAGACGACCAGGGATGAAGACCAAGAACCAGACGACCAGAGTGGAGATGACCAGGGACGAAGACTAGAGACGAGACGTCACGACCGGGGACGACGACCTCCAGGGATGAAGACCAGAGACGACATCCAGGGACGAAGACCAGAGACGACATCCAGGGACGAAACGACCGAGGATGAGACAATGACTAAAACAAACCGTGCCTGGACCGTGCCTGGACGTCGTCTCGTCTCGACTGAGACCAGAGAGGAGACGACCAGGGACTGAGACCAGAGAGGAGACGACCAGGGACGAGACGATGTCCCTGGGACGAAGACCAGGGACAAGTTTACCAGAGAGGAGACGACGTCCAGGGACGAGACGACCAGAGAGGAGACGACGACCAGAGACGGCTTCCAGGGACGAAGACCAGAGACGACATCCAGGGACGAAACGACCGGGGATGAGACAATGACCAGGGACGAGGACCAGGGACAAGTTTACCAGAGAGGAGACGACGTCCAGGGACGAGACGACCAGAGAGGAGACGGCTTCCAGGGATGAAGACCAGAGACGACTTCCATGGACGAGACGACCAGAGAGGAGACGATCAGGGACGAAGACCAAGAACCAAGAAACGACCGAGGATGAGACAATGACCAAAACAAACCGTGCCTGGACGTCGTCTCGTCACTGAGATGACGTCCAGGGACGGTTTGTTTGACCAGAGAGGAAATGACCAGGGATGATGACCAGAGAGGAGACGACCAGGGACTGAGACCAGAGAGGAGACGACCAGGGACTGAGACCAGAGAGGAGACGACCAGGGACGAAGACCAGGGACGAGACGATGTCCCTGGGACGAAGACCAGGGACGGCTTCCAGGGTAGAAGACCAGAGACGACATCCAGGGACGAAACGACCGGGGATGGGACAATGACCAGGGACGAGGACCAGGGACAAGTTTACCAGAGAGGAGACGACGTCCAGGGACGAGACGACCAGAGAGGAGACGGCTTCCAGGGATGAAGACCAGAGACGACTTCCATGGACGAGACGACCAGAGAGGAGACGACCAGGGACGAAGACCAAGAACCAGACGACCAGAGTGGAGACGACCAGGGACGAAGACTAGAGACGACGTCACGACCGGAGACGACGACCTCCAGGGATGAAGACCAGAGACGACATCCATGGAGGAGACGACCAGAGAGGAGACGACCAGGGACGAAGACCAGGGAGGAGACGGCTTCCAGGGATGAAGACCAGAGACGACTTCCATGGACGAGACGACCAGAGAGGAGACGATCAGGGACGAAGACCAAGAAACGACCGAGGATGAGACAATGACCAAAACAAACCGTGCCTGGACGTCGTCTCGTCACTGAGACGACGTCCAGGGACGGTTTGTTTGACCAGAGAGGAAATGACCAGGGATGATGACCAGAGAGGAGACGACCAGGGACTGAGACCAGAGAGGAGACGACCAGGGACGAAGACCAGGGACGAGACGATGTCCCTGGGACGAAGACCAGGGACGGCTTCCAGGGACGAAGACCAGAGACGACATCCAGGGACGAAACGACCGGGGATGGGACAATGACCAGGGACGAGGACCAGGGACAAGTTTACCAGAGAGGAGACGACGTCCAGGGACGAGACGACCAGAGAGGAGACGGCTTCCAGGGATGAAGACCAGAGACGACTTCCATGGACGAGACGACCAGAGAGGAGACGACCAGGGACGAAGACCAAGAACCAGACGACCAGAGTGGAGACGACCAGGGACGAAGACTAGAGACGAGACGTCACGACCGGAGACGACGACCTCCAGGGATGAAGACCAGAGACGACATCCATGGAGGAGACGACCAGAGAGGAGACGACCAGGGACGAAGACCAGGGAGGAGACGGCTTCCAGGGATGAAGATCAGAGACGACTTCCATGGACGAGACGACCAGAGAGGAGACGACCAGGGACGAAGACCAAGAACCAGACGACCAGAGTGGAGACGACCAGGGACGAAGACTAGAGACGAGACGTCACGACCGGAGACGACGACCTCCAGGGATGAAGACCAGAGACGACATCCAGGGACGAAACGACCAAGGATGAGACAATGACCAAAACAAACCGTGCCTGGACGTCGTCTCGTCACTGAGACGACGTCCAGGGACGGTTTGTTTGACCAGAGAGGAAATGACCAGGGACGATGACCAGAGAGGAGACGACCAGGGACTGAGACCAGAGAGGAGACGACCAGGGACTGAGACCAGAGAGGAGACGACCAGGGACGAAGACCAGGGACGAGACGACCAGAGACGACGTCCAGGGACGAGACGATGTCCCTGGGACGAAGACCAGGGACAAGTTTACCAGAGAGGAGACGACGTCCAGGGACGAGACGACCAGAGAGGAGACGACGACCAGAGACGGCTTCCAGGGACGAAGACCAGAGACGACTTCCATGGACGAGACGACCAGAGAGGAGACGACCATGGACGAAGACCAAGAACCAGACGACCAGAGTGGAGACGACCAGGGACGAAGACTAGAGACGACGTCACGACCGGAGACGACGACCTCCAGGGATGAAGACCAGAGACGACATCCATGGAGGAGACGACCAGAGAGGAGACGACCAGGGACGAAGACCAGGGAGGAGACGGCTTCCAGGGATGGAGATCAGAGACGACTTCCATGGACGAGACGACCAGAGAGGAGACGACCAGGGATGAAGACCAAGAACCAGACGACCAGAGTGGAGATGACCAGGGACGAAGACTAGAGACGAGACGTCACGACCGGGGACGACGACCTCCAGGGATGAAGACCAGAGACGACATCCAGGGACGAAGACCAGAGACGACATCCAGGGACGAAACGACCGAGGATGAGACAATGACTAAAACAAACCGTGCCTGGACGTCGTCTCGTCACTGAGACGACGTCCAGGGACGGTTTGTTTGACCAGAGAGGAAATGACCAGGGACGATGACCAGAGAGGAGACGACCAGGGACTGAGACCAGAGAGGAGACGACCAGGGACTGAGACCAGAGAGGAGACGACCAGGGACTGAGACCAGAGAGGAGACGACCAGGGACGAGACGATGTCCCTGGGACGAAGACCAGGGACAAGTTTACCAGAGAGGAGACGACGTCCAGGGACGAGACGACCAGAGAGGAGACGACGACCAGAGGCGGCTTCCAGGGACGAAGACCAGAGACGACATCCAGGGACGAAACGACCGGGGATGAGACAATGACCAGGGACGAGGACCAGGGACAAGTTTACCAGAGAGGAGACGACGTCCAGGGACGAGACGACCAGAGAGGAGACGGCTTCCAGGGATGAAGACCAGAGACGACTTCCATGGACGAGACGACCAGAGAGGAGACGATCAGGGACGAAGACCAAGAAACGACCGAGGATGAGACAATGACCAAAACAAACCGTGCCTGGACGCCGTCTCGTCACTGAGACGACGTCCAGGGACGGTTTGTTTGACCAGAGAGGAAATGACCAGGGATGATGACCAGAGAGGAGACGACCAGGGACGAAGACCAGGGACGAGACGATGTCCCTGGGACGAAGACCAGGGACGGCTTCCAGGGACGAAGACCAGAGACGACATCCAGGGACGAAACGACCGGGGATGGGACAATGACCAGGGACGAGGACCAGGGACAAGTTTACCAGAGAGGAGACGACGTCCAGGGACGAGACGACCAGAGAGGAGACGGCTTCCAGGGATGAAGACCAGAGACGACTTCCATGGACGAGACGACCAGAGAGGAGACGACCAGGGACGAAGACCAAGAACCAGACGACCAGAGTGGAGACGACCAGGGACGAAGACTAGAGACGACGTCACGACCGGAGACGACGACCTCCAGGGATGAAGACCAGAGACGACATCCATGGAGGAGACGACCAGAGAGGAGACGACCAGGGACGAAGACCAGGGAGGAGACGGCTTCCAGGGATGAAGATCAGAGACGACTTCCATGGACGAGACGACCAGAGAGGAGACGACCAGGGATGAAGACCAAGAACCAGACGACCAGAGTGGAGATGACCAGGGACGAAGACTAGAGACGAGACGTCACGACCGGGGACGACGACCTCCAGGGATGAAGACCAGAGACGACATCCAGGGACGAAGACCAGAGACGACATCCAGGGACGAAACGACCGAGGATGAGACAATGACTAAAACAAACCGGGCCTGGACGTCGTCTCGTCACTGAGACGACGTCCAGGGACGGTTTGTTTGACCAGAGAGGAAATGACCAGGGACGATGACCAGAGAGGAGACGACCAGGGACTGAGACCAGAGAGGAGACGACCAGGGACTGAGACCAGAGAGGAGACGACCAGGGACTGAGACCAGAGAGGAGACGACCAGGGACGAGACGATGTCCCTGGGACGAAGACCAGGGACAAGTTTACCAGAGAAGAGACGACGTCCAGGGACGAGACGACCAGAGAGGAGACGACGACCAGAGACGGCTTCCAGGGACGAAGACCAGAGACGACATCCAGGGACGAAACGACCGGGGATGAGACAATGACCAGGGACGAGGACCAGGGACAAGTTTACCAGAGAGGAGACGACGTCCAGGGACGAGACGACCAGAGAGCAGACGGCTTCCAGGGATGAAGACCAGAGACGACTTCCATGGACGAGACGACCAGAGAGGAGACGATCAGGGACGAAGACCAAGAACCAAGAAACGACCGAGGATGAGACAATGACCAAAACAAACCGTGCCTGGACGTCGTCTCGTCACTGAGATGACGTCCAGGGACGGTTTGTTTGACCAGAGAGGAAATGACCAGGGATGATGACCAGAGAGGAGACGACCAGGGACTGAGACCAGAGAGGAGACGACCAGGGACTGAGACCAGAGAGGAGACGACCAGGGACGAAGACCAGGGACGAGACGATGTCCCTGGGACGAAGACCAGGGACGGCTTCCAGGGACGAAGACCAGAGACGACATCCAGGGACGAAACGACCGGGGATGGGACAATGACCAGGGACGAGGACCAGGGACAAGTTTACCAGAGAGGAGACGACGTCCAGGGACGAGACGACCAGAGAGGAGACGGCTTCCAGGGATGAAGACCAGAGACGACTTCCATGGACGAGACGACCAGAGAGGAGACGACCAGGGACGAAGACCAAGAACCAGACGACCAGAGTGGAGACGACCAGGGACGAAGACTAGAGACGAGACGTCACGACCGGAGACGACGACCTCCAGGGATGAAGACCAGAGACGACATCCATGGAGGAGACGACCAGAGAGGAGACGACCAGGGACGAAGACCAGGGAGGAGACGGCTTCCAGGGATGAAGATCAGAGACGACTTCCATGGACGAGACGACCAGAGAGGAGACGACCAGGGACGAAGACCAAGAACCAGGCGACCAGAGTGGAGACGACCAGGGACGAAGACTAGAGACGAGACGTCACGACCGGAGACGACGACCTCCAGGGATGAAGACCAGAGAGACGACCAGAGAGGAGACGGCTTCCAGGGATGAAGACCAGAGACGACTTCCAGGGACGAAACGACCGGGGATGAGACAATGACCAGGGACGAGGACCAGGGACAAGTTTACCAGAGAGGAGACGACGTCCAGGGACGAGACGACCAGAGAGGAGACGGCTTCCAGGGATGAAGACCAGAGACGACTTCAATGGACGAGACGACCAGAGAGGAGACGATCAGGGACGAAGACCAAGAAACAAGAAACGACCGAGGATGAGACAATGACCAAAACAAACCGTGCCTGGACGTCGTCTCGTCACTGAGATGACGTCCAGGGACGGTTTGTTTGACCAGAGAGGAAATGACCAGGGATGATGACCAGAGAGGAGACGACCAGGGACTGAGACCAGAGAGGAGACGACCAGGGACTGAGACCAGAGAGGAGACGACCAGGGACGAAGACCAGGGA
Source organism: Solea solea (assembly GCF_958295425.1). NCBI lineage: Eukaryota > Metazoa > Chordata > Actinopteri > Pleuronectiformes > Soleidae > Solea > Solea solea. Next base: position 3,145,003 of record NC_081137.1, read on the forward strand.
CAAGTTTACCAGAGAGGAGACAACGTCCAGGGACGAGACGACCAGAGAGGAGACGGCTTCCAGGGATGAAGATCAGAGACGACTTCCATGGACGAGACGACCAGAGAGGAGACGACCAGGGACGAAGACCAAGAACCAGACGACCAGAGTGGAGACGACCAGGGACGAAGACTAGAGACGACGTCACGACCGGAGACGACGACCTCCAGGGATGAAGACCAGAGACGACATCCATGGAGGAGACGACCAGAGAGGAGACGACCAGGGACGAAGACCAGGGAGGAGACGGCTTCCAGGGATGAAGATCAGAGACGACTTCCATGGACGAGACGACCAGAGAGGAGACGACCAGGGATGAAGACCAAGAACCAGACGACCAGAGTGGAGATGACCAGGGACGAAGACTAGAGACGAGACGTCACGACCGGGGACGACGACCTCCAGGGATGAAGACCAGAGACGACATCCAGGGACGAAGACCAGAGACGACATCCAGGGACGAAACGACCGAGGATGAGACAATGACTAAAACAAACCGTGCCTGGACGTCGTCTCGTCACTGAGACGACGTCCAGGGACGGTTTGTTTGACCAGAGAGGAAATGACCAGGGACGATGACCAGAGAGGAGACGACCAGGGACTGAGACCAGAGAGGAGACGACCAGAGACGACGTCCAGGGACGAGACGATGTCCCTGGGACGAAGACCAGGGACAAGTTTACCAGAGAGGAGACGACGTCCAGGGACGAGACGACCAGAGAGGAGACGACGACCAGAGACGGCTTCCAGGGACGAAGACCAGAGACGAAACGACCGGGGATGAGACAATGACCAGGGACGAGGACCAGGGACAAGTTTACCAGAGAGGAGACGACGTCCAGGGACGAGACGACCAGAGAGGAGATGGCTTCCAGGGATGAAGACCAGAGACGACTTCCATGGACGAGACGACCAGAGAGGAGACGATCAGGGACGAAGACCAAGAACCAGACGACCAGAGTGGAGACGACCAGGGACGAAGACTAGAGACGAGACGTCACGACCGGAGACAACGACCTCCACGGATGAAGACCAGAGACGACATCCATGGAGGAGACGACCAGAGAGGAGACGACCAGGGACGAAGACCAGGGAGGAGACGGCTTCCAGGGATGAAGATCAGAGACGACTTCCATGGACGAGACGACCAGAGAGGAGACGACCAGGGACGAAGACCAAGAACCAGACGACCAGAGTGGAGACGACCAGAGTGGAGACGACCAGGGACGAAGACTAGAGACGTCACGACCGGAGACGACGACCTCCAGGGATGAAGACCAGAGACGACATCCAGGGACGAAACGACCGAGGATGAGACAATGACCAAAACAAACCGTGCCTGGACGTCGTCTCGTCACTGAGACGACGTCCAGGGACGGTTTGTTTGACCAGAGAGGAGACGACCAGGGACTGAGACCAGAGAGGAGACGACCAGGGACTGAGACCAGAGAGGAGACGACCAGGGACGAAGACCAGGGACGAGACGACCAGAGACGACGTCCAGGGACGAGACGATGTCCCTGGGACGAAGACCAGGGACAAGTTTACCAGAGAGGAGACGACGTCCAGGGACGAGACGACCATAGAGGAGACGACGACCAGAGACGGCTTCCAGGGACGAAACGACCGGGGATCAGACAATGACCAGGGACGAGGACCAGGGACAAGTTTACCAGAGAGGAGACGACGTCCAGGGACGAGACGACCAGAGAGGAGACGGCTTCCAGGGATGAAGACCAGAGACGACTTCCATGGACGAGACGACCAGAGAGGAGACGATCAGGGACGAAGACCAAGAAACAAGAAACGACCGAGGATGAGACAATGACCAAAACAAACCGTGCCTGGACGTCGTCTCGTCACTGAGATGACGTCCAGGGACGGTTTGTTTGACCAGAGAGGAAATGACCAGGGATGATGACCAGAGAGGAGACGACCAGGGACTGAGACCAGAGAGGAGACGACGACCAGGGACTGAGACCAGAGAGGAGACGACCAGGGACGAAGACCAGGGACAAGTTTACCAGAGAGGAGACAACGTCCAGGGACGAGACGACCAGAGAGGATGAGACAATGACCAAAACAAACCGTGCCTGGACGTCGTCTCGTCACTGAGACGACGTCCAGGGACGGTTTGTTTGACCAGAGAGGAAATGACCAGGGATGATGACCAGAGAGGAGACGACCAGGGACTGAGACCAGAGAGGAGACGACCAGGGACTGAGACCAGAGAGGAGACGACCAGGGACGAGACGATGTCCCTGGGACGAAGACCAGGGACAAGTTTACCAGAGAGGAGACGACGTCCAGGGACGAGACGACCAGAGAGGAGACGACGACCAGAGACGGCTTCCAGGGACGAAGACCAGAGACGACATCCAGGGACGAAACGACCGGGGATGAGACAATGACCAGGGACGAGGACCAGGGACAAGTTTACCAGAGAGGAGACGACGTCCAGGGACGAGACGACCAGAGAGGAGACGACGACCAGAGACGGCTTCCAGAGAGGAAGACCAGAGACGACATCCAGGGACGAAACGACCGGGGATGAGACAATGACCAGGGACGAGGACCAGGGACAAGTTTACCAGAGAGGAGACGACGTCCAGGGACGAGACGACCAGAGAGGAGACGGCTTCCAGGGATGAAGACCAGAGACGACTTCCATGGACGAGACGACCAGAGAGGAGACGATCAGGGACGAAGACCAAGAAACAAGAAACGACCGAGGATGAGACAATGACCAAAACAAACCGTGCCTGGACGTCGTCTCGTCACTGAGATGACGTCCAGGGACGGTTTGTTTGACCAGAGAGGAAATGACCAGGGATGATGACCAGAGAGGAGACGACCAGGGACTGAGACCAGAGAGGAGACGACCAGGGACTGAGACCAGAGAGGAGACGACCAGGGACGAAGACCAGGGACAAGTTTACCAGAGAGGAGACAACGTCCAGGGACGAGACGACCAGAGAGGAGACGGCTTCCAGGGATGAAGATCAGAGACGACTTCCATGGACGAGACGACCAGAGAGGAGACGACCAGGGACGAAGACCAAGAACCAGACGACCAGAGTGGAGACGACCAGGGACGAAGACTAGAGACGACGTCACGACCGGAGACGACGACCTCCAGGGATGAAGACCAGAGACGACATCCATGGAGGAGACGACCAGAGAGGAGACGACCAGGGACGAAGACCAGGGAGGAGACGGCTTCCAGGGATGAAGATCAGAGACGACTTCCATGGACGAGACGACCAGAGAGGAGACGACCAGGGATGAAGACCAAGAACCAGACGACCAGAGTGGAGATGACCAGGGACGAAGACTAGAGACGAGACGTCACGACCGGGGACGACGACCTCCAGGGATGAAGACCAGAGACGACATCCAGGGACGAAGACCAGAGACGACATCCAGGGACGAAACGACCGAGGATGAGACAATGACTAAAACAAACCGTGCCTGGACGTCGTCTCGTCACTGAGACGACGTCCAGGGACGGTTTGTTTGACCAGAGAGGAAATGACCAGGGACGATGACCAGAGAGGAGACGACCAGGGACTGAGACCAGAGAGGAGACGACCAGAGACGACGTCCAGGGACGAGACGATGTCCCTGGGACGAAGACCAGGGACAAGTTTACCAGAGAGGAGACGACGTCCAGGGACGAGACGACCAGAGAGGAGACGACGACCAGAGACGGCTTCCAGGGACGAAGACCAGAGACGACATCCAGGGACGAAACGACCGGGGATGAGACAATGACCAGGGACGAGGACCAGGGACAAGTTTACCAGAGAGGAGACGACGTCCAGGGACGAGACGACCAGAGAGGAGATGGCTTCCAGGGATGAAGACCAGAGACGACTTCCATGGACGAGACGACCAGAGAGGAGACGATCAGGGACGAAGACCAAGAACCAGACGACCAGAGTGGAGACGACCAGGGACGAAGACTAGAGACGAGACGTCACGACCGGAGACAACGACCTCCACGGATGAAGACCAGAGACGACATCCATGGAGGAGACGACCAGAGAGGAGACGACCAGGGACGAAGACCAGGGAGGAGACGGCTTCCAGGGATGAAGATCAGAGACGACTTCCATGGACGAGACGACCAGAGAGGAGACGACCAGGGACGAAGACCAAGAACCAGACGACCAGAGTGGAGACGACCAGAGTGGAGACGACCAGGGACGAAGACTAGAGACGTCACGACCGGAGACGACGACCTCCAGGGATGAAGACCAGAGACGACATCCAGGGACGAAACGACCGAGGATGAGACAATGACCAAAACAAACCGTGCCTGGACGTCGTCTCGTCACTGAGACGACGTCCAGGGACGGTTTGTTTGACCAGAGAGGAGACGACCAGGGACTGAGACCAGAGAGGAGACGACCAGGGACTGAGACCAGAGAGGAGACGACCAGGGACGAAGACCAGGGACGAGACGACCAGAGACGACGTCCAGGGACGAGACGATGTCCCTGGGACGAAGACCAGGGACAAGTTTACCAGAGAGGAGACGACGTCCAGGGACGAGACGACCATAGAGGAGACGACGACCAGAGACGGCTTCCAGGGACGAAGACCAGAGACGACATCCAGGGACGAAACGACCGGGGATCAGACAATGACCAGGGACGAGGACCAGGGACAAGTTTACCAGAGAGGAGACGACGTCCAGGGACGAGACGACCAGAGAGGAGACGGCTTCCAGGGATGAAGACCAGAGACGACTTCCATGGACGAGACGACCAGAGAGGAGACGATCAGGGACGAAGACCAAGAAACAAGAAACGACCGAGGATGAGACAATGACCAAAACAAACCGTGCCTGGACGTCGTCTCGTCACTGAGACGACGTCCAGGGACGGTTTGTTTGACCAGAGAGGAAATGACCAGGGACGATGACCAGAGAGGAGACGACCAGGGACTGAGACCAGAGAGGAGACGACCAGGGACTGAGACCAGAGAGGAGACGACCAGAGACGACGTCCAGGGACGAGACGATGTCCCTGGGACGAAGACCAGGGACAAGTTTACCAGAGAGGAGACGACGTCCAGGGACGAGACGACCAGAGAGGAGACGACGACCAGAGACGGCTTCCAGGGACGAAGACCAGAGACGACATCCAGGGACGAAACGACCGGGGATGAGACAATGACCAGGGACGAGGACCAGGGACAAGTTTACCAGAGAGGAGACGACGTCCAGGGACGAGACGACCAGAGAGGAGACGGCTTCCAGGGATGAAGACCAGAGACGACTTCCATGGACGAGACGACCAGAGAGGAGACGATCAGGGACGAAGACCAAGAACCAGACGACCAGAGTGGAGACGACCAGGGACTAGGGCTGAACGAGATATCTTGATATCGATATGATACGATATGACTACGGGTTCGGTGAAAACCAAGCATTTTTCAGAAAAATAAAAACATCATAATACAAAAGACTGTAGAAACTTTCCACATGGAGAGTGCAGTTTTATTGATGAGAACTCACTGTGAGACTGTGTACACTGGTACCATGTCTTTTGCAATGTGGTATGTTATAGCGTCTGTAACGCCTTTATGTCCGGTGGACCTCATACGGTGTAACGCTACTGAACGCATCAGTAAACACACTTTGCTTGGGCTTCTTTTGGGATGACTGAGAAGTCCCCGGTGTTTCTCTCATTGTATTACACTCTTCGTGCAGCACGCGATGGTGTTGTTTCAGGTGGTGAAACATGTTTGTTGTGCTACCTTGCTTCGTCGCAATTTTTGCCAAGCACGACCTGCACAACACCTCGCTCTGGTTGACATCATCCTTTTTAAATCCAAAATCGCCACCGGCCGCATTATCTTCCGCGCTCATGTCACTTTCTTTCCCGCTGTGTATGTCGTGTGTGTGTGTGCGCGTCTCAGTGTCCGTCTCCCTCCCGCCCTCCTATGTTTGTCATTGGTTGGCTTCAGCTGTCGATCCACAGCAAGCATGAAATAAGGTTTGTGGTTGGCTGGCCGCAGTGGTGCATTCAAGGGCAATCGTAAAAATGAAGTTTATTGTGCCAGAAATGTACATGTAGGGCGAGCGCGGGGGAAAATCTATATTGTTTATATCGTTGCTTTTGCGATATGAATATCTTGAATGTTCATATCTAGATATCGATACGATAACGATATATCGTTCAGCCCTACCAGGGACGAAGACTAGAGACGAGACGTCACGACCGGAGACGACGACCTCCAGGGATGAAGACCAGAGACGACATCCATGGAGGAGACGACCAGAGAGGAGACGACCAGGGACGAAGACCAGGGAGGAGACGGCTTCCAGGGATGAAGATCAGAGACGACTTCCATGGACGAGACGACCAGAGAGGAGACGACCAGGGACGAAGACCAAGAACCAGACGACCAGAGTGGAGACGACCAGAGTGGAGACGACCAGGGACGAAGACTAGAGACGAGACGTCACGACCGGAGACGACGACCTCCAGGGATGAAGACCAGAGACGACATCCAGGGACGAAACGACCGAGGATGAGACAATGACCAAAACAAACCGTGCCTGGACGTCGTCTCGTCACTGAGACGACGTCCAGGGACGGTTTGTTTGACCAGAGAGGAAATGACCAGGGACGATGACCAGAGAGGAGACGACCAGGGACTGAGACCAGAGAGGAGACGACCAGGGACTGAGACCAGAGAGGAGACGACCAGGGACGAAGACCAGGGACGACGTCCAGGGACGAGACGATGTCCCTGGGACGAAGACCAGGGACAAGTTTACCAGAGAGGAGACGACGTCCAGGGACGAGACGACCAGAGAGGAGACGACGACCAGAGACGGCTTCCAGGGACGAAGACCAGAGACGACATCCAGGGACGAAACGACCGGGGATGAGACAATGACCAGGGACGAGGACCAGGGACAAGTTTACCAGAGAGGAGACGACGTCCAGGGACGAGACGACCAGAGAGGAGACGGCTTCCAGGGATGAAGACCAGAGACGACTTCCATGGACGAGACGACCAGAGAGGAGACGATCAGGGACGAAGACCAAGAAACGACCGAGGATGAGACAATGACCAAAACAAACCGTGCCTGGACGTCGTCTCGTCACTGAGACGACGTCCAGGGACGGTTTGTTTGACCAGAGAGGAAATGACCAGGGATGATGACCAGAGAGGAGACGACCAGGGACTGAGACCAGAGAGGAGACGACCAGGGACGAGACGATGTCCCTGGGACGAAGACCAGGGACAAGTTTACCAGAGAGGAGACAACGTCCAGGGACGAGACGACCAGAGAGGAGACGGCTTCCAGGGATGAAGATCAGAGACGACTTCCATGGACGAGACGACCAGAGAGGAGACGACCAGGGACGAAGACCAAGAACCAGACGACCAGAGTGGAGACGACCAGGGACGAAGACTAGAGACGACGTCACGACCGGAGACGACGACCTCCAGGGATGAAGACCAGAGACGACATCCATGGAGGAGACGACCAGAGAGGAGACGACCAGGGACGAAGACCAGGGAGGAGACGGCTTCCAGGGATGAAGATCAGAGACGACTTCCATGGACGAGACGACCAGAGAGGAGACGACCAGGGATGAAGACCAAGAACCAGACGACCAGAGTGGAGATGACCAGGGACGAAGACTAGAGACGAGACGTCACGACCGGGGACGACGACCTCCAGGGATGAAGACCAGAGACGACATCCAGGGACGAAGACCAGAGACGACATCCAGGGACGAAACGACCGAGGATGAGACAATGACTAAAACAAACCGTGCCTGGACGTCGTCTCGTCACTGAGACGACGTCCAGGGACGGTTTGTTTGACCAGAGAGGAAATGACCAGGGACGATGACCAGAGAGGAGACGACCAGGGACTGAGACCAGAGAGGAGACGACCAGGGACTGAGACCAGAGAGGAGACGACCAGAGACGACGTCCAGGGACGAGACGATGTCCCTGGGACGAAGACCAGGGACAAGTTTACCAGAGAGGAGACGACGTCCAGGGACGAGACGACCAGAGAGGAGACGACGACCAGAGACGGCTTCCAGGGACGAAGACCAGAGACGACATCCAGGGACGAAACGACCGGGGATGAGACAATGACCAGGGACGAGGACCAGGGACAAGTTTACCAGAGAGGAGACGACGTCCAGGGACGAGACGACCAGAGAGGAGACGGCTTCCAGGGATGAAGACCAGAGACGACTTCCATGGACGAGACGACCAGAGAGGAGACGATCAGGGACGAAGACCAAGAACCAGACGACCAGAGTGGAGACGACCAGGGACGAAGACTAGAGACGAGACGTCACGACCGGAGACGACGACCTCCAGGGATGAAGACCAGAGACGACATCCATGGAGGAGACGACCAGAGAGGAGACGACCAGGGACGAAGACCAGGGAGGAGACGGCTTCCAGGGATGAAGATCAGAGACGACTTCCATGGACGAGACGACCAGAGAGGAGACGACCAGGGACGAAGACCAAGAACCAGACGACCAGAGTGGAGACGACCAGGGACGAAGACTAGAGACGAGACGTCACGACCGGAGACGACGACCTCCAGGGATGAAGACCAGAGACGACATCCAGGGACGAAACGACCGAGGATGAGACAATGACCAAAACAAACCGTGCCTGGACGTCGTCTCGTCACTGAGACGACGTCCAGGGACGGTTTGTTTGACCAGAGAGGAAATGACCAGGGACGATGACCAGAGAGGAGACGACCAGGGACTGAGACCAGAGAGGAGACGACCAGGGACTGAGACCAGAGAGGAGACGACCAGGGACGAGACGATGTCCCTGGGACGAAGACCAGGGACAAGTTTACCAGAGAGGAGACGACGTCCAGGGACGAGACGACCAGAGAGGAGACGACGACCAGAGACGGCTTCCAGGGACGAAGACCAGAGACGACATCCAGGGACGAAACGACCAGGGATGAGACAATGACCAGGGACGAGGACCAGGGACAAGTTTACCAGAGAGGAGACGACGTCCAGGGACGAGACGACCAGAGAGGAGACGGCTTCCAGGGATGAAGACCAGAGATGACTTCCATGGACGAGACGACCAGAGAGGAGACGATCAGGGACGAAGACCAAGAAACGACCGAGGATGAGACAATGACCAAAACAAACCGTGCCTGGACGTCGTCTCGTCACTGAGACGACGTCCAGGGACGGGACGATGTCCCTGGGACGAAGACCAGGGACAAGTTTACCAGAGAGGAGACAACGTCCAGGGACGAGACGACCAGAGAGGAGACGGCTTCCAGGGATGAAGATCAGAGACGACTTCCATGGAGGAGACGACCAGAGAGGAGACGACCAGGGACGAAGACCAGGGAGGAGACGGCTTCCAGGGATGAAGATCAGAGACGACTTCCATGGACGAGACGACCAGAGAGGAGACGACCAGGGACGAAGACCAAGAACCAGACGACCAGAGTGGAGACGACCAGAGTGGAGACGACCAGGGACGAAGACTAGAGACGAGACGTCACGACCGGAGACGACGACCTCCAGGGATGAAGACCAGAGACGACATCCAGGGACGAAACGACCGAGGATGAGACAATGACCAAAACAAACCGTGCCTGGACGTCGTCTCGTCACTGAGACGACGTCCAGGGACGGTTTGTTTGACCAGAGAGGAAATGACCAGGGACGATGACCAGAGAGGAGACGACCAGGGACTGAGACCAGAGAGGAGACGACCAGGGACTGAGACCAGAGAGGAGACGACCAGGGACGAAGACCAGGGACGACGTCCAGGGACGAGACGATGTCCCTGGGACGAAGACCAGGGACAAGTTTACCAGAGAGGAGACGACGTCCAGGGACGAGACGACCAGAGAGGAGACGACGACCAGAGACGGCTTCCAGGGACGAAGACCAGAGACGACATCCAGGGACGAAACGACCGGGGATGAGACAATGACCAGGGACGAGGACCAGGGACAAGTTTACCAGAGAGGAGACGACGTCCAGGGACGAGACGACCAGAGAGGAGACGGCTTCCAGGGATGAAGACCAGAGACGACTTCCATGGACGAGACGACCAGAGAGGAGACGATCAGGGACGAAGACCAAGAAACAAGAAACGACCGAGGATGAGACAATGACCAAAACAAACCGTGCCTGGACGTCGTCTCGTCACTGAGATGACGTCCAGGGACGGTTTGTTTGACCAGAGAGGAAATGACCAGGGATGATGACCAGAGAGGAGACGACCAGGGACTGAGACCAGAGAGGAGACGACCAGGGACTGAGACCAGAGAGGAGACGACCAGGGACGAAGACCAGGGACGAAGACCAGGGACGAGACGATGTCCCTGGGACGAAGACCAGGGACGGCTTCCAGGGACGAAGACCAGAGACGACATCCAGGGACGAAACGACCGGGGATGAGACAATGACCAGGGACGAGGACCAGGGACAAGTTTACCAGAGAGGAGACGACGTCCAGGGACGAGACGACCAGAGAGGAGACGGCTTCCAGGGATGAAGACCAGAGACGACTTCCATGGACGAGACGACCAGAGAGGAGACGATCAGGGACGAAGACCAAGAACCAAGAAACCGTGCCTGGACGTCGTCTCGTCACTGAGACGACGTCCAGGGACGGTTTGTTTGACCAGAGAGGAAATGACCAGGGACGATGACCAGAGAGGAGACGACCAGGGACTGAGACTAGAGAGGAGACGACCAGGGACTGAGACTAGAGACGACATCCAGGGGAGACAAGTTTACCAGAGAGGAGACGACGTCCAGGGACGAGACGACCAGAGAGGAGACGGCTTCCAGGGATGAAGACCAGAGACGACTTCCATGGACGAGACGACCAGAGAGGAGACGATCAGGGACGAAGACCAAGAACCAAGAAACCGTGCCTGGACGTCGTCTCGTCACTGAGACGACGTCCAGGGACGGTTTGTTTGACCAGAGAGGAAATGACCAGGGACGATGACCAGAGAGGAGACGACCAGGGACTGAGACTAGAGAGGAGACGACCAGGGACTGAGACTAGAGACGACATCCAGGGACGAAACGACCGGGGATGAGACAATGACCAGGGACGAGGACCAGGGACAAGTTTACCAGAGAGGAGACGACGTCCAGGGACGAGACGACCAGAGAGGAGACGGCTTCCAGGGATGAAGACCAGAGACGACTTCCATGGACGAGACGACCAGAGAGGAGACGACCAGGGACGAAGACCAAGAACCAGACGACCAGAGTGGAGACGACCAGGGACGAAGACTAGAGACGAGACGTCACGACCGGAGACGACGACCTCCAGGGATGAAGACCAGAGACGACATCCATGGAGGAGACGACCAGAGAGGAGACGACCAGGGACGAAGACCAGGGAGGAGACGGCTTCCAGGGATGAAGATCAGAGACGACTTCCATGGACGAGACGACCAGAGAGGAGACGACCAGGGACGAAGACCAAGAACCAGACGACCAGAGTGGAGACGACCAGGGACGAAGACTAGAGACGAGACGTCACGACCGGAGACGACGACCTCCAGGGATGAAGACCAGAGACGACATCCAGGGACGAAACGACCGAGGATGAGACAATGACCAAAACAAACCGTGCCTGGACGTCGTCTCGTCACTGAGACGACGTCCAGGGACGGTTTGTTTGACGAGAGAGGAAATGACCAGGGACGATGACCAGAGAGGAGACGACCAGGGACTGAGACCAGAGAGGAGACGACCAGGGACGAAGACCAGGGACGAGACGACCAGAGACGACGTCCAGGGACGAGACGATGTCCCTGGGACGAAGACCAGGGACAAGTTTACCAGAGAGGAGACGACGTCCAGGGACGAGACGACCAGAGAGGAGACGACGACCAGAGACGGCTTCCAGGGACGAAGACCAGAGACGAAACGACCGGGGATGAGACAATGACCAGGGACGAGGACCAGGGACAAGTTTACCAGAGAGGAGACGACGTCCAGGGACGAGACGACCAGAGAGGAGACGGCTTCCAGGGATGAAGACCAGAGACGACTTCCATGGACGAGACGACCAGAGAGGAGACGATCAGGGACGAAGACCAAGAAACGACCGAGGATGAGACAATGACCAAAACAAACCGTGCCTGGACGTCGTCTCGTCACTGAGATGACGTCCAGGGACGGTTTGTTTGACCAGAGAGGAAATGACCAGGGATGATGACCAGAGAGGAGACGACCAGGGACTGAGACCAGAGAGGAGACGACCAGGGACTGAGACCAGAGAGGAGACGACCAGGGACGAAGACCAGGGACAAGACGATGTCCCTGGGACGAAGACCAGGGACGGCTTCCAGGGACGAAGACCAGAGACGACATCCAGGGACGAAACGACCGGGGATGAGACAATGACCAGGGACGAGGACCAGGGACAAGTTTACCAGAGAGGAGACGACGTCCAGGGACGAGACGACCAGAGAGGAGACGGCTTCCAGGGATGAAGACCAGAGACGACTTCCATGGACGAGACGACCAGAGAGGAGACGACCAGGGACGAAGACCAAGAACCAGACGACCAGAGTGGAGACGACCAGGGACGAAGACTAGAGACGAGACGTCACGACCGGAGACGACGACCTCCAGGGATGAAGACCAGAGACGACATCCATGGAGGAGACGACCAGAGAGGAGACGACCAGGGACGAAGACCAGGGAGGAGACGGCTTCCAGGGATGAAGATCAGAGACGACTTCCATGGACGAGACGACCAGGGACGAAGACCAAGAACCAGACGACCAGAGTGGAGACGACCAGGGACGAAGACTAGAGACGAGACGTCACGACCGGAGACGACGACCTCCAGGGATGAAGACCAGAGACGACATCCAGGGACGAAACGACCGAGGATGAGACAATGACCAAAACAAACCGTGCCTGGACGTCGTCTCGTCACTGAGACGACGTCCAGGGACGGTTTGTTTGACCAGAGAGGAAATGACCAGGGACGATGACCAGAGAGGAGACGACCAGGGACTGAGACCAGAGAGGAGACGACCAGGGACTGAGACCAGAGAGGAGACGACCAGGGACGAGACGATGTCCCTGGGACGAAGACCAGGGACAAGTTTACCAGAGAGGAGACGACGTCCAGGGACGAGACGACCAGAGAGGAGACGACGACCAGAGACGGCTTCCAGGGACGAAGACCAGAGACGACATCCAGGGACGAAACGACCGGGGATGAGACAATGACCAGGGACGAGGACCAGGTACAAGTTTACCAGAGAGGAGACGACGTCCAGGGACGAGACGACCAGAGAGGAGACGGCTTCCAGGGATGAAGACCAGAGACGACTTCCATGGACGAGACGACCAGAGAGGAGACGATCAGGGACGAAGACCAAGAACCAAGAAACGACCGAGGATGAGACAATGACCAAAACAAACCGTGCCTGGACGTCGTCTCGTCACTGAGATGACGTCCAGGGACGGTTTGTTTGACCAGAGAGGAAATGACCAGGGATGATGACCAGAGAGGAGACGACCAGGGACTGAGACCAGAGAGGAGACGACCAGGGACTGAGACCAGAGAGGAGACGACCAGGGACGAAGACCAGGGACGAGACGATGTCCCTGGGACGAAGACCAGGGACGGCTTCCAGGGACGAAGACCAGAGACGAGACGACCAGAGACGACGTCCAGGGACGAGACGATGTCCCTGGGACGAAGACCAGGGACAAGTTTACCAGAGAGGAGACGACGTCCAGGGACGAGACGACCAGAGAGGAGACGACGACCAGAGACGGCTTCCAGGGACGAAGACCAGAGACGACATCCAGGGACGAAACGACCGGGGATGAGACAATGACCAGGGACGAGGACCAGGGACAAGTTTATCAGAGAGGAGACGACGTCCAGGGACGAGACGACCAGAGAGGAGACGGCTTCCAGGGATGAAGACCAGAGACGACTCCCATGGACGAGACGACCAGAGAGGAGACGATCAGGGACGAAGACCAAGAACCAAGAAACGACCGGGGATGAGACAATGACCAAAACAAACCGTGCCTGGACGTCGTCTCGTCACTGAGACGACGTCCAGGGACGGTTTGTTTGACCAGAGAGGAAATGACCAGGGACGATGACCAGAGAGGAGACGACCAGGGACTGAGACTAGAGAGGAGACGACCAGGGACTGAGACTAGAGAGGAGACGACCAGGGACTGAGACCAGAGAGGAGACGACCAGGGACGAGACGACCAGGGACGAGACGACCAGAGACGACGTCCAGGGACGAGACGATGTCCCTGGGACGAAGACCAGGGACAAGTTTACCAGAGAGGAGACGACGACCAGAGACGGCTTCCAGGGACGAAGACCAGAGACGACATCCAGGGACGAAACGACCGGGGATGAGACAATGACCAGGGACGAGGACCAGGGACAAGTTTACCAGAGAGGAGACGACGTCCAGGGACGAGACGACCAGAGAGGAGACGGCTTCCAGGGATGAAGACCAGAGACGACTTCCATGGACGAGACGACCAGAGAGGAGACGATCAGGGACGAAGACCAAGAACCAAGAAACGACCGAGGATGAGACAATGACCAAAACAAACCGTGCCTGGACGTCGTCTCGTCACTGAGACGACGTCCAGGGACGGTTTGTTTGACCAGAGAGGAAATGACCAGGGACGATGACCAGAGAGGAGACGACCAGGGACTGAGACCAGAGAGGAGACGACCAGGGACTGAGACCAGAGAGGAGACGACCAGAGACGACGTCCATCGACGAGACAATGTCCCTGGGACGAAGACCAGGGACAAGTTTACCAGAGAGGAGACGACGTCCAGGGACGAGACGACCAGAGAGGAGACGACGACCAGAGACGGCTTCCAGGGACGAAGACCAGAGACGAAACGACCGGGGATGAGACAATGACCAGGGACGAGGACCAGGGACAAGTTTACCAGAGAGGAGACGACGTCCAGGGACGAGACGACCAGAGAGGAGACGGCTTCCAGGGATGAAGACCAGAGACGACTTCCATGGACGAGACGACCAGAGAGGAGACGATCAGGGACGAAGACCAAGAAACGACCGAGGATGAGACAATGACCAAAACAAACCGTGCCTGGACGTCGTCTCGTCACTGAGATGATGTCCAGGGACGGTTTGTTTGACCAGAGAGGAAATGACCAGGGATGATGACCAGAGAGGAGACGACCAGGGACTGAGACCAGAGAGGAGACGGCTTCCAGGGATGAAGACCAGAGACGACTTCCATGGACGAGACGACCAGAGAGGAGACGATCAGGGACGAAGACCAAGAACCAAGAAACGACCGAGGATGAGACAATGACCAAAACAAACCGTGCCTGGACGTCGTCTCGTCACTGAGACGACGTCCAGGGACGGTTTGTTTGACCAGAGAGGACTTCCGGTTTGTTTGACCAGAGAGGACTTCCATGGACGAGACGACCAGAGAGGAGACGATCAGGGACGAAGACCAAGAACCAAGAAACGACCGAGGATGAGACAATGACCAAAACAAACCGTGCCTGGACGTCGTCTCGTCACTGAGATGATGTCCAGGGACGGTTTGTTTGACCAGAGAGGAAATGACCAGGGACGATGACCAGAGAGGAGACGACCAGGGACTGAGACCAGAGAGGAGACGACCAGGGACTGAGACCAGAGAGGAGACGACCAGAGACGACGTCCATCGACGAGACAATGTCCCTGGGACGAAGACCAGGGACAAGTTTACCAGAGAGGAGACGACGTCCAGGGACGAGACGACCAGAGAGGAGACGACGACCAGAGACGGCTTCCAGGGACGAAGACCAGAGACGAAACGACCGGGGATGAGACAATGACCAGGGACGAGGACCAGGGACAAGTTTACCAGAGAGGAGACGACGTCCAGGGACGAGACGACCAGAGAGGAGACGGCTTCCAGGGATGAAGACCAGAGACGACTTCCATGGACGAGACGACCAGAGAGGAGACGATCAGGGACGAAGACCAAGAAACGACCGAGGATGAGACAATGACCAAAACAAACCGTGCCTGGACGTCGTCTCGTCACTGAGATGATGTCCAGGGACGGTTTGTTTGACCAGAGAGGAAATGACCAGGGATGATGACCAGAGAGGAGACGACCAGGGACTGAGACCAGAGAGGAGACGACCAGGGACGAAGACCAGGGACAAGACGATGTCCCTGGGACGAAGACCAGGGACGGCTTCCAGGGACGAAGACCAGAGACGACATCCAGGGACGAAACGACCGGGGATGAGACAATGACCAGGGACGAGGACCAGGGACAAGTTTACCAGAGAGGAGACGACGTCCAGGGACGAGACGACCAGAGAGGAGACGGCTTCCAGGGATGAAGACCAGAGACGACTTCCATGGACGAGACGACCAGAGAGGAGACGACCAGGGACGAAGACCAAGAACCAGACGACCAGAGTGGAGACGACCAGGGACGAAGACTAGAGACGAGACGTCACGACCGGAGACGACGACCTCCAGGGATGAAGACCAGAGACGACATCCATGGAGGAGACGACCAGAGAGGAGACGACCAGGGACGAAGACCAGGGAGGAGACGGCTTCCAGGGATGAAGATCAGAGACGACTTCCATGGACGAGACGACCAGAGAGGAGACGACCAGGGACGAAGACCAAGAACCAGACGACCAGAGTGGAGACGACCAGGGACGAAGACTAGAGACGAGACGTCACGACCGGAGACGACGTCTTCCAGGGATGAAGACCAGAGACGACATCCAGGGACGAAACGACCGAGGATGAGACAATGACCAAAACAAACCGTGCCTGGACGTCGTCTCGTCACTGAGACGACGTCCAGGGACGGTTTGTTTGACCAGAGAGGAAATGACCAGGGACGATGACCAGAGAGGAGACGACCAGGGACTGAGACCAGAGAGGAGACGACCAGGGACTGAGACCAGAGAGGAGACGACCAGGGACGAGACGATGTCCCTGGGACGAAGACCAGGGACAAGTTTACCAGAGAGGAGACGACGTCCAGGGACGAGACGACCAGAGAGGAGACGACGACCAGAGACGGCTTCCAGGGACGAAGACCAGAGACGACATCCAGGGACGAAACGACCGGGGATGAGACAATGACCAGGGACGAGGACCAGGGACAAGTTTACCAGAGAGGAGACGACGTCCAGGGACGAGACGACCAGAGAGCAGACGGCTTCCAGGGATGAAGACCAGAGACGACTTCCATGGACGAGACGACCAGAGAGGAGACGATCAGGGACGAAGACCAAGAACCAAGAAACGACCGAGGATGAGACAATGACCAAAACAAACCGTGCCTGGACGTCGTCTCGTCACTGAGATGACGTCCAGGGACGGTTTGTTTGACCAGAGAGGAAATGACCAGGGATGATGACCAGAGAGGAGACGACCAGGGACTGAGACCAGAGAGGAGACGACCAGGGACTGAGACCAGAGAGGAGACGACCAGGGACGAAGACCAGGGACGAGACGACCAGAGACGACGTCCAGGGACGAGACGATGTCCCTGGGACGAAGACCAGGGACGGCTTCCAGGGACGAAGACCAGAGACGACATCCAGGGACGAAACGACCGGGGATGAGACAATGACCAGGGACAAGTTTACCAGAGAGGAGACGACGTCCAGGGACGAGACGACCAGAGAGGAGACGGCTTCCAGGGATGAAGACTAGAGACGACTTCCATGGACGAGACGACCAGAGAGGAGACGACCAGGGACGAAGACCAAGAACCAGACGACCAGAGTGGAGACGACCAGGGACGAAGACTAGAGACGAGACGTCACGACTGGAGACGACGACCTCCAGGGATGAAGACCAGAGACGACATCCATGGAGGAGACGACCAGAGAGGAGACGACCAGGGACTGAGACCAGAGAGGAGACGACCAGGGACTGAGACCAGAGAGGAGACGACCAGGGACTGAGACCAGAGAGGAGACGACCAGGGACTGAGACCAGAGAGGAGACGACCAGGGACGAAGACCAGGGACAAGTTTACCAGAGAGGAGACAACGTCCAGGGACGAGATGACCAGAGAGGAGACGGCTTCCAGGGATGAAGACACGAGACGATGTCCCTGGGACGAGACGACCAGGGACGAAGACCAGGGACAAGTTGACCAGACGACCAGAGTGGAGACGACCAGGGACGAAGACTAGAGACGAGACGTCACGACTGGAGACGACGACCTCCAGGGATGAAGACCAGAGACGACATCCATGGAGGAGACGACCAGAGAGGAGACGACCAGGGACTGAGACCAGAGAGGAGACGACCAGGGACTGAGACCAGAGAGGAGACGACCAGGGACTGAGACCAGGGACAAGTTTACCAGAGAGGAGACAACGTCCAGGGACGAGATGACCAGAGAGGAGACGGCTTCCAGGGATGAAGACACGAGACGATGTCCCTGGGACGAGACGACCAGGGACGAAGACCAGGGACAAGTTGACCAGAGAGGAGACGACGACCAGAGACGACGTCCAGGGACGAGACGACCAGAGACAACGTCCAGGGACGATGTTCTGGGACGAGACGATGTCCCTGGGACGAGACGACGTCCATGGACGAGACGATGTCCCTGGGACGACCAGGGATGAAGACCAAGAACCAGACGACCAGGGACGAAGACTAGAGACGAGACGTCACGACCGGAGACGACGACCTCCAGGGATGAAGACCAGAGACGACATCCATGGAGGAGACGACCAGAGAGAAGACAAGAGACGATGTTCAGAGACAATGACAAGAGACGACGTCCATGGACAAGACGACCAGAGAGGAGACGACCAGGGACAAGACGACCAGAGAGGAGACGGCTTCCAGGGATGAAGACCAGAGACGACTTCCATGGACGAGACGACCAGGGACGAAGACTAAGAACCAGACGACCAGAGTGGAGACGACCAGGGACGAAGACTAGAGACGAGACGTCACGACCGGAGACGAATACCTCCAGGAATGAAGACCAGAGACGACATCCAGGGACGAAGACCAGAGACGACATCCAGGGGAGAAACGACCGGGGATGAGACGATGACCAAAACAAACCGTCCCTGGACATCGTCTCGTCACTGAGACGATGTCCAGGGACGGTTTGTTTGACCAGAGAGAAGATGACCAGGGACGAAGACCAGAGAGGAGATGAAGACCAGGGACGAAGACCATGGACGAGACGACCAGAGTGTAGACGACCAGGGACGAAGACCAGAGACGACGTCCAGGGACGAGACGACCAGAGAGGAGACGACGACCAGAGACGGCTTCCAGGGACGAAGACCAGAGACGACGTCCAGGGACGAGTTGACCAGAGAGGAGACGACGAGGTATGAGACCAGAGACGACATCCAGGGACAAAACGACCGGGGATGAGACAATGACCAAAACAAACCGTGCCTGGACGTCGCCTCGTCACTGAGACGATGTCCAGGGACGGTTTGTTTGACCAGAGAGGAGACGACCAGGGACGATGACCAGAGAGGAGACGACCAGGGACGATGACCAGAGAGGAGACGACCAGGGACGAAGACCAGGGACGAGACGACCAGAGACGACGTCCAGGGACGATGTTCTGGGACGAGACGATGTCCCTGGGACGAGACGATGTCCCTGGGACGAGACGACCAGGGACGAAGACCAGGGACAAGTTGACCAGAGAGGAGACGACGACCAGAGACGACGTCCAGGGACGAGACGACCAGAGACAACGTCCAGGGACGATGTTCTGGGACGAGACGATGTCCCTGGGACGAGACGACGTCCATGGACGAGACGATGTCCCTGGGACGAGACGACGTCCATGGACGAGACGACCAGGGACGAAGACCAGGGACGAGTTGACCAGAGAGGAGACGACGACCAGAGACGATTTCCAGGGACGAAGACCAGAGACGAAACGTCACGACCGGAGACGACGACCTCCAGGGACTGTGAACAAAAAAAACCTTCAGAAATGTAGGTAGCCGACTTATAAGCATTATAATTTAACAGTCGATTCCACCTTGACATCAACGCACCACAAACATTTCTGGAATTTTTATAGACATTTCATGCATTATAGATATTCCTAATTAATTAATTGTAATGACAGTTACATTTAATTAATTCTCAACATCTCCAAAGCCACAAAATTCACTCAACCTGTTACATTAATGCCAATAAATCCTATCGAGTTGTTCTTCTTATTCCCTGACACAATGCCACGCGCATTGAACGGGGCCCGGCTAGTTGCTGACACGACACACACGCACATTGACGGGCCACGGCTAGTAGCTGACACGACACACACGCGCATTGAACGGCCACGGCTAGTTGCTGACACGAGCCACGGGCCACGGCTAGTTGCTGACACGAGCCACGGGCCACGGCTAGTTGCTGACACGAGCCACGGGCCACGGCTAGTTGCTGACACGACGCCACACACGCGCATTGAACGGGCCACGGCTAATTGCTGACACGACGCCACACGGGCATTGAACGGGCCACGGCTAATTACTGACACTCTACTGAGCCTCTTTCATAGCGCTAACGCAGCTACAAACAGCACAGTAATTATCACACAACACTTTTAGCAATGTGCTTCAATTTATATCTTTATAACTAATCTTTTAAGTGAGTTAAAAGTTTTAGAAATGCAATTACTCACCTTGTTTGACCTGTGTCTCAAACGAAGTAGCCGCAGTTGAACTTGCCCCGCCAATTAATGTTAGTGAACAGATGGTCTCGCTGACAAAAGTAGTCATCCGCCACCTGCCTTTTCACTGTCATCGACTGATGTCAACCTGCTCAGTCGATGTTTCCCCTCTTCTATTAATGGGGAATAGCAGCAGAGTGGAGAGTCTGCTTTAGTGTTATAAAATTATCATATTATTATTCTCAATTCCTTATCAGATCTAGATCAAATGTCAGGACTATTTGTTCAGGACTACCCACCGCGCATTGATTTTGCCGCCACACCAGAGAGAGAGAGAGAGAGAGAGTTCCGGTTCTCATACTCTAACTCATTGCGTTATGTTAAGTTGACACACTGAAATTTATATTTCACTGAACTCACTTGCAAACCGGCGTTTTAATACTTACAACGTCATCAGAAACGTTAAAATATAAATTGTCCGCATATTTCATGGAAACATTGTCCAAAATGTCCTCAACAAAAAATTTCAATCGACTATTAAAACTGTTAAGAATGAGTATCTAGTGTGGCCAGTAGGGGGCTAATGTGACGTCACTGCTCCGCAGCAAACGCACGATCACCGTCTCACCATGTACGTGTGTTTTCAATGCAACTGTTTTCAAAAAACTAATTTAGTGTCAAAAAATATGTCATTATATAGTATGATGTCAACAACTGCATTCATACTGTACTGTCAAAAAACTGTCCAACTATAAACTGTCAAAAATTTCCAAAGAGTTAAAATATGAACTGTTAAAAGTGTGCAAGTATACCATGTTGTAAAAAATTTATATTATTTAGTAAACTGTCCAAATATAAACTGTCCAAAATGTCAAAAAATGTCCTCCTCTGCAATGACCACATTTGAACACTTTAAACTGGATACTTTGTCATTATCATCAGAATTTAGGGCAATAATAAAAAAAAAACAAGACATGACTTTACATAACAGTGAAGAGTAAAAAGAGGCTTTCAGCAGTGCTGTCACTAAATACATCAGAATCCTTAAATGTTGAGATTTTAGAAATGTTTTCAGGATTTTTAAAGTCATTTACAGTTTAACTCATCTACAGTATTGTTTGGAGCAGGGGCAGGAGGACCTGGCTGACCTGGAGGAGGACGAGGATGAGGAGCAGCACGGACAAATGTGTGGTAACTGATGCTTACAAATTACCCACACATTTGTTAGATGTTCTGTTGATGCTCTGTTCACACCTGCTGTTAACATCCGACCTGAGTCATCCGATCACAGCTGTTCAGATTACACCTGTTACTGCTATTGCTAATATCACACCAAATGATGATTCTCAAATGTCTTTTTTTATCCACAAACCAAAAATTATTTAGTTTTAATTATTTCCTTGTTACAAGGAACAATGAAACCGGAAAATGTTCAACATTTATAATAAAAAACAAACAATTAATCCATTATTAAAGTATTTGACAATTCATTTAGTAATCGTTTAATAATGCTGTAATCGTTACATCCCTGCTTCATATATATTTTTTTTTTAAATCATCAGAGACACACGTCATATGATTTATTGCGATATTTGCAAATCATATATTGTGATACACTGACACAGCAGCACTAGTGAAAGTGACCACTTGGCACCATCTAGTGGACTGAAAGGTTCATTTATTTTGTTTATCTTCAATGTTAATCCACAAAAAAGTTTGATGTTTATTTGTAACATCAGTTCAAAAAAATAGATGCAAAAAAAAGAATACTCCTGTCTCAAAAGCAATATAATATTGCCACACAAACTGTCGCCAAATTTCACTGGATTTGTTTCCCCCACCACCACCACCACTACTAATAATACACTCAAGCGTCACATCCTGTGTGCAACCATAGCAACCACAGCAACCACAGCAACATTAGCTGGACGTAAACTTGCACCATTGTATAGACGCACCTTTGTCACCGCTTTCACGTCAGACACACTGGAGACGCATCAGAGACTCGTTGCATTCACACTTCTCTTCAGTGTTGTCACAATGTGTCTCCAACCACCTCCTGTAGGGCTTTGGCAGATCGGATTGCAATCTAAACATTTTCGGCTTGCTTTGCTCCATAGAACAAAGAAATCATTCAAACTCAATCATGTTTGCTTTGTGGACAAAACAAGACATTTGAGAACATCATCATTTACATCTTTAAAACACTTCATCAACATTTGATCACATTTTATGGACTAAACCATGACTCTTTCACCTGTCATTGCATCACCTCACACGGACGACGTTAACAGCACTTGTCAACAGAGCCTCTGTTTAATGTGTGCACATGATTTGTTCCATTGTTAACAGGTGAAAACTATGGACCAGTCAAAGTGGCAAAATTCAATCAATAAATACATGTGCCATGCATTCATTCACATTGGAATGAAGTACATACACGTCTTATTAAATGTGCCATTCATTCATTCAAATACCAATTCATTTGATGTAAAAACAACAACAATAACATATAGATGACTTGACTTTTTACCTCAATTTGAATGAATGGCACATTGTAGTCATTAATGAATGGTGTATTTATTGATAACATTTTGTGACTTTTAGCGGCCCCTAATTTTCCCCTGTTAACTATGTACAAATGATGTGCACACATTAATCACACAGAAGTCTAATTCATGTGTTTATCATTTTTAAGCATCAGTTACTGGACACCGGTACCCCGACTGTGTGGTCAACAGTCCAGAGGGTGGACCCCTGTCATTTTTTTCTGTGTTTTTATGGGATTTCTTGGGAATATTTTGGGACAAAATGTCAAATATGTGATTAAACAAAAAAATATATTAAAATATAAATGAGGAGACAGACTGAGGAGTGAAGAGAAATCAATTTGATCGGCTGTTTCTACTTTTGTCAAAGCAGGATTTAACTGGTGTCGTGTTGCTTTGGCACCATCTACTGGCTACAGCTATTGTCTCTAAGAAGATGCGTGGAGAGTTGACTGTGGAAAACATGTCCCTATGAATTAAATCATTTAGAATCAGACAGAGAAAGAGACTCAAGCAACTTCTGATTCTTCAAATAAAATGTAATTAAGCTTATATTGAAGTGTACGACTCCCTTTTATCTAAGGCTGCATTAATTAATCACAAAATGTAGTTTTTTTTGGTCTTCATGTAAGGTTGGTTAAAAAACAGGTGACATTTTTAAAAATAATAGTTTAATAGTAATATATGGTCACTATAAGTTCTTTGGCTTTGAAATTTGAAATTAAAAGACAACACATTTTTCAAAATAAGGTGATAAGGAGGAAGTTCACTCAATAAAATATAATATTTAAGTTTGATAGCCAGTTTGACCTTTGACGGTAAACTGAAGGTCTTTGTTTGAGAACAAAGCATGAAGTTTGAGGATTTTGTCACTTTAAGATTTG
Source organism: Solea solea (assembly GCF_958295425.1). Taxonomy (NCBI): domain Eukaryota; kingdom Metazoa; phylum Chordata; class Actinopteri; order Pleuronectiformes; family Soleidae; genus Solea; species Solea solea. Next base: position 3,169,195 of record NC_081137.1, read on the forward strand.
GGGAAACACAATTCAAAACTTAATTGAGAAAATGATGAACAGAGTATAAAAACAATGGTTGCTTGCAGCTCTAAACTTCATTTGACGACCAGACTTCATCTATGAAGCAAAATAGTCCATTAAAAATGCTCTTCTAGTGTTTCGCTGCGTACATTAACACCATCTGTAGTGTTTTTACTGTAATTCCTGATGTGAAATCTCCTTTCTCAAAGCTGAAACATTAGCGAAGTGAACCAAGATGAATGAGAAGCCATTTTGTTTGGTTATTTTATAATAAGGTGCTGTTTATTTAATCATTTCACTTGTCACATACACTCTGCACTTGAACCGTCGTATTTACCAAGTGTAATACTGACCTCCGTCTCTTCTCCCAGGTTTCCTGTAGAAAAGAAAGCTTCCATTTTAAAACTCCCAACACCACATCTGCTTCTTTCAGTACGTTTGTCAGACGGAAATGGGACTTGATTGTAGCAATATGCTAATCCCCCCCCCCCTCTGTGCACTCTGTTGTGTCCTGATTATTCTTTTAATAAAACAGGGACAGAGGATTAGATATGAGTGAGAGTCATCGCTGACTGGTTCAGTCCCGGAAACTGTGAAGTGCTTCTGTCTGGCTCTTTATTCTGGATTAAGTGCTTGGTCACTTGCTCCTGTGGACGAGAGCGTCAGGGCCTGGATGGAGGGAAGAGGTGCCGCCGTGCGTTTTTTCTCTGTCGCAGTTCGGGCGGTCTGGTCTGGGATGGACGTGGATTAGAACTGCAGATAATTCCGTAGACTTCCTTCCTGTCTGCATGCCTTTAGACTCACACAAGCGTCGTCGCCGACCCAGATGACACACATTACGCCACGGCATCAAAGAAAACATGAACAGCCTCGTCTGGACAACAAAAGGAAAGTCTGTCTGACTAAAAACAGTCACAAACACTTGATGAAGCCTCCCAATGCAACTGCTGCATTCCTCTTTTCCTCTTTGTACAACTTCAAGGCAGGAAGTTCCACCTTTTCTTCTTTTCTTTTTTTTTTTAAATAGCTCTCAGTCTGTAATTCATGCTCCCTGCATAAGTTTGTGTGATTTTTATTTTTTTAATCTTTTAAATAGAGGACGGGAAGCCTGGAAGTTCTCTAGTGTCCATCAGGCCTGATCCACTGAAACCACAGTCCACACACATACACACACACGCGCGTCGTGTCGTGCTACGCCATGTAGATGAAGGTGTTTATATCGGTCTCATCCCGCTTTATGTACTTGTGATCGATCAACCACTCGATCTGCTCCTTGATCATCTTCTTCTGTGGTAAAAACATGTTCTTGAGGATCTCCACCAGCTCCGTCTGCAGCTGGGCGTTGTTGATGCGCTTCCTCATCTTCATGATCTGGATTATGGCCTCCTGGACGACGTGGGAAAAGTGGAAAAAGGTCAGATAAAACAGATGGATTACAGTGTCCGTGATGGGAAATGGGAAGAGCATAACATTTATTCACAGCAGGTGCAGTTAGATAACAGCGGAGAGAGAGAGAGAGAGACAGCGCCACCATGCTGCGCACTCGTCCACACACCTGTGTCCTTAGTATCCTGAGCTGAACGATGCCCTCGTTCTCCTCTTCTCTCATTCGCTCTGTGGTGAGCTGCAGCCGACCAATCAGGTTAATCTTCCCCCTTTTCTGGACCTTTGAGTTTTTTCTGTAAAATTTAAAACAGAACATTACCTCAAAGGAAACAGGAACTGTATAGATTACATTAGTGACAACACTGTATGAGCGGGGAGCGTTTTTACTGCTGCACCACACAGCTCTGTCAATTTATACTGCTTTCGTCTCATGTCCGCCCGCTTCCGCACAGCTGGAGTCGCAAGCATTATTTCTACTGACAAAATAAAAGGAGCACACTGGGCTTGCAAGGATTCTTTCTGTGATGTCTTTAAGTCAAAGACGATGTGGCATGATGTAAAATAACACATTTTCTCTATGGACTTTGGTGCGGGGGAGTGACTGTTAGGGCTGCAACCACCTTCTACCCATCTTCATAATCATTAATCTGTCTATTTTTCTCTTAATCCTGTTTGGTGTGTAAAAGGTTGATAGGTGCTTTTCAGACCTGGAAATGATGATGTTCTCAAATGTCTTGTTTTGTCCACAAACCAAAATTATTCGGTTTTAATGATTTCTTTGTAATAAACATCTGAAAACTTGTAATTATGGAAAGAACACTCAAATTGATTAATCAATGATCAAAATATTTGATGATTAACTTAGTAATTGATTAATCATCAATTAATCGTATAATCCTTGCAGCCCTAGTGACAGTAAACTTCACTTTCCAGTCAGAGAAGGTTTCTTAAAGCGATATAAATTGACAAAGATGTAGATTTTATCAGACAAGTGTTTTAAGTGGCTAAAATCTGGTTATCTCTTCTCAAAGTCATGTTTTTTTCTTGATCTTGGGCCTGTTTGTGTGGTCAGACGTTCTGTTTAAGAGAGAACAAACGAGGAAAAGGACAAGAAGGTATATTGACTTTTTCCCGGTGTTCCTTACATAAGTGAAAACTCCTGGTTGACGTAGAATAGCGTTCCCTCTGCAAAGTCTTTGGGTGAAGACACTGACGGGTCATACGACAACACCTGCCGCTTCAGTTTGGGAAACGCAACCAGAGACTGAGAGGGAATCAGGAGAACATGATGAGTTTAGAGAGGAAAAAAAAAGTCAATAACAAACTGCTTTTTTCTTCATGACTACATCTGTCGTCTTTTACCCAGAGAGTGCGTCGCAGTTCTGCGTCCGGCAGCTCGGTGGCGAGCTTGAGGTTCTCAAAGCTGATTCTCTCCCTCGGCCTCTGGTTCCAGGCGAACAGCACAGCCAGCTGGAAGGTGGTCACCTCCAGATCATACTGACCCACCTCATTCTTAAAAGTTATCTGGGCAAATAAAGGACATTTTTAATTTCACAGGGAGTAAAAATGAACAGAGATCGAGCAGATCACCTGTTAAAGGTGTCTTCTCAAGTAATCTATGTAGATACGTGGAACTATCAATTCAATTCTATGTTTTCAATGACAGTTTTACTGATTACAATGAAAAACAAAAGGAAGAACTCGTCCGGTTCTGTTTCACTCACGATGCCGTTGGACATGAGATGATGCCAGTGGAGTTTCCTGCCACTGTGGTTCTTCTTATAGAAATCTTCTACCTCTGGTATCAAATCCTCCAGTTCTGTCGGAAGAGAGACAAACACCTTCTCGCTGCTCCTCGACCACGCTCCAGCATTCAAGATCTTTATGTTGACAGAGTCGGCTGCAGGGGAAGCACGGTGACATGTTAGTTACTTCAAAAATTAGTCAGACTTGTACAGATTTACAGCTCTACATTATGTGTATATATATATATATATATATTTATATATATTCAAGTGCTAAACTGCTATGAAGAATCATGTAAATCAGTGTTTTCTATGTGGGCAGTATTAAACGTTTAGTTTATACATTGTTTTTATTAAAAAATAAATACTGTATATAATTGCACCGGAGTGCAGACGTAAAATGAGGATTGTTGAGACAGATAATTCCTGTTGTTTTCATATTATTTTTTAAAAGAAGGAAAAAAGAAAATATATGGCCCAAGACTGGAATAAATCTTTGGTCATCATCTCCCCTGATTTTCCCATTATAGGTCGACCTCTCCCTCTTACCTGGTAAAGCGAGTTTATTATGCTTATGCATTTCTTTGAAAGACTGGTTGAGATCCTCTGAAACCTTGATGTCCTGAAACATCCTGGCCAGTTTGTTGACGTAGTCAGCTGGCATTCCTACTTCCTGTTTCGAATGAATAACACATCACTTTTGATTTAATCCTTATTCTGTGGCAACAATCAAACACATATCAGATTATTAATTACAGTGAGATCAAACACACACACACACACACACACACACACACACACAGGTTGTGTTCTTACCCTCAGCCACTCCACCATGTTCTCCTCTATCTCACTGTCGGCTGAAATGTCCAGGATGAGTCGACGGGTCAGGTGAGCTTTGTGGTAGCGCATGAACACGTCCTTGTTCTGGACGTATTTAAGTACTAATAACTGCAAAGAGCACACACATCGTTATTTCTAATGAATAAAAAATACATGAAAATGAATGAAATGAAAAATAAATGATGGAAATTAAGCAACACGTGTGGATTTTTACTGTCATCTTAAACTACTACGTCTTTAAAAATCAATATCCAGCTGATTTTTTTTGTTGTTGTTGAGTTTAAAGCAATAGTCTGCCAGATGTTCTCGAATGATTTCTTTGTCCACAAACAAAAAAATATTCACTTTTTTTGTCTAAATGTGCAAAACCAGGCCAAAAAATGAAAACTTATGGACAGGCATTTTTCCAACTCGCTCCTCTCTGGTGATAAAGATGCTGATTCGCCGGCTTCCTGCAACAGCACGAGTGAAATTGCTAGAGCTGAAAAGATTGATCGATTATTAATCGATTATTAAATTAATCGACAACTATTTTGATAATCGATTAATCGGTGTTAAGCTATTTTCATGATTAAAACAAGATTTCTGATTGTTTAAGCTTCTTAAATGTGAACATTTTCTTTATTTCTTTGCTCTGGATAACAAATAAATCATTAAAAGTGAATAATTTTGGTTTGTGGACAAAACGACATTTGAGCACATCATCATTTCCAGGTTTGACGAACAGCGATGAACATTTTTTTTTTTCTGATATTTTTTGGACCAAGCGATTAATCGAGAAAATAATCGACAGATTAATTGATTATGAAAATAATCATTAGTTGCAGCTCTAGAAATTACCATCATAACACGTTGGCTTTGACGTGCAACTTCTCAGCTTTCAGAAACCGCTGGAATTTTTCCCATAGCACAAACTGTCGCATAATTGCAGTCATGCAGAGTGAGCTTGCGCAAACGTGTCATCAACATTAGGGAATATTTGAAGAGTTATGACTGGAGATTATCCACAGTTACATTATGATGAGTATCGTGGTTTGTGCAGGTGTCAAAAAGATAGGGAGGTATGAGGAATACTGGAGTCCCAGATTTACTTTCACTTTGAACAATGTAAATTAGGATTCAAATTGTTCTGCACCACTTTCATAAGCCACAAAATGTGCTAATTTAAATTGAACTTCCTCATAACATAACAATGATGTCCCATTGTGAACAAGAACAGGCCGGGACATTATGAAGCTTTGTAGGAACATAGTTGGCATTCACTAGATTGACCATATTTTCCAGCTGAGAGCCACTCAGAGGGCTAAGGTCATCCTGGGAGACCCTCAACATCCACTGAATGTGAAAAATGATATTCAAAAAGGATATTTAAAGTCACATCCATTGTATTTATATCCGACTATATCTTGTGTATTTGTGCATGTATGTGGTGCTTGGATTTTCCAATCCACTGAAAAAAACCTGAACTGAAGACCAAGTGAAATAACCTGGTAGAGAATATTAAATCCATTAAATATGTTCATGTTTGTGGTTTTATTAAATAACATCCACATCATTGAGAGAGAACTACAGCACAGACGAGCATTTATGTCAGTAGAACTTAAAAGAGGAAGTTTTAAGTTTAATGTTAAGACAATAAAGACCTCATTCATAATTTTTTTATGTGTTTCAGGCCTAAACGTCTAATTATTAAAGTAAAATCTTGTTAAGGCTCCTTTCTTCACTGTGCCAAGAAGCATTGTGATAGGAAAAAATGTGTCAATTTTTGGCACAAAGTCAGCCGTCTGCTGACTTTTTCCAGATAAAACTGAAGTAATGATTTTCTCTGAGTGCCTACATTCAGTGAATCACTTGCTTTGTGTGCATATATTTGCAGAGTGGTCCCGTCTCAAGAGGCTGGATCAGCTGAAACTTGGAACAACGTCAAAATAACATGTCCCCTGTTGTGAAATGACCAGGTCCAAAAAAACATTAGAGCAAAACATAACGGCTCAGTGCGACTTACTACTTCCTTGAGTTTTGCTTCGATCTCCTCAGAGGTGAGTTTCTTGCTCAGTGGTGTTTTCCTCAACAGCATGTCACAGTAGTTGGCCAGCAGCTCTGGACATTTGGACTCCGGTTGAGTTTTCAAACCAACCCTGAGAACACAAAACACAGAGTGAAGTCAAACGTGTTTTCCCTTCATCATTCAAATTCAATGAGCTGAGTCTCACACATCTTACCCTTTCTGCTTCAAAGGAAGTTCTAATTTAAATATAGTGGCATCATTCACAACAGCCTTGTAAGCCTGTGGAGAGGTTTGAAATATTAGAGCGAAGAACCAAACCTGCCGAGTGCATTTTAAAAATAAAAACGACGTTGTGCTGTTAGAGGTTGAGCTCACTTTGTCTCTGGCCGTGAGGAAGCGCGGGTCGTCCTGAAAAGCCTCTTTCACCAGTCGACTGAAGCGGTTAAACAAGGTGAGCAGCTGCTCCACGTATTTCTCCGAGTCCTGCGACAAAGACGAGGCAGAGCGACAGTGAAAAGTCACAATTTTTGTCATGGATGCATACATTCAAATGCATGTTCAGGGTTTAGAAATGTACAAATGTTTTTCATCCTACTCTTTCGCTCTTAAATCGCATATTTGAGGACCTTGCCATGCACAAAAACTCGCCAGACTTGATACTATCTTAAAAATCGATTAATCTGTTGATTATTTTCTTGATTATTTGATTAGTTTGGTCAATCTATTAATTGTAATCTACTTATTATAATTATTGATATTATAATAATTGATATTAATGTTTTTTTTTTTCCAAAATTAAGATACGCTTTCTGATTATTCAGCGTTATAAATGTGAATATTTATTTCTGGTTTCTTTGCTCCATATAACATCATTATCAAATCATTAAAATTGAATGATTTCTGGGATATGGACAAAACAAGATGTTTGAGAACAATTTATTTTAGAATAGAATAGAATAGAATGGAATAGAAATACTGGTAACACTTTAGATTAGGGAACACATATTCACCATTAACTAGGTGCTTACTAACATGCATATAAGTAGCATACCAGACCTTTATTAGTAGTTATTAAGCACGTATTAACACCTTAATCAGGAAAAATCTTAATTCATGTCGTAATAGAGGTAGAATAAGGTCTTAATACATGCTTAATAATTACTAATAAAGGGCTAGTGTGCTATTTATGCACATTAGTGAGCACCTAGTTAATAGTGAATATGTGTTCCCTAATCTAAAGTGTTACCGAAATACTTTAGAAAATAATAATAATTCATCCCCGAGGGGAAATTGTTTTAACGCAGCAGCAATTTTGACATTTTACGAACTAAACAAATATTTGATTATGAAAATAATCGTTACTTGCTGCCCTAGTTTGACCCATAAAATGTCAGAAATGTGGAAAATGTTGATCAGTGTTTCCTAAAACTCCAAATGATGACACTCTCAAAAGTGCTGTTTTGTCCACAAACTGAAATGATCCAGTTTTAATGATTTCTTTGTTACATGAGCAAAGAAACCAGATTTTATATTTTATATTTTACTATTTTAATTGATGATTAAAATAGTTAACGATTCATTTAGTAATCGATTAATCATTGCAGTCTGAGCCCAAAGTACATAATTCCAAGCCCACATTTTTTTGTACACTTACAAAAACATACGCCCCTAAACACTGGACCTACTGGTCAGACTTGTTAAAAGCAAACACCACTTGTGATCAGATCTCTTGTTTTAGAAGTAAACATCAGGTGTGAACACGGTCTAACACTCACGGATGTGATTGTCTCAGCTGAAGCCACCATATCTGCCAAGCCAGCGCTCATGATGTGCTCCTCCAGGTCCTTCAGCATGGGCTCGATACCGCTGGGCACTTTGTCCATCAGAGAGAACATCAGGTGTAGCTCTGTGTAGAGGAGAAACACAATGTTATCACTATCCAGGCACAATGAGACCAAAGGGGCTACACACAAACAAGTGCACACACACACACACAGACAAGTGACACAGACAATCTCATGAGATTAATGTTGATGGTTTTGCCTGTTGTTTTCATTTTCCACAGATTAAATTACAAAAAAAAGAGAAATCCATCCATATCAAATCAAAACAATAACCATTAGCCTGATTCAATACTCATGTTAGACTGTAACAAAAGAAGTGTAAGCATTTATTTATTTGCCATCTGCATTATCATACGAGCAGAGGACGGGCTACTTTTAAATCCATTACTGTGGAGGCTCTTCCACCACTTGTTAAATCAGACTGGCAAGAACACACACATGCACACAAATGGACGTACTAATGCATTAGCTGAGAATGATGTGTGGGTAAAGCAACAAAGAGCACAACTCCCTAATAAACATCAATTTGTACTTTAATTTGCACCTGAAGATATATAGATATATATATAGGTTTTTTTTTACTATATTTTACATCTGGATCATGAAAAGTTGTGGGAACAGAAATGATGCATATGTTGCCCATATGCCATTTTTTGAGGACTTCCTTTCACTGTGTCTCAATAGTGACCCAGTATCTGAAATCTGCATTTACACTGGTTAAAACTGAAAGAGACATTCCACAGGCTGGGCTCAACGATTGACCCGTAAATAGTTACAAGGCTGAAATATAAGTGAAAGGGAAGTTGCATGTATCTGCTGGCATAAGCCCTCGCTCTCCATTGGACAAGTGGAAAGAAAGAAATGTGATCATTAAAGTCGCACTGACAGGGGAATATCTGATCTGTCTGCTTAGATGTGTGACATAAATGCACCTATCTGATTCATAGATTTACAGATTTATTTCCACTTATGAATGAGGCTTAAAAACAATCTGATTATATCGAAATCCATGTGTGTCTTACAAAAAAAAAGTAAATGCAAAGTTATTTATGCAAAGTAAATGCACCTATGATGACCAATTTTTTTGAATGAATGCACAAGTGGACAGTGGCGATCGATTTCATTATTCACAGTCATTAAAAACACAACAGTTATTTAACCGTTAAGACTCTCGGCTACACCGACCTTTGCAACGGAGTGCCTTGCACCAGCAAGACCAGTTGCATGGAACAGTTGACCACACTAAAGCATAGTAGGTGTCTATGCATTACAATCATAAAACCCAGATTCAAATTCGTGCACCATGTGTTTGGAGTAGATCATGTTAGGACTCAGAAGATGAGAATTCTGTAAATTGCTGCTTAATGTGTTTATAAACAGGCAGCAAAAGCGTAACATATATTTTTTCTTCTTTTAACAGTAGTGCTCTCTTGTCCCTGTCACCGCACACAGTATTCTTTTTGTATCTCCTTCTGTTCCTTTCTTCAACTTCTTTTGAAGGATCAGTGACACTTGCAAGGATTAAGCGCCTCTACTCTCTGATTATCCTCACGTGTATCATCACACACTATGTTGTGCGAGAAGTGATGGAAACACACACAAAATGTTCACTACGGGACAGGAAAAGAGGTTTGGTCAGGGCTATTTCCTGCTGCAAACCTGAGCTGGCTGAGCCTTTGGTGGGAGCGATCCTGCCGTACTCACTCTCTGTTTCATTTCGCTTGATCATGCCCGGACACTCGGCTAAGATGGTCTCCTTGAACGACGTGACCAGTGCGTTGACGCAACACTCCATTAACTGGGAAGATAAACAGAAGGTAAACAGTTTCGTAGAAAGTCATGAGAGAGTGCGCGTGTAAATGTGTAAATTAACTATTCCCCCCATTGTGGGTAGACTTACAATGCGTGTGGAAACAGGGCATACATGTATTATTTGTACATAGAAAACATACAGAAGAAAAACACATATAATGAATAAAAGTGGTGGATTAACAAAACTCACGGCTTGTACAGAGTTACAGTCGCGTCTCGTCTCCAGGTATCGTAGTGCACGTTTCTCCTCTTCCCTCAGTTTTGAATCGGCCTGTAGAAAATACACACAAAAAAGTACAATATTTATCATACTTAAGGCATTTATTTTACATGAAATTGAAAGAAAAATCACATAAACCTTGAAAAGAGGGCGGGCTACAGTATCTCTTTAAAAGAAAAATAGAAATGTTCAAATGTATGATGCCACGTACTTGAATAATTCAGTAGTTGCTTGTTCTATAAAATGTCAGAATATTGTCTAAAATGTTAATCAAACCTCAAGATGTTCTCTTAAAGAAACCACAAAATCTCTATGTAAACAAATTTAAAACAGTAATAATTAAATAACAAGGAACAATGTCAGGAGATTCATTTGAAAAAAGTATCCAAGACTTGTCCTGTCACCATAACATTTTGTGTGTTGCCTTTGTTGTTGAGCAGATTTTCAGATATTAATATACAGGCGGACAATTGTGTCTCTTTCTCAGATTACGTCACTTAGATTAATCGTAATAACTGGACAAAATGAGCTGTAAATACGACGATGACTCACATATTTCATGTAGTTCTGGACGCCATTTTGCTGGAGGTAGGCGGGTGCCTGTGTTCTGTAGAACCTCTCCGTCGAATCCATGTACGCTTTCTCAAAGTTGTCCCTGTAGATCTGCAGCTTATCATCAGGGTTGGAGCAAAGATTCACTTTTCAGAGAAAAAAACAAACAGGAGGAGTCAAAAAAAAGCCTCTGGATTAGGAGGAAACATATCGATGATCAAATCCAAAACAAATTTTTCCTGACATGAATTCTGGAAAATGGTCAGGGAATTGTATCTGGACATTCGCCGTACAAAAGTGATGAATGTAGTGGAGGATTGTCTGAGTCAGAAGTGTTTACAACAGCAGCAGAAACCCCCAAGTGATGAGTGGTGCCTGAGTTAGAAGTGAAAGAGGCAGGATGATTCCCCAGTGAATCACTTTAAATTATTTTTCTTCTCCTGCTGTGTTCTGACATGAGAGCTCAAGTAGCTTCATCGTACAACACTTGGAACCAAAAAAGGCCTTTTTGGCAGGAAGCTGTGCCGTATAAATCCATAGATGTATAAACCAGGCAGCATTTATACCAGGAATTATGTCAGACAACTCTCCTTTCTCTAGCTATTGTCATTAAAAGAGAAGATAGACGACAAAACAGTCAGGAACAAGAAAGGAACACTATACCAAATCTCCAAAGATCCTGAGAGACATCAGAGTTGAATCACTGCCATAAAACGCTCAAAGCAAAACAGAAGATAAACAGACAGATTCCACTTCATACCAGATACAGAATCTAACACTTACTAACTTGAATATCGTATTTATTTGACACATTTTTATTGTGATGTTTTATACTCCAGAGAAGGACGAGGGAATGTTGATCTGCAATAATGTGCACTCCAGCTATTTCCATACTGATGAAAAGCACCAGGGGGCAGTATAAGAGTCATATATATTCAGTCTGTCAGGCTCTATGATAAGTGCACCGTGAACTCTGACACCTTGAAACCATCAGTGTCACTGTTGTTTTTTGCAGAAGCTTCTCCTGACAACATGGCAGTGTAAACAAACTGAGTCATATGATGTCCGGAGCTGTATGTATTGAAAATTTACCTCAACGTCAACATGCGCATTATACATTTCACAAAGACAGCTTGAACTGAATGTAAATTGTTCCTTGCTTTTTTTTGTTTGGCCAAGACATCGCAATATTCAACAACTAATATCATGAAGCCTAACGAGACAGCTGATGGGAAAAGATGACAAAAAATGACTATTGCAGACATTTGTGTTCTCAAATACAGCTCCTCTGGATGATGTCTCGGACAAGTCTTAAGGCAGCTTTAATGTCTTCAAAGACATACTATATAAGCCTTTCTGGGTAAAGATACTGAAACAGTGGGTTGATCTCTGTATGCCTCACCGTAAGACTCTCGCACTCCGATGACCAACTGGGAGTCAAAAGCCTCTCCGAGCCTCTCGGCATGGACGAGCTTCATGGCGCTGTCTTGAAGCCTGTTTTTAATGTTGGAGAAAATGGACTCGTTCCACGTGTCGAGCATCAGCTGCACAGGAAGAACAGAAAAGCAGTGTCAGCGTCAGTCTACATTCACTTTTGGAGCCCACTCTACATGACATCTACAGATGTCTCCTGCTCCACCTTGCGGACGATGCTGTCCTCCACGTTGGACTTCTTGTTGCTTCCTTGTTTGCCCATCAGCGTTATTTCCAGCTGGCAGAAAGGTTTGGGCAAGATGTCGCACTGTGTGAAGAACTTCCTCCACTCAATGATGTAGGCCTTCAGCAATGCTGTGTCATCCTGATGACTCAACACCCGCTAAGCCAGAAAAAAAAAAAAAACATAAAAGGAAGCTGATTAACACCTGTAACAGCTTTTAATTTCCCGTGGACTGTTTCTGGTTATTCAGTGATAACAATGTAAGGCATTGCTCGTGTGTGAAGCTGTAAGTGTAAATTTCACAGACTCTGGAACTTTAAATATCCAGTGTGGTCCTCGTCTTACAGCTTGTGCTTGTTTGATGAAATCTAGGATGTCCTCTTTGAGGGCCTGGTGGATCTTTGCTGGACCTTTGTCATCCCACAGACACACAGCATGGACGTCTCTGTGGAAGCACAAAGGAGACACACGTGTCCTTGTTTTGCAGTGTAAGAGCATCCAAAGCAAAAAAAAAGCAGACTCAGTGTGGTTAACTTACGAGAAGAGGTCGAACCACTGCTGTTTGGTGACCGACTCCTGCCGGAGGAGCTTCAGCACGACGGGACGCATCAGATCCCATTTGTCCTCAAACTGAAGGGAGCCTTTGTTCTACAAAACACACAGGAAAACTTTTATTCTTGTTATTCTTTACATTTTAATTAAGACATTTTTTTGCAAAACCCAGAAATGCATTTTCCTTACAAATAAAATAAAACAACAATAAACAGGCTTTCCAACAGTATAAGATTTATTGCCAAGAATCATTGTGACAACAAATAAATAATCCACTGTTAAAACCATGTTTTGAAAACTGTAACAATATTTATTACTAACAAAAAGGTTTCTAAAGTTAATCAAAGCAAACGTCTCTCGAGGAATGAAGAGGATTTTGGTCGAGCAGCGGTGATCACTTCCAGGAAGCTCCTCCAGATCACAAACACACATTTCTAAATGTATAAAACCATAGATGTATCGCGATTGAATGGTTTTTACACCATGTAAATAGTATTAATGAATTATTGCCCAGTCCTAAGTGAAAAACAGACCATAACACAGGTATACTTAGTTAATATGTGACATATCTTGACAGAGAATAAACAGTTCTTACTTGCAAAAGTAGAATTACTCTCTAAGCAGTGACTCCTGTCTGCTGTGTCACTCCTCCTCTGTTGTCCATTTATTTATCACTGATTAACATATGTTCCTGGAAAGCTAAGCTTTGTTAGCATGGCAGCAGCAGCAGGATTAAGTTGCAGTCAATCCCCACAGAGACTACTAGCACGACAGTTGCTTTTTGGCAGCCTTTTAGCATGTATTTCAATTGGCTGCAAAGCTTTAGCCTCCTGAGCCACTGACTGACAGATGATGATGATGATGATGATGATGGGGGGGGATTTGGAGCTCAAGTAAATAAAGGATATTGTTAAAAAGATTAGCGCAGTTTGAGCAAACGATGGGTTAGTGAGTCCCGCTGTGGCTCCGTCTCCAGCACCGTGATTCCCTGTTTCCTCCACCTTTAGCTGTGTTTTCGCAGCTATTCTGTTAGGGCTGAAATCACTGATGGGCAGTTAGCTAATGTTAGCCAGATGTAAGTTCACTGCTCCCGGCTGAAGTCAGCGCTGACAGCGGAGCCGCGCACAGGTGCGCCGCGCTGTCCGCTCATGTCGGAGCTAAACGACGACACCAAGGCGGACAAGTGACAAGCGCTGCGGCGAGCGTTAAACAACAATAATTGAATTGAAGTGGGGGCTTACCTTTATCAAATTCGCCATGTTCCCTCAACTTATCCTCTCGTAAAATCTCGCGAGAACTACACCAAGGCTGAAGACGAGCCTTTTCATAAGACATGAAATACAAAAACAAACTCTACATAGAAAGAATACAACAGAAACAACTAAAATAAGCACCTGAAATTGTTTCTATTGCCATTTTAACCCAATTTTTATTTTGATAATAATAAAAAAGTGTGAATATGGGACTTTTAACGTACTAATATAATAACTAATATTGTTGACTGTTTATGTATGAAATCAACAAACTGATTTCTATACATAACTGATTTTTTGTATTTCTATACAAAATAAAATTTGAAATAAATATAAGAATGAAGAACAGCAGTTTATTCCAGGATGGTAAATGGTAATTTAAAGCCAGACATAATATGTCTTGTATTCTTATATCGTACTGAGAAAAATAAATATTTGGTGATGGGGATAATGTAGTCTATAAATTGAGTTGTGTGTAATAGAAATGGGGGAGGTACATACGTTATAACATAGAATTTATAACTCAACGAATCTCTGAAATCATATTTGCTTTCCAGTTTCCAAATGTGCATATTTTATTTGATATTATGTTAGATTTTAATGCAACGTTTTAGTTGTTAAATGTTCCCTCTATTTTGTTCAAGCTGAGTGTTTGTCCTAAGCTGTCTAAGACGTAGTTAAGCTCATAAATAATTCACTAAACATTTATTATTTGCATTTCTTTTTATCATGAAGTGTGTTTTCCTCACAGCTTATAATACTTTTTCTTTACTTGCTGCGTCCAATATTGAAGCACAAGTCTTTAAATGGAATACTACTACTACCACCACTACGTCTGCTGTGCACAACTGCTGTGTCTGGTTTTACCAGTTGACCTTGATAAAGTAACCACGACTGGGTCATGACCATGTTTATACTCCACTGTCAGCACCATCTGGTAAAACAACGTACACAGGAAACTCTAATCCCAAGTAACTCACTGGGAGAACGACTGAGAGATTAAATTCAAGGATGGTTATTGTTTCTTGCAGTCAGCAGAGTTTGTTATTGTTCATTCTCGGCCTGATAGTTGTGGCCAAATTCTTTCTCACGCAAGCCATAAGGAAAACAGGTGTATTTTTGGTAAACAGAAAATGATAAGAAAATGTAGCTACAGTATAGATGCACTAAATATTTTTTTGGGGAAAAAGAAGCTTGATTTTACAAAGTAAATCTGTTAAATTCTGCAACAGCTGTTTTGTTCTTTAAAAAAAAAGGAAATCTAGGTCTAAGGAGAAGAAGACACAAATACATTTCAAGGGTGATAACATATTTGGAATGAAAACATCCTAATTAATACAATATATCAAAGTTTTAAATAACAATAATAATAATAATTTTGATGACACCTTCTGTAACTCTTTATTCATTACCTGCACGGAACCTTTGCATAAAAGCATAAAAGAAAAAAATAAGTTGTATTATTATATTATTATAAGAACTATTTAATAGCAGCATGGTTGAAAGGTGAACACGGAAGGTGGAAAGAGGGAGTGGCCAAAAAAGGTACAAAAAACAAACATTAATATTGAAAAAGTCTCAGAATTTCAATATTTCAATATTCTAATTAATTTATTATTTCTCATTTCTCATGCAGCACTTACACAGGGTGATGTACATTATAACTACATATAAAAAACAACAAGATGAAAGTAGTTTAAAACTATACAACATCAGTTTACAACAGAGACTAATAATAAAAGTGAATCTGGCTCCAGTTTGATAAATATGAGGGTTTTCTGCTTTTTTCCTTGTATATTTTTCAAAAAAATAGTTTTCTTTAAAGTACACCAATGCAGTGGACGAAATCGTGCTGTATTTCTCATTAAAATGAATGGAATATGAAGAAATTCCCTTTTTATGCTTATTGGCAGCAGACCAAGTTTGACTGACGTCAATGTGCTTTTAATTTCAACCAATTGTGGCTCAGGGGGCGGAGCTGCACAGCACCATGCTAGGTTGAGTCATTCAGTGTGAGACTGCAACGCGTGGATGTTTATTCAGTGACATTTGAACAACTATGATATTAAATCGCATCTGGAGAGTTTACCCACATCTGCCATGACTGAAGACAAAAACGTATGTACACATACTTTGTTTTTTAATGTCCTTCTCTACAGCTTTTATTGATATTACGCTCTTATTTTGCTAGTTCCAGTTTAAGGAAGCCCTGTCAAAAGAGTAAACTCGCCAAACTGCTTTAGAAAAAGTGAGAATTTAATATTTGGACGGCCTTTGCTCATTATCTATTGATGTTTTGACTTATTTTAAGTAATGATGTAAGTCATGCGGGGCTACAAATATAATCGGCATCATCTGTTTTGCTTTCAAACGTGAACATGTTTATTCTGTAAGAGCCAACGTCGTTAATGTAAATAAATGCCAGTGTTTTAGAGGGAAATTGTGGATTTTTTTTTGTGTATAATTGTGGATTTTGTGGTCATATTATGAGGACAGTAGCAGATTCAGGCTCACTGGTGACCACAATTTTAGTGAGAATCATATGATCTCAATCAAAGCACATGACATTCCTTTGGGGATTTGGTATCTGTAATTTCTGTAATCTCATAAAGACAGGGATTGTCAAATGTTGTCATACTTGATTCATTTCCTCCAGGGTTTTGATTTTTCTTTTCTTTCCCTCCAGGGTTAGGATCACAAAGAAATGGAGGGTCAGGCAGAGGAGAGACTGTGTGGGAAATGGAGGGTCGCATGTGGTTTGTACAATTACAACCTGAGGGATGTTTTCACATGGTGAGTGAATCGTCTGTCTGTTCCAACTAGGGCTGTAACTAAAGATTATTTTCATTATGAATTAGACTGCTAATTATTTTTTCTCAATGAATCGAGGACTTGTTTGTTCCACAAAATGTCAGAAAGGGTTGAAAAATGTTGATCAGTGTCCAAAACATTGAAATAATGATGGTAAACCTTTTGTGTTTTCTTTTTATGGATAGCTATTTAATATAATATTAGATCAAATAAACGTTTATTAGTCAATCAGTGTGTAACCAATATGTGAAATGCAGTCATAATACATAGTGTAAGAGACAATTCCGATAAATGAATCACAATTTCAAGTCAAATTAAAGATGTATGTAGGTATCAGCCTCCACAAAGTTGCATCAACCGTCATTTTTATTCCCTGTATTTTTCTGTTAAAGTTATCTATACTCACGTCTTCTTTCCCGCGGTCTGTGCAGGCATCTGCTGAAGACAGTTCTCATGGGCCAGGTGTTGTCTCTGCTCATCTGTGGGACGGCAGTGAGCTCTCAGTACCTGGCTACCGCCAAGGTGGAGACGCCAATGCTGCAGAGTTTCCTCAACTATGCCCTGCTGCTGCTCGTCTACACCACCATCCTCATTGCGCGCAAAGGTCAGGATAACAAACAAATAGGACTGCAAAAATCTGTCCATTTGAAACACAACAGTCAGAAAAGGAATCTCAATAAGATCTGTGTGCAATTTACATTTCAAGTAGATTATGTATTGAAACTACTAAGTAGTTAAAACACAGAAAATCTGTCAGTTAAAAGCTGATGAATTTGTCTTTTTTTCTCACCTAAAAAGGTCATGGATGTCTTAAAATGGTTGTTCAGAAGCAGTTTGTGCCAAAATCTGAATTCTTAAGACCAAGATAAAAATGTTTCTCTTCCATTCCTCTGCGTACTCTTACATTTCTGCAGGTGAAAGAAACATCGTACAGATTTTGAAGACAAAGTGGTGGAAGTATTTGGTGATGGGTTTGGCAGATGTGGAGGCCAACTATGCAGTTGTGCGTGCTTACCAGTATACCACCCTGACAAGTATCCAGGTAAGACTCAACTGATAAACTGCTGGACTTTGTTAAACATTATTTACACAATATGAAATCAATATCATTGCATTATTTAAAAAAAAAAAAGAATCCAATATTCTATCAGGATGTCACAGAAATATACAGAACCAAACACAATCAGCTATTTTTGGATCACTGAAAATATGGCTTTAAATGTAGAGAAAATAAAAAAACAGATTTCAGCAACTTAACAGAAGAATCACCCAGTAGAATATGTGTCATGCTATCAAAACAATATATTTTTGGCTTTAGTTCACTGTCAGACAAAAAAAAAAAGTCGTTTTTTTAAATCTCCTGCACCAAAGTCCATGTAAAAAAATGAGCAATTTTAGCTCACAGGACACAGGAGTTGGTCTTCTACTGTTGCCTTGCTTAGTAAGTTTGACACTTTAAACTGACAAAATAAAGTATTTGTGCAGCTGTGGATCAACAACTGCTGTTGGCTGTGATGTAAAATTACTAATTTTCTCTATGGACTTGCGGGGAAGTGAAATGTAGTATGATGACGTTGTGTCAGTTCCTCATGCCACGTCCAAAACAACAAACCCAATGAGTCTTCTAAAGAAGCTGGTGTTCAATCCTGTGTCTGTCACTGTGTGTCTGTGTGTTTTCAGCTGCTGGACTGTTTCGTGATCCCAGTGCTGATGCTGCTCTCCTGGTTCTTCCTGAAGACTCGCTACAGGCTGGTCCACTTTATAGCCGTGGCGGTGTGTTTGTTGGGTGTGGGGGCCATGGTAGGAGCCGACATTGTGGCCGAAAGAAACCAGGGGTCCAGTAAGTATTGAAACTTAATGTAGAATTGAGTCAGTTTGAAGTGACTTGTGGTGTAGCAGATGATGAAATAACCCATGAAAACATTGGTGTAACTTTTCAGGAAAAACACCAGACTGCTATAAAACTAAAATACCTTCTCTGCTTACATTTACAGTGTGTAAAACCTATGAAATAACCCTTTTTTTAAATTTTTTACTGTCCTCCTGTGTGTGTGCAGCCAGTTATGTTGTGCTGGGAGACGGTTTGGTCCTCCTCAGCGCCGCCCTCTACGCTGTATCCAACACGTGTCAGGAGTACACGGTGAAGAACCTGAGTCGGGTGGAGTTCCTGGGCATGATGGGACTCTTTGGGACGCTCATCAGTGGCGTGCAGCTGTGAGTTATTGTGGTCATCTCACTTCTAATTTGTCATTCCTCCAGGTCACAGGGAAAATGAGTTCCGTTTACATTACTTGAAACACTCATGTTCATGTAGAACTTTTTAAAAACAACAAAGAAAAAGACGGTATAGGTAAAGTTCTGTTTCTGTGTGATTTGTAAGATTTATTTTAAAGAAAATCTACAAATCCACTGCAGTTGATACTGATTCAATGTCTTTTGGGAAAAAAAAGTTGACCACCATTTTGTTATTTACATTAGTGCATCTCATCACAGTTGACTGTAACAGGCAGCTTGTGCTAAAACAATAGCAAGTCTTGTTGGAGTTAAATGATGTGTGATGATGGTCAAAATCTGATCCCGTATGTCGCATGCTTCACCGAGCACAGAAAATGTAAATGTAAATGTAAATAAAGATCAGCGACAGCATTTTAGCTGGGTCATATTGTGAGCTGCTTATTTGCTGTTTGTTTGCTGATATTACAGATAAATGTGCTTGTAAATGAATAAACCGACAACAGATCACCAAGACTAGACCTGTGCTCTATGAATAAAAAACATTTTCTTTCCTTTTTACTGAAGTTTTTCCTGAAATAATCGTAACTTTTCGTATCTTAAAATTGCAGTGCTGTGCTGGAAATCCCTGCAGTTTCAGCGATAAAGTGGGACCTCCATATTTGTAAGTTGACAGAACAGAAGAGAGGTGAAGTTACTCTGTTATTCCAGTGTCCATGATCCTGACATGTTTCTTTTTTCTTTTTTTTTAAACGTTCTGCAGCCATGCTGTTCGCCGTCTACGCCCTGTGCATGTACGCCCTCTACAGCTTCATGCCCGTGGTTGTGAAGTTGACCAGCGCTACTGCAGTCAACCTCTCTCTGCTCACCGCTGACCTCTTCAGCCTCTTCTGTGGCCTTTACTTCTTCCACTTCAAGGTGAGTGACGCTGAACAAGGTTCACCGCTCCACTTTCAGCTGTTAAACTTATCTCCACTGCTTGTTTTGCTTTTCCTCTGGTGAAGTCACTTTTAAGAGGATACTGAGGCTTTTATGGTCCGGTATCATTCACAGTTTATGATACTTATCAGCAGCTCGCTGCTCTCTGCTCACTCTCACTCTCTCATGTCTGCTCCACAGTTCTCCGCCTTGTACATCATCTCGTTTGTCGTCATCACCGTGGGGTTCATCATGTTCAACGCCGTTCCCACGTACACCGTTCTGCCCGACGACGACCCAGCCGATCCCTCGGCTGATCGGCCCGATCCCAGCCCCGCAGATTACCTGCTCGCCGCGGACAGAGACTCTCCGAGGACCGAGACGCTCACGGCTGTCGCGGCTCTATGACACAAAGTGACTGGACTTTGTTTTTTTAAGCACAAAATCAGCTTCTCCTTTTGAAGCGAAGAGATTGTTACTTTTTATGTTGTTGTTATTTTGTACATTTCGTCATTAGATTTAGTTTTAACGCTTTAATGATTTTAAAAATGAAACCAAAGCCCGGAAGTGCCACTGTTCATTCCTCACTGCACAACATGCTGTTAAATGATTTAAAAAAACTCATACTGCTCCCAGAAAATCATCACGTATAGACATCATGTTCTGTTTTTAAATCCTTATTTTTGTTACATCCTATACATAAATACATCATTTGTTACTGAAGTAGAAATTACGATTGTTTACTGCCCTGAAACTGATCAGTTACACTTTTTTTATTACTAATTTATGTTTTGGTTTTTTGGTTTTTAAACCACAAACCCTTCAGCTGTTCCGTTACAATCCTACTTGACTTTTATTTCCTGTTGTTGTGCTTTTACAGTTTTCCACAGTATAAATTGTTAATTTATCAAATTGATTTCTTTCCCTTTCCAACTAAAACATGTCAACTGATGTTTTTACGAACATTTCTTCCTTTTTTTTTACTAATAAATTCATTTTTTGAATATATTTTCTGTGTTTGTTCGTTTGGTTGTATATAATGTATAATGTGCATATACAATAGATTCATTCATGTCCATACAAACCACAGTTGGTGTCACCTGGGAAATGTGAGTTTCTTTTAGCCAAGTGTTTACTCTTTATATGAGGTCCGAGGAAAATGTTTGGCTTATGTCCTTCAAAGAAGAAAGAAAATTCTTATTTTAATGTATTTATTTAAACATTTGCTTTACAAGATTACATTTGCAAGTATAATAATAATAAAAATTAATAATAAACAGTTAAAGAAACATAATAAAAACAATAAATGTCACAGGACAACCAAACTCGATTTTAAATTATCTCAATCAGATTAATTTCCATAACTGGCAATAAAATGCAACAGAAAACAATACAAAGAGTAAAAACAGATCATCCAAATATTTTACTGGCTTTCTTAACAATAACAAAAATACAGGGCTTTTGACACAGAGGTTTTGTGGGGGAGGAACCATAACTGCGATTTCTACAGGGGGAACCCAGAATGTGTAGGTCCGGCCCTGCCTGGCAGAGTGTCATCATGATGGAGGAAAAGCAGGAGAGGCAGGTTGTTTAGCCGAGGAGTGAAGAAGAGGAAGAGAAAAACACTGCACTCCGACACAGCCTCTGCTTTAATTCACCTGTTATTATTACACGCCGGTAAGAGACAACGATATTTATCATATTTTCGCTTTTGATGCATGGATTTTGTCGTCTGTGGCGTCGGATTCTGCGCATACGTTTGGTGCGAAGTATCGGCTGCTTTCACTGGCTCCTGCTTCTCTGCAAGGTTAAATAATGATTTATATGTGCATTTAAAATACCCTTCGTTGTGCGTGTTCGCCTCGTTTTTTCGTGTTTAATTCAGGGGGAAAAAACCTGCAGTAAAACGCGGTGAACGCGCAGATTACGCGCGCCTTAATCCTCCAGCACCGCGGACAGCTCCGGATCCGCGTCCCCGCGGGCAGAGCGCGTTCCCCTGGCCTCATTCACCAGATTTGTCCCCCCCATGTTCTTCTGTGTCTCCAGGCCTTTCCTCCATCAGCAGAACGAGATCTGACAACATGAAGCATTTCCTCAGGTAAAAAAAACACAACACACACTCACTCTGACATTTACATGTTCATCCTTTTATTCCCCATATGTGAAGGAATGAATTGTGAGTGAATTCTGCCTCACTGTGTTTTCACCATCGATCCACATGTAATGAGATGTTAACAGCAAACACACTGCCGTGAGGAGGCTTTTGTTCACAGTCGATATAGAGCTGAGCTGTTTTGTTTGTTGTGGAGTAAAAAGTAGTTCTGTTGTTACAGAGGCCTCATCTTCATCATGATGAAACACATGTGTGTGAACCACAGCAAAGATCACCTGCTGTGTTTCTATTAATACTCCACTGCTGACTCTGTCTGCATTTAAAGAGAATTTAAAAAAAAACCCAGAACCTCACAGGCGAATTCATCTCACAATATGTAACCTGATTTCTTCTTGTTGGAAAAAAGGGGAAATGGTTGACAAAGTTTCATTTTCAGATTCAGATTCAGAAAACTTACAGACAAACGGCAGATCAGGCACTGGGTGTCAGACAACAGGGACATAGGAAAGAAAGAAGAATAAAAAGATGACTAAAATTGGTAAAATTGACCCCAGAGATTACCAAAATGAGTAGAATTGACCCCAAACATTACTAAGATTAGTAAAATAAACCCCATAGATTACCTAAATTAGTCAAATTGACCCCAAAGTTGACCTAAATTAGTAAAATTGACCCCAAAGATTACTAAATTAATACAATGTATCCCAAAGATGATTAAAATTATAAAAATGTAAGGCTATAAAAGTTCTAAAATGGACTCGGTCCTTCTTATGAACCCTTTGAACCGTTTGAATTTGTGAAAAATTAAGGACTTTCTGTCAAATTTTATTAATCGATTGGAGTTTTTCCATATAGGACTCTGTGGGATGGTATATGATGTATTTTGCATTTTCCCTGAATTACTTTAAATATGAGAATCTTGTCTTTCCTTCTGCAAATCTTAAAGTAAATGACTAAAACTAAACTAACCAAAAAAGCCCAAAACACATGGTGACAGTTTCAGTGTCTCCATTCTTGCAGGGAATTGAACCTGCGACTGTTTGCCCGCCGTACATTTTACCGTCCGCGGGCCCGTCACTTCTTTGAAGGTTAAGAAAATGACAGTGAGATGATTTGACCTGTTTAACATGCCGCTCTCATCCACACGCTCATAGGGGGAAGGAATTAATTCTTCATGACTGTACCAGTGTTTTTTCTTCTCTTTATTGAGAAGGAAGATGGTGCTTCACAGTAATCCTCCGGCATCAGCAGGGTTTTATCTCTGCTAGAGCTCCACTCCACAGAAAAGAAAGAAAGAAAGAAGGGAATTCAATGATAAAACCTTTAATAATTCCACTAATATTGAAGCATTCAGGGAAATAATCTCCCTTAAATCTTCAAGCCTTTCATACAGTGAGATGGAGTCAGATTAGAGGAGCCAGGGTGGGAAGAGAAGTTTACAGTTTGATGCATCGGTCGTATTTGACTAAAGGCGGTTTACTTTTCAACATAGTGGTCGACATAGAAGTGGTTATTCTGAAAAAAAGTCCTTAACAGCAGATATTTACACTGCGTGGACGCCGTCTTTTTGTCTCTGGCTCAAAATGGCGGATTCAACACTCATCCAGAAACAAACCGGGAGCCAGTGAAGTGCAACTTAAATTGTAAAATTGTAAAATTGTACCAGTTACAATCTGAGCAGCGGCGTTTTGGACCGACTGTAGTCGAGCAAGTGACGTCAGGCTAAGCCCATCATATCGAAAATAGCCTTCTATGGAATGGAACTCTGGAATTTTTAGGTGAGCAAAAGTATAGGAACAGACTTTAATCAGCTTTAAATGAGTAATACCTAATATTTAATATTTAGTGGCAAATCCTTTGTTGTGCATCGTGTTGGTTCTTTATTTTTAAGCTTCACAGTCCAGCAGAGCACAGGTTGCAGCTTGCTCTACTTTTGTTGTTGTGTTTTTTTGTTGCTGATCTAAAAGTATTTCCATTTTTCTAAACTGCTGACACTGCAACACATCTGCTTTTTGCCGCTCTCCTGCTCTGCTCACTTGAAGAAAAAACATAACGTGGTATCGGGTGCAGCAGTATCAGAGTAGTTTTACAAATACAAATAGGAGGAAGTATCAGGCTGAACAAACACTGACTGTGGACTCAAAAGCTTAACAACAATCTGAGTTTAAACACATCAGTTAATCACAGAGGAGGAAACGAGAGGCAATGGTAATAGTTTCAAAATAAAACAGGAAACAGAACACAAGACGACTCAGGATGTTACACTAAGTAAGTTAAGTAAAGTTTATTTATATATATATATAAGTATATATATATATACATATATATATGCTAACGTGCTTTACAATAAAATAGGTTTATTTAAATAACAACAATATCAACAGTGCAAACAACAAGCCTAGAATAATGAATCCTATGAATATATGTGACATGAAAATGAAACCATAGACTTATGAATGAGGTCGACTGAAGGATACAATTACAAAAGTATAAAGAGCCAGTCCACAGTCAGCTGTTGTTACAGTGTCACATGCTGTTGCAGAACTTGAGGACCTGAGGACAGCATTGGACCTGATCTCTGCATCCCCACTAATCCTCAAAGTCTTCAATTTGTCCTTCAAAGTGTGTGTTTATCTGGAAGGAAACAACGCAGTTTTTCTAATTTCTCTGGCTTTTCTTCTTCTTCTTCTTCTTATTCAGCCTGTGAACCTTTTCAGTCCACACTCTGAAATCCACAGTTTCTTAATGGGTCACTTTTCATTTCCCCAGACACACACTCACACACACACGCACGCACACACACACACACACACACACACACACACACACACACACACACACATCTTCATTGTCATTCCCAGAGTCACCTGTAAAAATAGCACACGTTGATCATCATCTGCCGCACAGACAGAAAAGAGGTGAAGCCTCACTTTCTTCCCTCCTCCTTCTTCTCCTCATTCTCTCTTTCATCAAGGTCAAATCTTCGTTTTCTTTTTTATTTCCCTCACTCCTCTCTTCTCATGTGAATGAGAGATAATGAAACCACTTCATTAACATTTTTCAATCTGAAAGTAAAAGTCGATTTAACTCAAATTTGGACCAAATCCATGATAGAACAGTAGCATTAAAATGGTTAAATAGACTAAAACTATGATAAAAGCAACTATTTTATTGTTGAATTAACACCAAAAGAGTCATTTACTTTAAGGACAATGCAGATTAATAAATATTAAAGTGTAAATACTGTATACAGCCTCATGCTATTCCAGACTGTAGCAGTTCAGAAATAATGATCCGTCTCTATGAGTAAATCTGCCCAAACTTTCTTCCTTGCTCTGATCTCCTCCTCTTCCTCCTCAGAGCGGTGAGCCAGTTCTTCGTCTTCCTCTACTGTAAGTTCCTGTGGCGAGGACTGAAGTTTGTCGCCAGGAAGTTCACGGGACGATGTGAGCTGCAGAGAATCTGCTACAACAACAAGCACGGAGCCCGCAGGACCCTCAAGATAGGTGGGCCCTCGTTCTGCCTGCCTGTTTTAGATAGATACTGATAGATTATTCCAGCAGACATGTTTCAACATCACATTCAATTCATCTTCACCTACATTATAATTCATTTATTTACGATTTAGACTTTTATTCTTGTGCCTTGAAGCAAAAATATCTTTTAAATGTTACTTTTTTCTTTCCAGAATCGTCTCTGAAATACTCTAAGAATGGGGTAAGACTTTCTGATTTACTGTATTATGTCTTATATCAGTATGTTGTTATAATAAAAGCATAATTTAAGCCAGTGCAGTGAAGAAGTCTATATATATATATATATATATATATAAACATCTTGATTTAAAAATGGCAGCTTGAAACATATTTTTCATTTATATAGTGTGCAAAAACTAAAAAATAGTATAGAATTTTATGTAATTAAAATTGTTTTATATAGAAAGGACAGCTTTGTATTTTTTAGTTTGTCTGTCATTAGTTTTCACATTAAAAAAACGTAACAATGCACCTTAACAACAGAAGCAACAACAGAAAGACAAATATTCATGTGCTGAGTATTCATAAATGAATGGGTGAGCCTCTGTTCTTCCTTCTTCTTCTTCTTCTTCTGTGGTCTTTCTGGGTGCAGCTGCTTCAGTCGGCCCTCAGCGTCCATCCTGACAAAGTGGAGAAGACCATTGAAGACATCATGTCCTTGAAGAAGATCAACCCGGACACAAACCCACAGTGAGACAACGACGCTGCTGCTGCTGCTTCACACATCACTCGTCACATTAGTGTGATTTTAACACGTCAAAGTGCCGACACTGCTGCCTTTGCTGCATCACACGAACACTCCTTTAAATCTGCGTTAGTGTGAGAATCTGTCTATAATTACAGGGAACGTCTGTTTGACTCTTAATCACATGACTGTGCAGTGTCCACTTTGACGTTGTTTGGATAAGAAATGATAAGAGACATAATTACTTTTATAGATGAATTAACACATTTTTACAAAATAATAATAGCTTCTTCTTTTGTCATTGTGCATCATAATTTCAGGTAAACGCAATTTAAAATTATTAAGGTGTAACTAGGGACAGAAATTGGACACTTGCAATAGCTGTAATCTAATCCACTCACTCATCTTCTACCACATGAGGGTCGCTGGCGCCAATTTCAGCTAACACAGGGTGAAGGGCAGACTCACACCCTGGACAGGTCACCAGTCCATCACAGGGACACACAGAGACAAACAACCATTCACATTCACTCTCAATCTCACACCTACCGTCCATTTAGAGAGTCCAATTCTCCTAATCCCCGAATCTGCATGTTTTTGGACGGGGAGAACACGGGGAGAACATGCAAACTCCACACAGAAAGGCCCTTGTTCTGACTTTAGAGCCAAGTGGGAACAGATAGAGAGAAAGGAAGAGAAGAGGGTCTTGAACTGAGCCCTGAGGGACCCCACACCAGAGAGAGGAGCAGAAGCTGACACAGAAAGTTCCGTCTTCACAACCTCTGCTCTAGACCACAGAAATAATCTCCATATACAAATTGAGCATGTTTATTTGTTCATTTGTCCCTCGCCACGTCAATTTTATTTGTAAAACCCAACGTCACAAACACAGTTTGCCTGGAAGGGCTTTTACAGTCTGTACAGCAAGTCATGTGACTCTATTCAAAAACCAGTGACAAGGATTGTGTTGAACATTTCTTTGTCTGTCTGTCTGCGTGTCTCTGTGTTCCTGTCTGTCTGTCTGTGTGTGTGTGTAGGCTGAGTATTTCCCTGCAGGCCAGTCTGCTGCAGATCGTCGGCTACAGGAATCTGGTGATGGAGGTGGAGAAGCTGCGCAGAGAACCATACGACTGTGAAAACCCCGAGCACGAGGACATGCTGATGAAGGTAGACAACCTTCATCAGCATTAAAGACATAAAGATAAACAAACAATCAGTAATAATAATAATGATAATGTTTGAGTACATTTAAACATGTTTAAGCTAAATTTAAGTGTGACTTGATATACAAACATCTTAATTGTTGGAAATCAACTTTTAAAGCATATTTATTAAAGGAAAGATTTCATAAATACATTTATGAATACATTTTATTCTTTGTCATGCATTTGTTCTAATAAAAATAGTGCTAATAAAAACAAAGATTTGTATTATTGTATGAATAAACGTTCCCCTCTTTCGTTGCAGCTGTGGAAGGAGCTGCGCGCCGACACGCCTCTCACCGGCCGCATCTCCAAACAGTGGTGTGAGATCGGTTTCCAAGGCAACGATCCAAAGACTGATTTCAGAGGCATGGGCCTGCTGGGTCTGCACAACCTGCTGTAAGAACAAACACACACATCACCGTGCTTCACTGTGTAATGATAAGAATGTTATCTTTAAGTCGTAATCTTAAAGATAAATGTCAAACTTTGTGGCATCGTCTCCTACATCGCCTACTTTGTCTTCTTTTTCTTCCTCTTTGTTGTTTTACAGCAGTGAACATCTGACATACTGCGTTTTTGCTTCTTTTAAATGAAAACCTCTTGTTTTCCTTGCAGGTATTTTGCAGAACACGACAAAGCGACTGCTCTGCAGATGCTCAACGACTCGCTGCAGCCAAAGCACAAGTACGTCAAACTCTTTCATAACAAATTATGATCACTCAGTGGCAAGTAAGAGTTTGGCGAGCCTTGAATCGCTTAAAGTATAAATAAAGTGTAAATATAATTTAAAAATATAATTTATTTATGTGTTAAAACACTGGACTGAAAGGTAGCTGCTTTATTTCCATTTTTACAGTCATGATGTATTATAGGATTTTTTTTCCATATCCAATCCAGTGACTGAATAATTAGTATGGTATCGGCTCAATCCTTAATTTAAACCCATAAAATTCAAGAATTTATGTTTCATTCCCACAAAAAACTGATGCCTCTGATATTACACTTACATTTTTAACATGAAAAGCTGTTTTTACTCAACAGTCTTTGTCAATTTGGTCAAAAGAGGTCAGTAATAGACATTTAATGACAGCTCTGCATATAAAGAACATTAGATAGAAAAGATAGAAAGCACAGTGTGTATTATGATTTATTTTTTCACTATTTTTGTGTCCAACACTCATCATGTATTCATAAAGACACACAAACGCACAAAAAACACAGTTGTACTGATAAACAAGTGAACTAGTGAGCTCACGTCAGCTGACCTCAACCAATCTCTGTTCTTATTATTTTCAGTGTTGGACACGAAAACAGAGCTGAAATAATAATTATTAATAAAATGATGTCCTGGCTATTGTATGTAAATAGGCAACTGTTTGCTAACAATTATAAATGTTTTATTTCATCAAATAAAGAAAGTTCTTTTTCCAGATTGTTCTGCTGCCCCCTAGTGGCCTAAAACACCTAATACAACTTTGAAAATGTCTTGTCGAAACTGAGAATGTCCTTTTAACATCCATGACTCTGCATTTGTCATATTCTGCTGATTTCTCTGCACAGCTTCTTTTATTTCACTGAATCATTTTTGTATCGAGCACCGCTGCTGCCCCCCGCTGGTTATTCACTGGCATGACATCATGAGCTGTCTCATTTCACAAATGAAGATTCTACTTCTCCTTCTTCTTCTTTTCTTTTCTTTGTCCATGACTGTCTCCACCCACCCCCCGTCTTTTTCATGCACTGTACAGGAGCTCACATCCAAAGCAGAGGTATTCTTTTATTCACATGCTTTGTTTATTTATTTATTTGTTTATTTTTTGCTCCATTCATAGCTTTGTCATTTTTTTAGATGATGTTTCTTGCACAAAGTTTCTAAAATGTGATTTTGCTGAAAGTGACGCAGTGTGTTTGTCCTTCATAGTGAGATTGACAAGGCTGAGTGGGAACAGAAGAACCTTGACAAAGCTATCGGGTAAGTGTGTGTGTGTGTGTGTGTGTTTCCTCTTTAGGACATTTTTCTGTCATAAACACTGACCTTGTCATCTTTAACTATGATCCTCATGAGGTTTTTAAAAGCTGCTATAAAACACTTTGTTCTTGTAAAATAATCAAACAAACATGTAAAAATGAATATGAATCTTTATTGACCCTTGTTCATCGCGCTCTTACAGTTATTCCTTTGCCATCGTGGGCATCAACATCACAGACCTGACTCACGCTCTGCTGGTGAGTGGAGCTCTGAAGACTCACCTGTACAACGTGGCTCCAGAGACGCCCAGTCTGCTGCACTTCCAGCAAACCTTCTGTGAGTCTGACCCACCGTCTCATATCATTATATATATAATATAGAATACATATATGTATGTATAAGTGTGTGTGGAGCTGCATAAAAGGTAACAAGTTTCCACAATTTGGTTCAGAAAATGTTGTGTAATTGTGTAATTTGTGCAAATAAGCAGCAGCAGTTTGACTTTAACTGCATATTACATACAATAATAATACTACAGCCGGTCTCAAGCCAACAGTTACTGATATTTTGTCCACTTGGGGGCAGCAGAACACAGTGGAAACATAGATGAATGAAAAAATGAACACAATGAAAAAATATTTCCAGTTCATTGTCATAGCAATATAAACTCAAACATATTCACATTGAAATGAAAATAAATAAATAAAGTAAAATAAAAATATAATATTAAATAACATAAATAATGTATTTATCTTATTTCTACTAGTGCTTTGTAACAAATAAGATTTGAAAAGAAAGGGCATTACCATTATCTGTCTGCTGTTGTTTGATACATTAATATAAAATAATAGTAATGTAAGACTTAACATAAAAGTACAGTATGGTTATTACCAAGCTTTTACCTGGATATTACTCTGGAAATAACATGATACTACTGAAATATTATTATGTATAATATATTATCATCTTCATATTACTGCACTTTTATTACCAAGCTGGGATTTGCATGAGGAATAAGATTCCTAATGCAATTTACTCATATAATAATACTCATATATATAGCAAAATGATTGCTGTATAGTTAATGTACCGTAATGTAAAGAGTTACAAAAGTAAACCTTTTATTTCCCTCTTGTCCTCGTCAGGTTACCTGATGCAGGAGTTCCACCGGTTCTGGATCGAGGAGGATCCCAGCGACATCATGGAGTTCAACCGGGTCCGCTCCAAGTTCCACAGGAGGATCCTGCGGCAGCTGAAGAACCCGGACATGGCTCTGTGTCCCCACTTCTCCGCCTCTGACCTCCACCTGGTTAACCTCTAAACACACACACACACACACACACACACACACACACACAGTCCAGACCCCCCCCCCCCACACTGAACCCCACATGTCCCCACAGAGCCCAGTTATCCCCCAGGTGTCCGCCAGTCCCAAAACCCTTTACACTCAAACAGAGATGGTTCCTAAAACAGCTGGACACATCTGGGGGGGGGCGTCTCTCTTTCCTCTGCTCCGCCCACCTCGTCCCAGCTAACACGTCATGTCGCGTCACTGCCAACAGCTCACACACACACACACACACGCACACACGCACGCACACACACTGCCTCTACGCCTTCACTGCACTGTTAGACCACCAGCATCAGAGATGACCATAGCGATTGTAGCTCTGCATGAGGAGGCCGCGCCACCGCACCACTGCGCCACCACGTCACCACATCTCACACACACACACACACACACACACACACTAATTTCCTGTTTCACGTTGCTTTAATGGTTCATGATTGATTGTATCACAGCCGTTACACCTCAGTTTAGTCATTTATTTAACAAACCAAACTTGAGTTTTCCAAATCCAATCGCTCATCAGCTCAGTATTGTATTCTGGCAGTTAAAGCTGGTCGTTAACCTCTATTAACTGATTTGTGTGAATATGGAGAATCTTTAGGCAATGGACAAGATTCTGGGGCTCGTTTGACCAATCGTATTTGAGCAGGCTTGTTTCCTAGTGTCCTTGTATCGGTTATCGTCCTGGTGGAGCTCCAAGAAGACGATCTCTTTATTCAACTTGGTTATCTAGAGGAAGTAAAAGTTGTTTCCGTCTGGTTCGCTCGACTGAGTCAGCGGCTGCAGATACTTGTTTATAACTGTCAGCCAACAGTGTTGGGGAAAGTTCATTTTCAAATAACTTCATCTCTTTGTTGCAGTGACAGGTTCATTTTACCTGAGCTCAACTTTCATTTTACTGTGATATTCTTGTGCTTTTTTAAAGAAAAGGTACAACTTTCCGCAAAAGTAAACGCTCTTGACGGCTGAACTGCAGAATTCTGTGCAACCGACTTGGCTGATTTTACTTTTCCTGTTGCAAAAAATGTGCAGGAATAAATCGCAGCAAAATAAAAGCAACAGATTACTTAAAAATAAGCAACTAAATAACTTGAGTACTTTAATTGTTTACTTTTTACATTACAAAAATAATCTTAGTACCCGGTAAAAAGTTTCCCCAACACACTTGGCCAAAAACCTGTTGTTGACAGTTGTGAAAAAATAAAACTGTATTTGGGGAAAACAGCTCAGTTTGGAGCCCCAAAATATTGACCACAGGCTATAAGAGGTTGATATGTGTCAAAAACAAGTTTTTAATTCAAAGTGAAGAGCTATAAATATATATATATATATATGAGTTTAGAAGAAGATTTAGATCATATTAAGTCGCGCTGATTCAATCAAGAGCAATCAAACATCAGAGTCAGTTCATCTCTTAACTTTGTATATGGCGGCGAGTATTATAGATTGTATTTTAGGTACTTACTTATTATACCGACATTTACACCTAAGATTTCTACCTTTTGCCAAATCATGGAATGTGGAGAGTTTAAAATTAGAGCAGCATTTTGTTTCTTGTAAACCTGTAAAAAAAGAGAAAAAAAAGAAAAGCTGTTCA
Source organism: Solea solea (assembly GCF_958295425.1). NCBI lineage: Eukaryota > Metazoa > Chordata > Actinopteri > Pleuronectiformes > Soleidae > Solea > Solea solea. Next base: position 3,201,487 of record NC_081137.1, read on the forward strand.
TAAATACTTTAAATAAATACTTTGTGCTGTAGCATTTGGCAACATTGTTTCCAACATTGGACACTAAAAGAGTTTCTTCTCTTCTTCTTCTAATATTTTGACATTATTTCTTATGCACATGTTTACACGCGGTAGAAGTATTTAAAAAATACTATAATATGAACCTTTTTTTTTACGGGATTACGACAGCGTTTGCCTTTTTTGAGCCCCGCGCACATAAAGTATGTTCTTTTACGAATGTTTTTCACATCCACGATTGTTTGCTTCTACTTTAATTCATTGAATGTGACACTGTGTCCACTGTTGTATCAGCCAAAGCAATAATTTACATTCACGCCACTGCACATTTCTGGAATTGTGTTGATGTATTTGCACCACGCGCGCCTAAGTGCTCGCTAACTCAGAGCTGGGATCTGTCAAACAGTGTGAAGGAGATCAGGGCTGCAACTAACAATTATTTTCATAATCAATTATTTCTGGTGAGTAATTTCTTGATTAATTGATTTGTTGTTTGGTCAACATCGAATGTTAGAAAATGTTGAAAAATGGGGATTATCGTTTTTCAAATCGAGAAATGATGATGTTCTCAAACGTCTTGAGTTTGAGAACATCTTGAGTCAAACTAAAATAAGTCTTTTTGTTATGTAGAGCTAAGGAACCAGATAGTATTCATAGGAAGCTGATGAATCAATTATCAAAATAGTTTAAAAAAAGACCCCAACTGAAGCATGTATATTGAGATAAGGAGTGGGCCCAAGGTGGAGCCCTGAGGTACACCACAGTTAAGTGGAATAGCCAAAGAATATCAACCTAAATGAGAACTTAGATGCTGCTGTTTGATAAATAAAGCCTGAACCATTGAAAGGCTGTACTTCTAATGCTCATTATTTTCATAATTGATTATTTGTTATGATTAATTACTCGATTAATTGATTTGTTGAAATGGTGATTCTGGTTTCCCAGACCTAAAAGATTATGATGTTCTCAAACGTCTTGGTTAGTCCTCCAATTAAAATAACTTTAAAGGAAAGCATGTATAATGAGAAAAGGAGTGGGCCCACAATAAAGCCCTGAGGTACACCACAGTTAAGTGGATTAGCCAAGGAATATCAACCTAAATGAACAGAGAAGCTGCTGTTTGATAAATAAAGCCAGTACTGCTAATTCTCAAACACGACTCAAGACGAGTTATGTCTTTTAATGTCTTTATCGGCGAAAAAAAGCCAGATGTTAGCGAGAGTTAGTGGGTTCTTCACTCTTCTCATTCAAATCAGAGTCACATTACCTGCGTTCCAAAGATGACAAACATCCGTTTGATTGTTTCTCAGCTCTGAGCCACTTTTGATTTTCACCCGATCACAAATGAACAAAAAAGGAACCCATGTTCGTCTTTCACAAACACGTGACCACTCCTCTGTGACGCCCACAGGCGTTTGTCTTGTGTTTTCTCACAGCGCCGACAAATGCTCTCATCACAAAACTGAAACTGTACACTTTATTTATTTCAGATATTACTGCCATGCTTGCACTGCTGATTGTGTTTAAGAGTATTAAATATCTTTGTCTCACGGAGGTGAATGTCAGTGCTTTTTTTAGTCTTTAGTATTATGCAGCTGTTTACATCAGTGACTGTCAGTACTCGATTCATATTTTGATTACATCTTTTGCTTGGCTATGGTCAGCTTTGCACTATTTAAAAACAAAGAAAGAAAGATGCAGTTTCTTTTAGTAAATCAGTAGTTTGTGGCACTGGAGTTTGAGGGCCAGTGTGTGTCGTCATGATACTGTAGATGAAGTTATAGATACATGATGCTGCCGCTGCTGTATATTCTGCTTTAAAGCTGCCTACAAGACCGCGATGTGCATGAGGATGTTTCTGTCACTGCTGTGACGTTCTGTGTTCTTTAGTAAAGCCTAAAAACAAAAAATACTCTCTTGGATATTGTAACTGTGTGCTTCATTTGTCTGTGCTGTACTTTTTGAGACCACAATAAAAACTAAATGTCAGTAAACACAATGGTTGACTTTGTTTATTTCATTTTATTGTATTGTGCCATTGTATTTTACTTTTTCCAAAAGGTCCAGTACGTTGATTGTCACCAGAGAAAGGACTCAGAGTTGCCGATACATGTATTTTTAATTTTATTGAGGTAAAAATGAAGAAATGAACATTAAAAGCTTTGAAGTAAACGACTGAAGTCTCCAGCTCCCAGCAGCAAACACATCACCGTCTCATATCGTCCTGTAATTGACAACACGAAGAAAGCAAACAGCCCTGAACATATTCGCTGCACCACCTCTGCTGCTCTGTGTTTGCAAAGATTAATGGAGACATTGTAATGTACAGCGTATGTTACATTATCTCCAGCCTGAGCTGCTTCCTCTCTCTCCTGCTGCCTGAAACACACACACACACACACACACACACACACACAAACAGACAGACGAGGTCTGCGGGGATTGTTGATCGTGTGCTGTGTTGGTATTCCATGAAAAAAAAGATGCTGCTTCTTTAGTCAAGCTGTCATTTCTGTTCAGTGTTAATGTTGGACCTGATGGAATGATGATTGATTCATGCATTAATTAACATGCAAGAAAAAACCTTTACAATCCACCTGGCCTTCTACACCACGATGTAATATGTCATTTGTACCTAATAAAGTGGTCAGTGAGTGCAAATGTAAATGAAAATGTAAGTGCATCAAACATATATATATATTTTTTTTTTTACCAGTGAATCAATGTCAGTCTATGTTTTATAAAAGTGACACTTTTATGGAGAAAGTTACAAAGAAAAGGAAGCATAAATGAGTTCACAGCACAGTATGAGACACTGAGCCACCATCACTCCGAGCTGATTGTAGCCAGTTTGGAACACGGAGGCCAGTGTGGACACAAGTAAAACTGATTTAGCCTAAATGTACACCGTCATAAGTCTACAGTATCCTAAGAATAGATCTTCTGCTTGATCTTGTCATGAGAACAGGCTTTTCTCGGTGAAGTCTGCGTTGCATTGTAAACTGCTCACTCCCCTGCACCACAGTCTATGAAGAAAATGAAAGCAATTTTACGTCCCAGCACACAGGAGTTTGTTGATCCACTGCTGCCTCCATCACAACGTTCAAAATGTGTCATTTTGTGACTTTGGCATTTGAAATCCTTGTACAGGATTTACCTTAGTGACATAAAGTCACCGTACAAGGCAGCAGTGGAAGCTAAAAACACAGACTCTCTATGGAATTAGGTGCTAGAGTGTAACCACGTGTTATACTGTGTGTGTCTGTGTGAGAGTGAAAGAATGATGACATCATTTTCTGATCCCTCTTTGTCACTCAGCTCTGTCTTTTTTTTATTTTGACTGTTTGAAGACAAAAACATAAGCTTGAGCCAAAAGATAAAAGTCTCTGCTGTGACACAATGTTCCACTGTCAAGTTTCACCTTGGGGAGATTATATGAGACATTTAACTGCAGTGTCTGCACTGTTCCAGGACCAGTGGAACAGTGCATCAAAGCGACCACATGAAGGCGCTAGTGGGCAGTGTAATTTCATTTCCCATCTTCACAGCATCCTCCTCCTCCTCCTCCTCCTCCTCCTCCTCCTTTCTGCTGCTTCACCTGCAGCCAGAAAATACAAGAGTGCACTCATTGCACTCATCAACACTTTAACACACACTGTTTGCATTGACTGTGCTGTTTCCTGTCAATATCTAAAGTGACATGTACACATACATGTGTATTGGTAACCTCACCCTGTCACCCTCTCACCCACTCACGTTCTCACTGTCTCTCTTCAGAATACAGAGAAGTGCCCTGTTTTCCATGAAGAGCCTCATTTTGAACAGGAAATTGATTTTTCATGTTTTCCAGGACAATCAATGTCACTCCAAGACACAGGCACAAAAAAAGAAATACACCACAGATTTCATACACATATATATTTATATATGCGGCTCTAATTATGTTAAATTCATCAACATTGTCATATTGATTAAGCACAGGCGGCTGCAGCCGTTCCAAACACTCCGGGGCTCCTATGCAGATACCATGTTTTCCAGGCTTATGGAGCAGCAGCAAATTCATGAATCACACCGTGTGTATATCAAAGAGTCAGTGGCACAGCGGGATGATTTATACTGTATTTCAATACATGGGCTCATCTGTGAGTCCAAGCTATAGTTTTATCAACACAGCAGATACATGTGAGCTTATCTGATTCTAGGGCTCTGATAAGTTCAAAGTTCACACCGGGCATTGACGACAACCTTGCAGAAGTCACTGATTCGATTCTCATGCTGCACAATGAAACCATCGGCGACATCTGCACAAGTGGCAATCAGTGTCAAAACAGCGAACCGACGAGTAAATTCAGTCGGCTGACGGCAAATTAACACTCACCAGTTAATTTTTTGATAATTGGGTTATTGTCTGAGTTAATTACAGCAGCTGTGAATCCTGCTCCCCTTTCTTTTTATGAATAGTTTTTTTTTACGACGCTGAATTTATAGACTAAATTAATTTGTACTTTCCTGGTCATAAACACAATGACAGATTAAAACTGCTGTCAGCTCCCGCAGACTGCACTGTGAGCCAGTTTGAGACGTCACCTCATAAATTCTACACTTGCTTCAGTCTATGGTATATTTAAGAGTGTGTTCAATGTAGTTATCTCACTCTTAGACGGAGCTTTCTGCCTGGAAACTGACATTTATGTTGCTTTCTCTCTCTCTGCACAAAAGTCCACAGAGAAAGTCAGTGTTTTTAGCTCACAGGGACACAGGAGCTGCTGGTCTCCTGACGCCTTATTCAGTAAGATTGTGTCACTCGGGTAAATACCAGTGAAGGAGCACAAACACCAAAGTCACACAACGATAGATTAAAACATGCTGGTGGAGGCAGAAGTGAATCAACAACTTTTGTGTCGCTTGATTTAAAGTTGCTGATTTTCTCTATGGAATTTGGTGTGGGAGAGTGAAACAGAAAAAAGGTGAATTTTATGTACAAGCTTGATAAAACTAGAAACAAAAAAGGTCCCCAAAACAAACATTATCAGGAGAAATGTGCGTTAACTCAAGAGCATGTTGGCATTTTGTCCCACACGGCTCTTGCTTTGTCTCCAATCTGTTGGCTTAAATACTTTGGACAGAGCTGCACACCTGTCTCTCATCACTCATCCACTCAGGTCAACACCTGCTCTTAATTTCTCTGTCAGCTTTTCTGGTGCATGTGCTCCACAATGTTTACAATTCCTATACAGGCTTATAAATAAAAAGTGATATACTATATATATATATATATGTATACTGTGTATATATATATATATATATTTCAATCAAAAAGACTGCAGATTCTCCAATTCCTGCTTTCGTCTGAATATTTGACGCAAAATTGTATAACCTTTCACCAAAAGACTGTAAAATAAATCAAGTTTAATACATTTTCAAAATGCTTAAAGGTTTTATCAATAAAATAACAGATGAATTCACTTAGCTGGACGGAATCAGTCAGAATACAAGTAAATATGCACAAGCACCTACAGTACACACTCATGTTAATATTAATATGCATATAATGTACTGCAGATATTATCATTTTAGATTATTGTTCCATTTTTTAGACTTTATAACTGTATGTATGTATTTCCTTGACTGTGTTACACCTTCACTATATGTATATTTATTATGAACTATATTTTCTGTTATAAATGACATCATTTAGAATCATAAAACAATTACATAAAAATCCATTTTTGGAAAAATGGAACAAGGGACAGGGATTATAAACTAGCCTTGGCTGAAATACTCTATGTAAAACAACAGTTTCCTAGTACTGTGGTATGTTAAAAATTATTTTTGCATTGTCCCTGAGCAGCAAGTTAATAAATATGGGATTTAAACTACATTTTGTTGTAAACATGTGGAACTTTTGGTCTGGTTCTGGAAGATAAATCATGGTTTCCTCTAAATCTGTTTAGTTCAGGGACATTTTGTCCTGATTTGTCACCAAAGACCATGAATCTCCATCTACACTGTTGAGTTTCAGGGTGATCTAGCCAGAAGGTACCAAAAAAAAATAAAAAATCTTTCCCGCGTTACACTGATCGATCGATCTGAACAGCTGTGCTTAAGATCCTTGTCGGAAAACGTCACTTGGAGCAACATGGAAAAGGAAAAAAGGGGAAGATGTTTCTGTCCAGCTGCAGTTATCGTGATCGGCGGCGATAATTTACAGATCATCACATAGACAGTATGACAAAGGTCACAACCGCATTAATTTGTGACACGCCACTTCAATGAGGCGTAATAAAGTCGTAGATGTGGAGATGGTGGACAATCATAACAATAATCTTTAATGACACCATTGTTAATAAAAGTCACGCTGAATTATTCTGCTCCATGTTGTGCTGCTGCTGCTGATTCATCCATCCATTTTCTACTGTTTATCCAAGGTCGGCTCGCAGGGGTAGCAGCATGAGCTGAGTAGCCCAGACTTCCCTCTCCCCGGCCAGTTCATCCAGCTCTTCCGAGACGTTCCCAGACTGAGTCTCTCCAGTGAGTCCTGGTCTTCCCATGGGCCTCCTCCCAGTGGGACGTGCCTGGAACACCTCACCAGGGTGGCGTCCAGGAGGCATCCTAACCAGATGCCCAGGGCCAACCCATCTGGCTCCTCTCAATGCGGAGGAGCTCTACTCCGATCTCCTCATGGATGACCGGGCTTCTCACCCAATCTCTAAGGGAGAGCCCAGACACCCTGCAGTCCACATTACTGCTGACGCCACACCATTCCCGCCTGTCGATCTCTAGTTCTGTTCTTCCCTCACTCGTGAAGAAGACCCCGAGATACTTAAACTCCTCCACTTAGCGGAAGGATCTCCCTCCTGATCCAGCGAGGGCACGCCACCCTTTTCCGACTTAGGACCATGGTTTCGCATTTGGAGGAGCCGATTCTCATCCCAGCCGCTTCGCAGTTGTTGGAAGATCACGGCCTAATGAAGCGAACAGAACCACATCATCCGCAAAAGCAGAGACCCAATCCTGAGCCTACCAAACCAGACTCCCTCAACAGCCATGGCTGCGTCTAAAAGTTCTGTCCGTAAACAGAATTGGTGACCAAGGGCAAGTCCAACCCTCGCTGGATTGCTGCTGCTGTTAAATAGTCGTCGATGAAGACGAAATATTGTAAAGAAACCACTGATTTATTTTCCTTCCTCTCTGTGACTTTCATTTCTGTTTATTAATTTTCCCTTTTTCCCCCCAAAAGCAGATCTGCACCATGTTCTTCAAACACTACTTTTGTTTCCTCTGTTCTCTGTAATGAAGCTTCAGGCTCAGCGGTTCACTCTGCTCTCTGCGTTCGAGGGCACATTTAATTTACTGCCCTGTGATCTGGAGCTCTTTTTAAGTCTCTAATATGAAAACTGTGTTGCTACCAGACCAGATTTGGTTCCTCTCCTGCCATGTTTTTGTCCATTTCCAGCCATTTCCACGTGGAAATATGTCACGTTTACATAACTTGACCTGCAAAAACTTTCTGAATGTGTCATTTCGGAGCAGGGAATGTGGATTGTCGCGTTTATACGAAGCATTTTTATTCCGATCAGGCTTTTATTCTGATTATTTGTGTCCATGTAAACGCAGCCACTGATAATAACCGGCTAACATCTGCGGTGTGTGTGTGTGTGTGTGTGTATTGATTTGCCCTTGAGCTCGTGTTGTCGTCCTGACGTGCTCTTGCTGTTAGAGTGAACATCAGGTGCAGTGATTTGGCAGGAAAAAAGAAAAGAAAAAAGATCCATGTTTGGGAAATCACAGTTTTCTGAGTCAGTCATAAAAATTCTCTTTGATCCACTTTTCCTCGTTGTGTTGCTCATCCTCACCACCACCTTCACATTCTCTCCTCCAGTCTGCTTCCCGTTGCCCTTTACCTCCCCTCCCTTTTCTCATTCTATAACCGTCCTTTACTCCTTTTTTTCTTGTATTTCTTTAACCCACCACTCCTTCCTCTGCCTCGCCGTCTCTGATTTTGCTGGTGCATTAATAAAGTGCAGCTCCTCCTCCCGTCCTCCTCCAGTGGGATTAAGCAGAGAACTAATTCCATCTCCGCTCCCGGCCGCTTTGAAGTCGACTGCCAGGGAAACCGCTGGCTTCTTCAATTCCCCCCCTCTCAATTTGCATAATCCCACCACTGCACTCACTCATACATGCTCATCAAAGTGGAGGATGAGCTGCATATTGGCATTAAAATAATCCAGTAGTTTCCAGGAGCATCACTTTCTCCATCTCTTTCACTACCAGGGATCAATGCATCGCCATCAATTGAATGTCTACCCTCTTCCTCGTCAATCCCCGCTTATCGCAAATTTGTAATTAGCATGCACGGATGCTAACTGCCGCCAATTGGCGAGTGTCTGATTGTATTTGTGTTGCATTATCTGCCTCGAGCAGTGCCATGTGGGTAATTCCCACGTCTGTGCATGGCGAGGCACTGCGGCAATCCAAGAAACAACACAGCAGAACTGAAAGAGAGCAGATGAAAATGTTTGCATAATTATGTGAGGAAGCTTCTCTGTGAGGGAAGAAAGAATCAAAACAAAAACACCGAAGGTTCCACGAAACGGGATTTCCTCTCTCTTTCATCTCATCCATGAGTCAGCAAACTGTGGTCAGCAATCACGTCGATAATACAGTAACGAGGACAAGTGCTGTACATCCTATTACTTTTAAGTACATCCTCAAAAAACACACTGTGCCTTTACAGTTCGGCTCGGTAGTTTGTTTCGAAAACACTTTTTATCTCATTTGTTGGAAAATATAGTCATTAGCCAACAATAAATACTGCAGGGAAGCAAAACAAAACAAACACAAGATGGCGGCCTTCCTGTTGGGTTTGGATCATGGTCGTAATGTTATTTTTTCTTCATCCCAACCTCCTACACATGTGTACCAATTGTTGTGCATATACAATTAACCTGAATTTGGACAACAGTGGGCGGCGCACTTATTTGACCCTCCCACATCCAATTTTCGATGCACATTTCCCCGAACCACTCTCAGAAGTAAATTTTCACCAGGTCTGATGCGCTTGCTATTCTGTGAGTTTTGGGGCATGGGAAAGGCCTCAAAAACATGATTAATTTGACGGAAAAATAAGAATAATAACTCCTTCACTTTCGGGAAAAACAAACACAAGGAACTAAGTGAAAAGCCTCCCTGTGTGTGCAAACCCTGTCTGTCAGAGAGATTCATCTTTGCCTCCCGCCATCATGAAAGCAACATTTCTCACCAGTGACTCAAACAACATATTTTCGATGCTAAAACCTTGTGTTTCTGAGACTCAGTCCGTCGTCTTCTTGCACTTTAGAACAAAAAAGAAAACCTTGAGCCATTGCTTAAAAAGCTGCAGAGGAAGTGTGCTATCAGTGGAGCCACAACCAGGTACAGGAGGTTTAAGTGCTGAGGCATCACATAAAATAACTGTAATCCCAATTCCCAGGACGCTCTGCTTTCATCAGCTGCTACTGCTGAGTCAGCCATGTTGTCCTGTTGTCCTGTCCTGGAAATCAACCAACCAACCAAAACCAACACACGTATGACTGATGTGTGGACGAGTGCACATCTATGGATCCTCGTCACATTCTGATCAGAAACACAGACACGTGCTTACATGCAGGAATTGTGTTAAGTTTAAGCCATCCATTATTCTTATTCAACACAAACTATACCCAGTGGATTCTTAAGGTCTCATATTTGCATTAGGGTAAATGTTGTGATGGTATCTCGCGTGGTAACACGCAAATATTGACCTAAATGTGGATGTAAACGGTCCATGTGGAGAGCAAGAGATGGAACACACTGATATCAGATATTGAATAAATCTGCATTCATGTGCAGATAGCTGGTTAGGAAGATTAGCCAAATCATAGTCAAACAAGCAAAACTGCATCTCACATTGTTCACTGGCTGATACATGATGATTTCAGACCAACGCACAGTAAAATGTGTGGCCTTCTGTCTTGTGTTTTTATGGGAAAGTATCTGTAAATATTCATCTTTTAAACTGCGTCAATATTCCCCCCTGCTGGCAAACCTTCATCGACTGCTACTGGAGGAGGAAGAAGAAGAAGAAGAAGAAGAATTAAGTGTCTAATCGTTCACCAAATGAGACAGAAATAAACGTCCTCAAGTCAAACATTTCAGCTGTGAAACAAGGAGACAAAACGACTCGTATGTGAATCCCGTTAATAATGATCAAATATGTTCAGTAAGTGACCCTGAGAGCAGGTTCTCTGCCATTTCTGAAACTGAATGCTTAATAATTGGACCCGAAATGTTTTGCCGAGCTGAAAGCAATAACTCAGAGGAGCTGTCAGCGTCCACAGCTCAAAATGCACAAACAAACCCTCCCTCCCTGCTTTAATCAGGCAACAGACACAAAGAACGAGTTACAAGTTCTGCGTGTAAGGTATGAAGAAAGTTAAATTAGCTTTCGATTGTCTCCGGGCTGCACTTTAACTCTCAATGCAGCTGAGTTAGAGAGGGCAGTCGAGAAAAAAATAAAACGAAATAAAATAGGATTCTTGTTCCTGTGGCTAAACATGATGGAGTTACCCGCACACTCTGCTCTGAGAAATCTATTTGGTGTTAATTTCAGGAAACAACACAAGAAGAAAAGCTTCGCAGGCTTCAGGCAAAGCTGACCCCCAGGTTCTCCACGTGATCCTCAATCTGTGTCCGTGATGGACAAGAGGGAATCAGAGGCAGCAAGAGCACAAATCATCAAGTCATCAAGATGCACGAGCACATGTGCTGCAGCACTTCTTATATCCTGTCTTCTCTTTCGTCGGATTTGCTGGATTTGAAGCATGTTTCGTTAAAGCCTCCTTCAACCCTGTGGTTGTTCGGCTTTTCTTTTTGGTTCGATCGTTTTGCTTTTGTGTCGTCACATATGGCACAGAGTTTGCTAAAATGTTGACGTCTTTTTGGGACATTTTCACGTCTGTTGGTGGATCACATTGAGCTTCTGCAAGCTGGGATTCAGGTGATGCCCAATTTGCCACCAAATCTTCTCCATAAACGCCCGCATGTTCTTCATTTCTGCTGCCAATTTCATTTGTATTATTATTTCATCAGGTTCTGAACTGATTAAGTCTCAGTGTGAACGTGGCGCCCTGTTCAAAATTTGGTTTGTTAACTTCTACCCAGAGCCGTGCATGTGTGAAACCCCTAAAGAATCCTAAGAATCTATCTTCTTCACGAGAGGTGCTGGTGCCAGTCTCAGCTGACATAGGGCGATAGGATGGGTCACACCCTGGACAGATCGGCAGTCCAACACAGAGACACATCGAGACAAACTGGAGTGTGGGAGGAAACCGGAGAACCCGGAGAGAACCCACGCACACATGGGGAGAACATGCAAACTCCATGCAGAAAGGCCTTTGGGAACCTGGGTCTTCTTGTTGCAAAGGCAAGAGCGCTAACCAGTATCCAGTAGCAGCAGCAGCAGCAGCCAGTTTCTGGTTTTATATTATATTTAATATTCCAGGTAAATACTCCTCTCCTCATTGTTACAGATACAGTATAACACACTCCCATTGTCCCATTGTCATTTTTCCCACGAAAAACCCCAGAGTGTCGTATTTCTCATGCAATTATACTGTGCACACTTCCATCGTAATAGCGGGGAATTTAACCCATTTCAGTTTTGAAAATAGCATCACACTGTTGTGAGTGGATACTTGTTTGCAACAACACACAATGTTCTAATATGGAATATAATGTAACAATCTGAAGCACGGTATACATTAAAGGAAACTTTACAGTTGCCACTTTCCCAACTTAAAAAAAATATAAAGATGTCCTCTCCCCCGTGTCCTCTTCTGTCCATGAAAGCTTCTTTGTTCTAAATTTAGCTAAATTGCAAAATAAATACATTAACTCTGTAAAGCTCTTGATTTATGCCTAAAGACGCCTAATGAAGTGTTGTGATATTCTCTCACAGTGCTGAGTAAAGTCAGTGTGTGGAGGTCGGGGGAGAAGATGAGAAGCCTGTTATGTGACTCCTGTGGCCCCTAAGCAGTGATGGATTACTGCGTGTGGGTAAAAATGGCCGCGTGCCCAAATCCAATGGAGGCCCTTGGATTTATTACCGGCTCATTTTTTAAAAGTATTTATTAGACCTGAAGGACTGATCGTGCCTACCATCAATCCTTCCGAAAACAATGGTTCAGGGCATTAATGTGCGGAGCGGGTCGAGTCTGAACCGGGACCTCGGAGTGCACTCGCGCACACAATTACAGTTTAACACGTCCAAACATTGTGTTAAGACTGGAGCTGACGCGGTGTCGGTGTTTCATGTAAATGTCTGAGAACAAAAGGGACCAAAGTGATGCAGAGACGATGAGACAGACAGACAGTGCATTTGCTAGAAAATGTTCTATAATGTGTTTTGATCATCCGGCACATTCACTATGTGCACATTCTCTTCCGTGTTTGCTTCCTTTCTTCAAATTTCTCGTTGTTTGTCACAGACAAGATACAGGAGCACAAGAGGAGACCAATTCCAGGAAACATTAATTGAACAACAGCTATAAATGGCAACACATGCACAGTAATAATATGAGATTAGGGTATTACAGTGTTACAGTGTTTCCCACTGTCTTTGATATCAACAATATCAATGCTGAATAAACACATTCCCACTAAAACTGGGCATTTTCACTGGATGTATGAGAGGAAAAAGAAAAACATACAAACAAGAACATAATCCACCAATGACAGTAGATCATTTAGATTGAGATAATACACAAAGCAGAGCGACATTGTTGCGATGCGACAGAGCTCCAGACATGACATGGCAGAAAAAAAACTGTCTAACTGTCATATTTTACACAAAATAAGTATGTGGGTTTCTCAACAACGTGGAGAACTGGGTAAGCAAATGGAGCGCACCCTCGCTTGAAACTGTGACGCTTAAGTAAAAACAAAGAGAAAAATGAGGTCGTAGCTTGCGGTCTACATCACTGTGATTTAAAATATTATGTCTCGCATGTGTTTCAACTATGTTTAGTTTAAATGTTACTGATCTTGGAAGTTCAAATCAGTGAATATCTTTCCACCTGGGTAACTTTGGTAATGATGATTCCTTGCAATGACTCATTCCCAACCTAAAATAAAAGTCAATCACACTATAATCTCTGTCCGTCGTGCAGCTTCAGCTCTCTTACGACCCTTTTTGCTTACGCAGCTCTCAAGATAATTCATGGGAATGACATTAATATAATTAATAGCTACTTACCTACTTCTTGGCCACAAATTACAGTTTTTTTCCCCCCATGTCATGTCTGACATCTTCTTCCTCCTCCTCTTCTTCTTCTTTCTCCAGTAAGTTTCGGCAGACTCTACACTGGAAGGTGCAATGCTGCCCTCCACAGTTCAAAGTTCCCAATCACATTTTGATTTTTTGAAGATGTGAACGAGGTTTTTTTGTTGATATCCTTGTGTAGATTGATTCCGACATGATGCAGAAATTCCAGTTATCACAGCAGCTCCAAGGTTTTAAGTAATGACAGAAGCGAGAGGAGCTCTCAATGCCTTAATTAAAAACACCTCATATAAACAGTCTCTAAAGACACTTTGCATTATTGTGCAAAGAACCTTTTTATATTGTGTTATTCACCAACATTTTCCTTCCAAATGCCACTTGCTGCTGAGAGCCACGCAGCTCCTGAGCACAAGCGAAGAAGGACGTCGGCGGCTGTCAGAGTTTTGAGGTAAAGTCAGGCACAGGTGCTGTTTTCGTTTTTCTTCTAACCTTTCCTCGCGCAGGTTTCTTTGATGCTTTGTCACACAGTCAGGGTCACACAGGTTTGTTCTTACTCGTCCTTCCAGCTCCATCAAAAAAAAAAGTGGCAAAAGAACTCTCTTCATAAAATGAACACTTGTTTGTTGAAGCGAGGGTTTCTGTGCTGCCTCTGTAAATTGTATTTTTCTCTTTCTCTGGAAAAAAAACATAACAACCAACGACCCCGTTTCCCTTGCTTGTAGAAATCATCTTTTTTATACATGACGTTGTATAATCTCATTATAACATATAAAGAACAAAATATCCACTTCCGTCTAATGAAAGGTCTCTGAAGCTTCATTTATCTCCATATATTACCTGTCCTCTGTCCCCGGTCTAGCATTATAAAGAGGCAGACAGTGATTAATCTGTTTGCACATGAGACAGGAGTGAGTGACACCTCTCCTCCACATGAAACAACATTTTCTGGCATCGTTTCCAAACCTTTCGTCTGATTAAACTCTCAGCTCTTCAGCTCCTCGTGTCTCCTCTCTTGGTTGACAAGCTGCGATGGAGAGCACAGCACAAAGAAACTTAACTGCACAGGAGATCACTTTTATTCATGGATTTCAATAAACCGGGGGGCCGATGAGTGTCCAGTCTGGTTTAAGAGAAAAAAATATGGTGATATTTCACAGAATTTCAAAGCAAAAGTGTGTCTTTTGATATGGAATAAATAAAAAAAAACATTTATGATGCAAAATTAATCTATAAATAGCACAAGTGATAAAAATGGGAGAAATTACAACATGTAGACCTGTAATTAAATACTAAAGGTTGCAGGGGTTGATTTTGCAAACTCAATACTGTTAACTTACATGTAACTAACTAAACTAAACTGATTACCAGTAGAACTTTAAACATTAAACAAAAAAAACAAAAAAAAGTTTTATAAAACTTAAGTATTGTTAAAATAAAATGCTGATATCCATAATTGGCCCCCAGTAGTCAGCAGATAACGGTTGACCCTTACAAGGTTATGTATATAATTTAATGTAATGCATTTAATAATATGATATATATATATATAAATACTTTTATTACCATAAAAATATTGCTAACAAATAATAAAGATGGAGCTGCTGGGCAGGAGGAAAAGAAGAAGACCACAGGAAAGGTTCATGGATGTTGTGAAGGAGGACATGAGGACAGTTTGTCTCAAAGGAGAGGACACAAGAGAGAAGACAAGCTGAGGTGATCCCTAAAGGGAGAAAAGCTGAAAGAAGAAGAAGTCTGTCTGTATTCTGTCCTCGCAGGCAGCTGCACCTCGGCATAGAAGAGGTGGTCGTGGGCCATGTTTTCATTAAAACATGATATAAAGTGGATGGCCGCATGAAATTGATTGGGGAGCCACATGTGGCCTGCGGGCCGCAGGTTCGACCCCTCTGCCTATATTCATCCATTATGTAAACCACTTATCCTCTGAGGGCTGAGGAGGGAGCTGGAGCCAATCTAAAGTCTCATTTCCACTGCTCGTCACTGCACGGATTTTAAAACGCTTCTTCCAGACACACAATGCTCATAATTCAGATTATTATGATTTATTATTGATCGGCTCTATATAATCACAGAGAGAGAGAGAGAGAGTAGTAACTATAATCAGTAATCTAGTAGCTAACAACATGTGTGCATGTCTCGTCTTGAGGTGTCGTCATTAAGACGACACACTGTGGGAAAGTGGAGACCAAACATTCCTAGAGTGAAGAGTGAAGAGTGAAGAGTGAAGAGTGAAAGGACGATTGGACGGAGGCAGAAAAACGGAGACGGCGACAAGTGGCGGAGCAGAGAAGCTGCTCAAAGATGATCCATGCTTCAGTGGACAGTGATACTCTGAAACATTTCTGAGAAAACATTATCCAGGAGGAGATGAAGAAGAGACGTGCCAGAACCTAGATACTATATAATATATATATATATATATATATATATATATATATAAATACTGTATATATGCTAGCCCCATGGTTCTTAAACTGTGGGACATGCACCACCAGTGTTACTCGAGGTGGTGGTACTTGGAAACTAGGAACATCAGAAACACTGTTCTACTGTATATACCAGGGTACGTGACCAGCGTGGAGCTGAATTTTAACTGTGTAGAAAATGAAAGAAATAATTCAATAATAATAATTAGAGTCACCTTATCTCTCGCTCCATCTTAATCTAATTTCACTACACCAGTATGTGAAGTATATGTGAGGAAGAGGAAGATGATGATCTTATTAGGAATAAATCTGCCTCCGGTGAAAAGTCTGACTTTGCTCGTATTTTAACGTTGGTGATACTGGTGTTACTTCAGGAGCTTGATTTTTTCTCATTTTCTTTACCATCCTTACTAAATGCCTCACCCTAACCGCTAGAGTAAAACCAGGTCTTAACCTCCAAACAAGGACCAGACAAAATCCACACTATCCCAAAATGTCCCAATTTTATATGTATTATAAGTGTTTTGGTCCTCACTGCAGAGGACATCACATTGGCTTGCATTCATTTCCTGGAGACTTACTCTAACCTTAACCCTAACCATACAACATGCCTTCCCCTTAAATTGTAATAACTTATGGGGACTTGCTCAGTGTCCCCATATTGAAGACAAGTCTCCACAATGTTGCTATGAAAACAGATTTAGGTCCCCACAACACACACACGCCCCCTACTGCCTGGTATCGGCAGTGGGAAGCTGAGCAGCCTTGGTGGAGGTCTGTGCTCTTTGAGTGCTTTCTCCTGTGGTGACAGTGATGGAGTATAGCGCCAAGTTAACCGTGTTTAAATCTACGCAGAAGAAGAAGAAGAAGAAGAAGAAGAAGAAGAAGAAGAAGAGTGCAGCAGCAGCAGTGATTCAACATTAATCACACAATCCCTTTATTGACACACGAGCTGTGAATGTGTCTGTATTCCTTCAGCGGATAACCTCAGTTCCTGAGTGTCTTGAACGATCTCCTCACATCTGTCTGACAGTGTCAGAAAATTAGAGCTACATGCTCTGACATGTTTGAAAGCAAGACCCAGTGTTCCATTAACTCCCTCTTTATCTCTGTACACACAGGGGAACATCATACTTTGTTTGATGCCGCGTCAGAGGCTCCGTCTCTCATCAGAAGCTGATGGATGTGCCGCCAAACAGCTGTCTCGTTAACCCGCGCTCCGAACTCTGCTAACATGTCACGCGGCGTGACCGAGGTTGCCTTTGGAAGCCTTTTCATGCAGAATCAGAGACTTTCCAAAGGGCATGTGAAGAGATAAGCGCAGCCCGGAAAAACCTGAGTGCGGAATACAAATGTCTTCTTTTAGCATGGAGTGGTGAAAAGGGGACGACAACACAAAGGAAAAGTGTCAGAGGGGAGAGAGTGCATGAATGTGGACCGGACGCTAAAGAAATCTATACTAAATGAAAAGAGAGGGTTTGATGTGATGAATGGCTTTCCTTATGTGTTTGGCATTTGGTTGAATAGAATATTTCAGCCACGTTATCTGCAAAGTGCAAATTCAAAGGTGCTTCTTTCGTCGCCTTAAACAGGGAGGGAAAAACAGCAATGACGTCCTCTCTGAGGATTGTCTGCGATTTAACCCTAAATGATGTCCGATTCAAACCAACCTTTGGGTCCAAATGTCACATTTGTTGATTTCAACCCTACACAGTTTGAAGTTCTTTACACAGATCTTCTCAGTAAAATTCACTTGAGGCTTCTGGACAGAACTGAAGAAGCCTCTCGGATGAAAGATGAAACGTCTTCAAACTTAACTCAAGCAAGTCCAGCTGCCGACAGCTAACTGCAAAACAAATAGTAATAGAGCTGTGGCGTCAAATCTGGATCTTGGGGCTCTGGAGTCAGGGACACCAGCAAAATAAGAGCAGAGAGGAAGAGCACTCACTCACTCACTCACTGAGAATTCCCATCATGTATTTTATATTTTTAATTTTCACCAACTATATAAACACACCTGCGCAAAGATTATGACTTGATTATGACAAAATGAATCATAACTGTGACTAAACAAGCAGGAAAGGTTAAGATGTTTACATTGATGGAGGTTTTTATTCTCTCACAGAATTTGGAATAACTTGTCTGTTTATTTCTGTTATTTCTTTTGGATCACGCTTGTGCATGCCTCTGCTGGTATACATGCAGGTAACTCACCATCATAGTCAGAGTGATTCATCGTCTCTGGACATTAAATGTTTCAAAAAGATAACGGCAATCCGTCTCTACATGTGAGATAGTGAGAGTGACAGAGAGAAAGAGGGAACGCGGGGCAGGAAAATGACAAAAGAGGAGTATAAAGTCGTTTTCCTGGGGCCAAAACCATCAGTCAGCCCCTCAGAAGTTTAAACTCCACAGAGCGTAGCGTTTCTGAGAGCAGCTTTCTTAGATTTCCTCTCTCATACATTCGCTCACCGATCCTATGATGCATATTAAATCAGCGGGTGAATAATGAAGCCTATCTCACATAAATTAGAGAGACAAGCTGAATTCCCCTCAGGTTTGATCACCATGAATATTAAAGCAAACTCACAAGGTTACTGAGAGACCAAGAGACAGGCAGAACAAGCCGAGGAGAGAAGAAGAAATATGAAGAACCAAGGACAAAGAGAGAGAGAGAAAGAGAGTAGATAAAGAGGAGAGCTCTTGGCAAAAGGGCAGATAAAGAGGAGAGCTCCTGACAGGAAGTAGTCGTTATAATTTTACATCGACGAAGGCCGTGTCGCCGTTTACCTCACATTTGAAAATGAGAGTTTAAAAAAGAGGTTGATTGAATTTCCTGCTCTGTCTGTGATTCCACAATCTGCAAGGTTGATCTTTTTAAATATTTGAATCCTGAACGGACAAAAAAACATATAGATATTGAATTACTAAGTAAATAAATTTGATTTTTTTGTCTGTTCTTGGGGACATTTTGTCCTATTGGAGACAAAAGATTTGTCCTTGTCTTAGTAAAACGCTGATTTTCATGGACAGTGGTTAAGGTTTGAGTAAAGGTGGTTACTAAGGAGCAGTTAGGGTAGGTGTCTTGGAAAGGGAGCAGGGGTAGGGTTAGGTTTTGGCATTGTGTGTTCTTTTGTTTGCTGGTGTTATATCCACACTGTGATATTTTATTTTGAGAGTAAAGTTAAAGTAAGTAAGCCTATGCTACAGCATTGTATACAAATATGATGACATTGTTTTTATATAAATAAATTATATAAAGAAAAGACAAAAGAACGAGTGTGTTTTAGCTCGCTTAGCTTGCACATAATGGCCTGTAATGTAGAACGACAAGATTGTACGACAAAAAAACCCCAAAAACTACAAGGTTCTTTGTTTTGGTGGCACAGACCCGAAACCAAAGGTTCTATAGTGCCAATGCTGGTGATGCAGACCTGCTCAGGCTTCGAAAGAGGTGACATTCACCCTGTTTAAGTTGATGCACCATCAAAATAATCTTGAGAGACATTTTTGGAAGGTTAAAATCTTCTACTTATCCCCTCGCGTTATTACCAACCATCCACACTGCTCAGAGAAAATGCCGGTCTCCTGCCTCTGATCTTTCTGCGCTTGTTCGCTGGCTGATGGTCAGTTGGTGTGATGTTCACAGACAGCTGACAGTGTCCATGCATTCTTAATGAAAGGTATTTTTGGAAAGGGTTGACTTGAAGATTCTGGCAGGATAGTCAACTACTGTCGACCCTCATCTCACGTCAGATTAAAATTCTCATCAGTCCATCCTTGTGTCTTTTGGACCATAGTGTCTGCTGGACAACATGCACCTCCCCCTCTTGCTCCTTTTGCCTCTACAATCTAAAACCCTTCACACCCCCCTCCCCCCATTGTCCCATACTGTGAGACAATGTCCAGCACTGTGCGTTAACACAATGTGAAAAGCAAGCAGAATTAACAGCAGGTATCATCATGTTGCAGAAGAGCAGCGGGAAAACAGAGAATATTGTATATTCATGATTATCACAGTGTGAGCTGCAAATGCAAACATTTGCTCTAAAATCCATGGATAAGAACCAGCTCAGCTAAGAACACACTGTATACAGCAATATAATGCTTCCCTTGTCACAATTGAATCAGATCATGTTCAGAGGACATGATCTGATCATCTGGACATGGACATTCTTGTTATTTTAGTGAGTATTTCTCTCCTCTTTGCCTTTTATCCCTGAGTGTTTGTTCAGTTTCACTTCCTGCCCCTGTGTTTCCCCCTGATTGCCCACACCTGCTGGTAATTGTTCTCACCTGTGTCTCGTTATCTCACCGTCTGTGGTTCAGTTTGCTCCCTGCCAGACTTCACTGTTCTCTACAGCATTTGCCAATATATGTATGACACGGTTTTGTGTGTTATTTTATTACCCAGTCATTTTGCTTTGTGTTTTCTGGCTACAGGAGTCTTCACTACTTGCACTAACTGCTCCGCTGTCTCTAATAAAGACTGTTTGCACTTAAACTTCACTTGGGTCCACTCCTGTATTTGAGTCCACACTTTCATTTTTGATGTTGCTGTGTGTTCCAGCTGTAACATTCAATATGAAAAGCTGTAGCTTTTAGCCATTTTTAAAAATAATGATAAACAGAGTATTTGTCTAAGTACATGTTATTTTTATATACATAAGTATGTTAATCAAGACAAATCAAAGCTGCTAAACCTAGTCAGCAAACCTCACAATAATTAAAATGTCATTGCAAACAAATATGTGTGAGTGTTGTTCTCTGGTGTTTCGGAGCAGAGAAAAAAAGAATCATTACTTCAGTTAAAACATCACTGTGTCAGGGAACAGTTTTGTTTAATTTTCAACAAAAATCACACATTATGAAATCAGAAAACCCTTCAGATTATAGTCAGGGGCATTGTGTCTGATGGCTGGCTTTAGGTTTATTGACTGTGGGAATTACGCTCCTCTTTATGAGGATTCACGGAAGGAGCAGTGAACAAGTGGAAGTAGCCTGGCACTAAATTACTGAAAGATCAAGGTGATTTTTGAGCAGATTACTGATCAGACTCAGACAGTCATGTTTCCAAATAGATGTTTCTCATGTGCGCGTCTAAATCTAACAGTTTTCACTAATTACCAGGGAAATCTCAAATGCAATTTTACAGTCATGCTAACTGCTCTATAAAGAAAATGTTATGGTACTGTGTGTCTTTTGCGTTGGTATGGACGTTTACGCAACACTTCAAGGTCAAGGTCAAGGTATGTTGACTATGTGGATCAAAAGCACAGTGTGACTAAAAAGGAAAAAAACAATACAGGATAAAAACCATCAAAGCTAGATTAAAGCAAGATCCAAAACTTCCACGCCGACTATCGAAGACTTTGCCGATGAGACTTTTGACAACTTACTTCTCCGGAAAGCCCCTCAAATTAAACATGCCGCGTCCCCCACAGCAGCCACTCTCAGTTTTCTGGCTGCAGGGATAAGCCAACACGCTCTGATAGCCGTTTCCATGACTGATTGGACTATTGCGTCTATACTGAATTCCAGTGGTACTGTGCCATGTAAACCATCATCGCAAGTTAACAATTACTGAACGCAAAGTACGGACGAAAGGCTTCATCCGTCTCCTTATAAAACGGCCTTAAAGGTAGGGTGGGAGCATTTTTTAATATATTCATATAATAATATAGCAATGTTATGGCAGAAAAGATGCCATGTTGGTTGCATTGAAAGACGCTTTTTGGGAAAGCTTCTGCCAAGAAAAAGGCTGATGCAGAGCGATCCAAGACCAGAGTGAACAATAGCACTGCTATTATAACAACGCTGTTATATGAAAAAAATGGTGGCAACAACTGAAAGCCCAAAAAAGGCTGCAAAATGATGCCATGGTGGCCCTGTTTCTACTGGACCGGTAGTCTTTGTGATGTTTTTCGGCATCATGTTTGTCATGATGTCCTTTGAACAAGTATCCAAAAAAGTTACAGAAAAGTACCGAATGTTACTGATGCTGCGCAGTGCTCGTAAAGCCCTGTTCATTGTGTGTTCCTGTGCTCTGGAGTTGTAGCTTCCAAGGGAAGTCTGAAGAAAGGGGTTTGGACTTTTGACTTTTGAATTCAAAATGTAGCCTGCTCGATCAGCTTTACCAGGATCTCCAACCCTACCTTATGGGTAGGTATGACTGTACATGAAACCTACTGTATGTGAGTGTACAGCTACATCACAACGTGTTATGGCTGCAGTCTTATCCTGAGCTTGTGCTGTACATAAAATAGTTATACGCTTGTTATTCTCTCTGTAGAAGCTCATTGTATGATGCAGTCCTCCTCACCTTCATTCCATTATTAAAAACAAAAGGTTTGAGACAGGGTTCAGGTTTACATCCAATGACAGCATGTTGGTGGATAAATTGTTGAGGCTCAAACAAAACCTGGTGTCTGGCTACAACTGTGTGGCTCTATTGTCGGACTTAAAATGAAAAAAAAAAAAATCAAATCAATCATTAAAATTAAATAGGGTTGCACAATTTTCAGACCATTGTTTTGGTAATTACAGGTTTTAATTTAACATAATGTGAAATCTCTAGCTGCGTGCACCTCACTACAATGGAGTAATCCATCCACCCACCAGCTCATTGAAGGCAGTGGTTCCCGGCCCACCAGCCTGTGGAGAATCGATTGGCTCTGGCTGGGTAGAAAAAAGATCATGCTGCTGACGGATTTGCAAAAGGCAGCTCAACACACACACACACACACACGCATTATTTTGGAGTCAGGAATACAGCCGCTCTCACAGGAATACAAGTGAGATGTATACTTGCAGGTGCCTGGCGGTACATCCAGAACCAAACCTGCACCTTCTGATCCTTAGAGCCTTGGCTATTCGAACAGATAAAAGATGAATCAATGCCCCAGTGATTGTCAATGCACTGAGCTTTCCTCCATTCTAACATCTACATCTTTCAAAGCAGAACAACATAATTGTCACTACAGACACCGAATGTGCTGTTATTATTCCTTCATGTAGCCGCTTTAAAAACAGTTTCATTCCCCCTGCAATAAACATTCTGAACTCTGAACACCCTTCAACAAGCACATGAGGTGATCGGTTGGTCAAACCCTTTCGAAGCTGCAGAACCTAGTACAAATTGACAGTTTTTTTTATGTTGGCATGATAAACTTGCTCGGACGAGTTTGCCCATTTATGAAGCGAGTAACAGGGGACTTCATGTTTTCGGAGGACCTACTTCCTGTGTGCAGGTCATGGCTTGCAGACATGCTCATGGCGGGTCCCTGGTCTCACATATGAAGTTTCAAGCAGAGCGGTCAATGTACGGCCAAGTTAAAGGGCACTTCCTCTTTTGTGGCCTTCATGCCAAGTTTCCAGAGTTTTTATGCATGTTAACCCTCTCAAAAATGATTGGAAAGCCACAGAAGGAAAACAATCGTTTCTTCGCACATCACGTTTAGATCTGACTCAGATCTGACTTAAAGCAAGTCGAAGGGAACTGTTATTAGGGTTTCAAATGTATGTCTTTGCCCCCATAGCTGTTATATGATTTTAAGGAATAAATTGATATTTCTATGAACATCACAGAAATTCCACATTTCTCCCAGACTCGTCGTCGATGGGCGCTCTTCATTTGTGATGTGCCAATGACATGGGGTTGGATGGCGAATTTATACAGTGTTTAATTTATTGATCTGCGTCAGCTTGATGTTTGTGGTTCCATATTATCAGGCCCACTCTCTCAGACGGCATTTAATTTGGTGTTATCAGAATCGCTGGCAGGAACACAGCTGTGCTGTCTCATCACCCATGCTGGAGGAAAACGATAGAAAGTGAGCTGGGACCTCGACAAATCAGCCGCAAATGACACGACTGATTTGATTCTTCGTTTAGGCATGGCAGAGGAGCACACATTTTAAGGCTGAAATGGGGACGGGTGCATTAATTCATTAGCGTGAAATATAACTTCAGGAAGAATTTGGAGTTGTTATCGTTGCTCTGGGGAGACTCTGCGCAGTGTGGGGCCCCACAGCTCAGATGAAAACCCACCGAGCCAAGGTTGTGCAAATTGAGTGGGAGCACACACACACACTGACTGACACACAGGATATAGGCCGTAGTAGCTGGAAGATTGCCAAGAAAGTCATACCCTACAGTCCTTTAGTCCACCGCTTTTAAATATAGAAGACCATATGTCCAGAGCAAATGGAAAAAAGAGAAGACTGGTGCCAGTTTCAGTGATGAGATAAGCAACAAACACGCCGAGAGATATGGCTGTGACATTATTCATGAAGGTTTTTTAGTATGTTTTATTTAGGATGCAAAAGTGTGTCTGCTTACACTACACTAGGTGGCCATACTCCCCCTTTCAGCTTGTTCGTCAAGTCAATTTTATTTATATAGCCCATTAAGTGGTTTCCAGTTTAGCTCAACGTGCTGACAACTGCATACCTATACAAGTAGCCCTATCATCCATTACCACTTTAAAAACATACATTTCTTGAAGATAATGGGGTATAAAATTGAAAATAACAGAATTTACATGAACATTTAACAGCATTATTGCTGGCTCTGATGTCTGGCAACAGATACTATGGATTCAAAGGCATCAATGGTGTGTACTATGACGACTGTGCTTGATTGGCTTTGGGGGGGGTTGATGGATGTGATTCTCTCACAGACAAGGGATCTTTGATGACTTTGAACGAAGAAAAAAATTAAACTGATTCCACTGCAAGTGAACTCTTAACTGCGATAAAAAGCTATTAACTGCGATGAGGGGGTGCACAAAATAAGGAAAATAATAAAAGATGTGGGGAACAGGATCGTGATCAACAGTAGTTTGATCCAATGTCATCAGAGGCAATGGAAAACAGGAAGGAAAAAATAGAAAGATTCCCACTGCCGAGGTTGAAGAACTCTTAGCTGCACTTGAACTGTGGTGCAGATGAATTTAAGAGGACGAGACTCAGTGACCCTCCATCAAAGGGAGGGGGCCAAATAAGGAAAATTGTCAATGATGTAAACAAGTACAGGACGATCTTCAAGATGAAAGACCAATCTGTAGAGGGGTTTTAAAGCAGTAATTCGCTTGAAAGTGGCTGACTACCAAATGGTGCACTTTTGGTGATCTGCATGAGTGAGCAGCAGCTTGGGCAGACAAGGAAAATATTAGGAAATCAGTGGATGCCATCATTCCAAAAGAGAAGGAGGTACATCTGAGTAAAGGTATGATCTTCACTGCCCCAGTCCTCTTCACATTTGTGGCAAAGGTGTTCATCGGATACTCTGCTGGTGATTTCTTCTTTTGGCAGTGACATAATTGCCGTTGTAAGTTTGTGAGAAGTTCTCTAGACCTGATCTAATTAAGTTTGTGTCAGAAGCAGGCGTAAGGTTTCCGGGGCGACAGAACTATGTTCACCAGTAACTTGATATGTATATAAAATTAAGTCAGCCTGCAAGTCCCTCTGTCAGGTGGTGAAAGATTTGAAGAAGCAGGACTCTGTTGAGGAGCTTTGAATTGTCTTGAGGAATGTTGAACTGCGACAGACAGAAGTGTTTTTTTGGAATGGAAGCAGCATTGCCCTCAGCATTATTATTAGAAGACAGTTCCTACTACGATAAAAGTGCAGCAGCAATGACAATGCAAGAGAGCACAGGCCACACAAGTCCTTTGTCTTCCCTTCAATAATTTCTGGCAAGCTGTACAGTGAGAGGTGCAATACTGCTCTCCAATATTTTAGTAATTTTCGGCGACCACTGAGCAGTATAATGCTGCCCTACACAACTCAAAGCTCCAAACACAGTTACTTTTATGTGTGAGGTTATTTGTCCATCCTTGTCGTCCTTTATCTTTGCTGATGACATCAAGTTCCATTGATGATAGGGTTGTACAATATCCTCTCTTCAAAGGGAAGTGGATGATATCCAAGTCACCTTGTTAAGAAAAAAGGTTAGAAGAAAGGCAGAAGGGAAACATTACTGTGGATACCAACATCTGTGGAACATCTGTGGAGCACTGGAAACAAAGATGTCGGGGAATGAAAATGGGTCCCAAGTCCAGAAAGAGAAATGGACAATGATGGACCTAGTTAATACACAGGTAGGCCCACCCTAAACCAAACCCTCATTTTAAGCCACCCAAGCCCTAACCCTACCCTAACCCTAAAAAATGCTTGTTTGTTTGCCTGTTGTCCCTGGGCAGGTAGATGGAACGATACATTACAGAACAAAATGTGGGTGGTCTTATGGCAAGCTGCCAATGAGTTGAACTCATTCCACATATGTATAGAGCTCCGGTAGCTGATGTTACACAACCAAGGTAACGCCCTCTGGCAGGGTACTAAGCTGTTCACCTCTATTGACGTAGACAACACACATCAGGCAATATGTCAGGCAACTCTTTTTGCCGGATGTTTTCAGCATAAAAGTGAAGAAGGTGGATAAATGTTGGACCATGTGGTGCCAAAACAGTCAGAGACAGGCTAATGGGGAGAGCATTTTTTACACAGAGAAAAAGTTGCTTTGTTTCCTTCCAGGTTCTTGTAAGCTTTCAGTGACTCTCTGGAGTAAGATGAAGGGAACTTTAACAGTATGGTTGAAGATGCCAGGATCCTACAAGTCTGTCATAATGTCCTCTCTGGCTATTTCCTTTTGTGTAAAGTCAAGTTGTCAAGTTTTGCAATGTTTCGGTCAATCTCCATGGATTTAAAGTGCACAATGGTGCATAGGAACTGAGTCACATGACATCCGGAGCAGTTGAATATTTTTCAACATTAATATTAGGACAAACCCAAGTTTTACCAATAACATTAGGGTTCACTCCAGGTTTGAAAGAGCCATGGGTTGTGCTATTGTTCAAGTGTAAGTGTAGGTCACAGTAAATACTTTAACACGTCAATCTGTAGAGGCATTTTTCTGGATGTGTTCCAATAAGGTAATTGAGAAGTAATTATACTGTATGGTCATTATGGCATTGCTACAAATTGCAACAAATCTAATGATGGACGTTTTACCTTTTAAGACTTTTGCACAGCACTGAAGTCATTTTGATGTTTCTTTCATAAAACATTTACGATGGAATGTCAGCAGAAAGGTGTTGTCCCAAAGAAGAGGCATGCACCGGTTTCACCAACCAGTCGGTCCAGGATTATGGAAGATGAACCCAAACCATTGCAATCTCCGCCTACAAAGGTACACATGCACCTGATACAAATTGCTCTTTGTCATCTAAAGTTTCAAGTTTTCTAAATTTGGTGTTCCTTGATGTGCAATCAGAGTGCAAAAAATGAGATGCCACCACCAGAGAGGAGGTTCTTGATGATGCAAGATTCATCGTCCTGCTCCCAATCCCCAGCTCATGGAGCCTTCAGTCCTCTGAGAGACAAGACCGACTTTAAAGATCATGGTGAACACAGGGTTGGAGCAGGAATCACAGAAAGCAATGTGAAGGGTTCAATTTTTTTTTGTACTTCAATTTGAAATGATATCACAAAAAGCCCGGTCTTGACATGAAGACTTCATCAGCACTGATAAAGCGATGCAAAAAATCAACTTGTCAGTGTTGGCTATCACTTTAAGGTTACAATAGATTTGCAAATTTAACTAATTAAAAGGTGACAGCCTCACAAATAGGGCTGTAACAATGAATTGGTTATTAATCTATTATTACATTTATTGTCAACTATTTTGATAACTGACTAATTGATTTGAGCATTATTTTAAATACATAATTATCTAATTATTATATGTGAATTTGTTCAGTTTTCTTTGCTGCATTTGACAAAAAAAACATTCAAATTGAATAATTTTTGGTGGTAGACAAAACAAGACTTATCTAGAGGTTTAGGAAACACCGATCACTGATTCTTAACTGACATATTGATCAAATATGTGATAAAAAATTATGATAAAATAAAAATCTTATTACTAGTCAGTCATACCACATAATTTGTGGTTGAACCACACATTAAAGACGTTATGTTTTCACTAATGTCTGTTGGTTTGTTTGCCAAAACAACAACACAAAACTATAACACATACCCTTGTGGTTGGATGGAGCATGAGCTGGGTAGAAACCTAATAAAGTGATGTATAGGCTTTCAGATGTAAGTGTGTTATGGGCTTGGTAACAAAGCTGTGGGACATTTGTGAATTGGTGTCTCATGTTTTCTTTTGTTTTCTCTTTAAAGCTAAAACACAAAATATGGTGTGTCAGCTGCCACCACAGAAGGAAGTCCTGCCTGTCAATCATGGTCCTGTGCCTCCTCCACATCTTAAAAGTGTTGCAGATGATACAATCAATGGATCAAAGAGTGGCCTCGCCTATCAAGGCTACATTCATCCAGCAGCCTCTGCACAGGTCCAGATGTCTACAATGATGCCACCAACAGAGGAGCCAATAAGACAGCAGCTCTTTAAACACAAGCTTCTTCAGCTGGTTAACCAGCTGAAGAAGGCACAAGCTCAGCCAAGAAACTCGACAGAGCAACCAAATCAACAGTTAAGTAACAGAGTGGCAAATGCTCAGGCAAGAAACGTCTCACAACACCCAAATCAGATGACCAGTATTACTGCAGCAGTGCATCCAAGTCAACTGAACAGTAACATGGTGGCAGAAGCCCTGGCAAGAAACATTTCAGTGCACCCAAGTCATCTGAACGGTAGCACGATGGCAGAAGTTCTGGCAAGAAACATTTCACTGCATTCAAGTCAACTGAACAGTCGCATAGCGACAGAAGCTCTGGCAAGAAACATTTCAGTGCATCCAAGTCAACTGAACAGTCGCATAGCGACAGAAGCTCTGGCAAGACACATTTCAGTGCATACAAGTCAACTGAACGGCAGCACAATGGCAGAAGCTCTGGCAAGAAATATTTCGGTGCATCCAAGTCAACTCAACAACATAATGGCACAAGCTCTGGCACAAAACTACTCGGTGCATCCAAGTCAACTGAACAAGAGTATGGTGGCTCAAGCCCTGGCAAGAAACATTTCAGCACATTCAAGTCAACTGAACAGTACAGATGCTCTGGCAAGAAACATTTCAGTGCATCCAAGTCAACTGAACAGTAGCATGGTGACACAAGCTCTGGCAAGAAATATTTCAATGCATCCAAGTCAACTGAAAAGTAGCATAGCGGCAGAAGCTCTGGCAAGAAATATTTCAATGCATCCAAGTCAGTTGAATGGTAGCATAGTGGCAGAAGCTCTGACAAGAAATATTTCAATGCATCCAAGTCAACTGAATGGTCGCATAGCAGCAGAAGCTCTAGCAAGAAACCTTTCAACGCATCCAAGTCATCTGAATAATAGCATAGCAGCTGAAGCTCAGGGAAGAAACATTTCACTTCATCCAAGTCATCTGAATAATAGCATAGCAGCTGAAGCTCAGGGAAGAAACATTTCACTGCATCCAAGTCATCTGAATAATAGCATAGCAGCTGAAGCTCAGGGAAGAAACATTTCACTGCATCCAAGTCATCTGAATAATAGCATAGCAGCTGAAGCTCAGGGAAGAAACATTTCAATGCATCCAAGTCAACTGAATGGAAGCATTGCAGCAGAAGCTCGGGGAAGAAACATTCCAATGCATCAAAGTCATCTGAATAAGAGCATAGCAGCTGAAGCTCAGGGAAGAAACATTTCAATGCATCCAAGTCATCTGAATGGAAGCATAGCAGCAGAAGCTCGGGGAAGAAACATTCCAGTGCATCAAAGTCAACTGAACAGTGCAGAAGCTCGGGCAAGGAATGTTGCAGTGCATCCAAGTCATCTAAACAATAGCAAGGCGGCAGAAGCTCAGGCAAGAAACTGGATTCAAAGTGATTCATCACGTAAAAATGGTAAACATTATGACCACTCTATGGCATCGTAAGATGCTACAGGATGGTCCTGTCTTTACAAAATATCGTTAATATGACGTTACTTATAATGTTGAAACATTAAAAGTCAATCTGATGGTTTGCGTGCTGGCATGATTAAAAAAAAGAATACTGAAACAATTTCAACACACCTTTGTGCATGGCTGGGGCATGAACCAAATATGAACCCATATAATTTGTGTGTAGATTTTATATAATGTGTCTTATGGGCCTTGGCAGAGGTCTCCCCTCTTCTATTATGACTTGTCACTGATTCTGAATCCTCATGTTTTGTTTTTGCTTTCTCTTTTCAGGTAAAATACAAAAGTTAGCGTTGTGCCAGCTGCCACCACAGTGGGCAACTCTGCTTGTGCATCATGATGCTGAGCCTCAGTCATACACAAATTGTATTGCAGTTTATTCAAACAATGGACCAAATCGTAGCCTCATCTATGCAGGCTATGTTTTTCTGCCCACTACTGCACAGGCCCATGTGTTTACATTGATTCCACCAACAAAGCGGCATTTTTTTCAACAAAACTTTCGACAGCAGATGGAGAAGTTCAAAGGGAAGGAAGCTGAAGCACAAGCCCTATTGTCAGTGCATCCAAGTCAACTGAGCAGTAACACAGCGGTAGATTCTGCAGCAAGCAGTTCACCAGCGCAAGGTGTTGTAACAGCAGAGCCAAGCACTGCGCCAAGCCAAGAGGACACTACGTCTACGAGTGGAGGTAAGATCCCCCATCACCAATCATTCTTGTCTCTATGATATCCTCTACAGAGAGTTCCTCCTAGATATAGAGCCTCAATAAAAGGCTCATGTAATGTATGTAAACTTAATTCTACAACATTTGTTTGCTGTTAAATGCGTGTCTGTTGGCCCTGCAATGGATTGGTGACCTGTCATTCACCCCGTGTCAGCTGAGATTGGCTCCAGTGACCCGTGACCCTCATATGGAGGATAATGCAGTAGACAATGGACGGATGGATGGATGGATGGATATTTGCTGTTGGGCCACATGGTGGCTTGTTGCCTCACAACAAGAAGGTCCTCGATTCGGATCAAGGATCGACCGAGGGCCTTTCCGTAATGGAGTTTGCATGTTCTCCCTGTTTGCGTGTGTGGGTTCTTTACCCAAAACCATGCAGATGATTAGGTTTATTGGACACTCTAAATTGGACAATCTAGATGATTGTTCACCTCTGTATGTTGGCCCTGTGATGGACTGTCGACTGTCAAAGGTGCACCTTGCTTTTCATCCTATGCCATCTGAGATTGGCTCCAGCTCCCCTGTGACCCTCATATGGAGTGCAAGATGGAGGTTGGATGGATGTTGGCCGTTTGTTCTAGTCCTTTGACAATGTTCTTTGACTGGAAGGTCTGCCCTCTTCTGACAGCCTTTATGGTTTGTAACTGAAATTGGAGCCTCATGTTTTGTTTTCTCTTTATAGGTACAACACAAAAATTTGTGTTGTGTCATCTGCCATCGCAATGGAAGTCCTTGCCTGTACACCGTGGTCCTATGCCTCCTTTACGTTCTAATGGCATTGCAGTTTATACAAACGTACAAAACTGTGGCCTCACCTATAAAGGCTACATTTGTCCTACTGTACCTGCACCGATTCCAGTGTCTTCATTGGTGGCCCCAACAGAAAAGCCGATGAGAGACCAGATTTTTGAGCAGTTTTTACAGCTCATGGAGAAAGTCAAAACTAAGGAGGCTGAGGCAGAATCTCACCCAAGAAACATCTCAGAGCATCCAAGTCAGCTGATCAGTAACAGAGAGTCAGACTCGGAAGCAAGCAGCTCACCAGTACAAGTTGTTGTATCGTCAGAGCCGAGTGCCACGCCAAGCCCTGATCCAGTTCTCTTTGATATGCCAGAGCCCCTTGGGGAAAAACAGAGACGAAAGTCCATATAGACCTGTTTTTGTGTGTGTGTGCCCCTGTGCATTCTGGTTAAAGATGGTGGAAGACAGATACCTGAACATCAAGAGCAGACTGAAGTGGAAGGTCAACAGCACTCCAGTATATAAGCTTCTTGAGGAAGCTGTGATCAGACAGTGTTGCCAACTTAGCAACTTTGAGTATTCAGACCCTGCTAGCGACTACTTCCAAAGAAGTGACTAGCGACAAATCTATTACCTACAGCATCCATTACAATTACATACACATGGCCAATTATGTAAATTGGGTGATGACGTCATTTAGAGACTTCTAGCGACTTTTAGGGCAAACAATAGCTACTTTCCTTACTGAGGAGTTGGCAACACTGGCTGCAGAATGCCGTTGATGTTCTTCCAGTCTGTCGTGGCCTCCACTGTTCTTGGCCATCATCTGCTGGGGGAGCTGCGCCATTAACACGCTTGATAAGCTGATCAGGGAAGCTGGATCTATTAATGGATGCAAGCAGGACTCTGAAGTTATGAGGGAGAGGTACGAAACTGGACAAAGGATAGATGTGGGAAATTCCATATAGGACTTTACAACACGTCTGCTTTGTCTGACATAGGTCACTTTAAACTTTTAATTAATAAATAGCAAATTCTAAATAGTTTATTCCAGATTCTCTTTATAGGTGTTAAATAAAGAGATATATACATATTATATTATATAGATATTATATACACATATATATGTACACCGCGTTCCAAATTATTATGCAAATTGTATTTAAGTGACATTTTTTGTTTTTCATAAAGGCTATTCTGACATCCTGCAAAGAAATTCAAGCAAAGACTCCAAAAATTCACAAGTTCAATGGAATGCAAGAATTGTGAAGCTGCTATCAAATAGGGGTCCTGTGTCAAAATGTAACTTGACCTGTGAAGATGTTTTTGATTGAAATAGCTTTTGATTTCAGTAAATATGACCTCCTAATGCTGCAAATTCAACAAATGACCATTTTCAGTTCTTTACAACCCATAAAATGCACTGTTCCAAATTACTATTATGCTGTGATAATAGTAATTTGGAACAGTGCATTTCAAGTTTTTGTCATTGGAAGGTTTGTTCAATAACATTCAAATTACACTCTAACAGTTGATGACTTGGAAATTATTCTGACTGTCATTTGCATTGACTATTTAGGAAAATTAGAGAACAATATAATTTGCATAATAATTGGAACGGGGTGTATTACTTTTTTATACTTTACCATATATAACTGCTATCAGTAGCGTACCGTGGGGTTTCAGTCAGGGCCTTCAGTAAAAAAGAAAAAAACACCCACAAACACAAGCACATACAAAACACACTATTATGCACTATATTCATGAGACAGTTGATCTGCAACAACCATAGTGCACATGCACACCACTGCGCATCTATAGGCTACTGCATCATTACCACCACATCTTCCGTTATGTCACTCAGCAACCGCAATTTCACAAGCCACTATATGACACAAAAACAAGCTTCCACATAAGCATAGGTGTCAGCTACGGGGAACACGTCCCGGGCACTATTTATGATCAACAGTTTTGTCCTCAACACTTCTAAAAATTTTTTATCAATTTATCATTAACACTCAAACTACAGAGAAGGCCCTGCTGGCCCTGACAGCCCACCACTGACTGCTATATTGTCTCCTTTATGTTATTGTGTTTATAGGTTGCCAAGTGCCTTATATCATGCTGCTGTAACCCAAGAATCATTAAATCCCATATCACACTTATGTTGTCATTTTCCT
The DNA here is from genome assembly GCF_958295425.1 of Solea solea. Taxonomy (NCBI): domain Eukaryota; kingdom Metazoa; phylum Chordata; class Actinopteri; order Pleuronectiformes; family Soleidae; genus Solea; species Solea solea. Next base: position 3,234,802 of record NC_081137.1, read on the forward strand.
TTTTTGAAAACCTGCGGTATGTTTTGGAGAAAAAATGATAGTTTCTGTCATTCAATGAATTGTGGGATATGTTGAGGCTAAAGTCAGCCACATTTGAAGATATTTGAATTTGTGTTGTAATTATAGACTGCATATAAAACTTGACATCGTCTCCAAGTCTGCACTGATTGACAAATTAACTCAGATTTAATGGAACTTGCTCTTGGGGTCCCCCTACAGTTGGTAAGCAGTATTGTTTTTCACAACTGTCAAAACCCTTGATCTGAGTCCGGCATTTATGGCTGAGTTTATATGTATATATATATATATATATATATATATATGTATTAACCTAACACACATAAATTATTGACAATACAGGTTTCCTGAGGAGTCCATGGTTTCAATCACTAGTTTCAGGTTTTCTTCAGTAGATTATTGTGTTGATTTTGTCAATTATGTTCATGTATGAAGGAAAATAGATGATAAGGCAGAAATATGCAGAAATATGAGTGGACACCCGTGAGATTGAGTTAGTATCATCCACTAGGTCCTGGTTGCATTATGTCTGTGAATTTACAGTTTAATTTTCATACACAGTCCATCCTCTACCGCTTTATCCTCCACATGAGGGTCAGGAAGGTGAGGCAATCCCCTGGACAGGTCCATCACAGGGAGACAGAGAGACAAACAACCATCCAATCTCACACCCACAGTCAATTAAGAGTAACCAATTGACCTAATCCTCAAATCTGCTTGTTTTTGGACTGTGGGAGGAAACCGGAGAAAACCCAGGCACACACAGGGAGAATAAGCAAACTCTAAGCAGAAAGGCGCTTGTTCTGACTTGTTCTGCTACTACACCATGACACAAACCATGTGGCCCGCATTTTTGACACCATCTGGCTGAAAAATGTAGCTAACAAAGTTTACAGACCTTGATTTGGGGCACAACTCATCTGTGGCTCCTGCTGCTGGCTGGGCTTGGCTCAACTCTCATCATCATCACACACCTGCAGTTCATCAGCACTGATTACCACCTGCACCACCTCCACCTTAAATACCCACCTGGTCTTCACCTCCAGATCCTTGTTACGCCCACAGTGGTAACTTCACAGGATACTTTGCTTGTGCCTGATTTCGATTTCCTTTTTGTCTCTTTGTTTTGTTTCCCTTGCCTCCTCCCAGGTTTTTTTTTTCTTTAGGGACACATCATTTTATGATTGTATGTAATTGTGGGCTCAGAATTTGGGATTTTCAACTCATGTACCTCGAGTCAGGACTGCTTCTTTTACCATTAATAGCACTTCTGTCATATTTGTTTCACAGTAAATCAATTGTACACATAGTACTATTTAATTTTTAATTAAAACAACATTGTTCTCAACCGGTTGCTAACACAGGTGAATAATCAGAACAAAGTGAATTTGGGGTCACTTTCAGTATAATTACAGCAGCATAATTACAGTGGACCCCAAAAAATAAAGAAGTAAACGTATTATGTTCATTCTAAAAACAACAAACAAAATAATTTAGCAGTCTGAAATAATTAATTGTCCAACAACACTTATTCAATATGAAAGGTCAAGTTACAAACAATTTCTATAGAATCAATACAATTTGATTTGTTGGTTTGTGAACATATTTTTAACCATAAATGCTTCCTTCTTATGAAATAGTCTTTCCTCTTTTCCTGCTCTTATAATTTCACAGCACGAAACACAGGAACATGTGTCATTTCCTCTTCACACACACACACACAGCAGCTTCTCCTGCATGTGCTCAGCTCTTAAAGGCTATTGATTTCCTTCACGCAGGTTTGATTGATTTTTGTTTGTCCTTACTGAATCAGGAGGCGACAGATTAAAGTCTTCATCCTCTCCCATGCGCGCATACATGCAGCTGATTCACTTGTGATGCAAAAACATGGCTGTAATTAGACTAAAGGTCACATCAGGAGTGTGAAGGACGACAAACGCCCTTGGGGGACAAAGATTGTGAAGGTGTCGGTGTATTTCTGATTTGTTTTCAGCTCGTTTCTGTCAGGTCTTGGTCTTTCTCAGTTTGGCCCTGATTTTTCCTTCTTGTGTCAAACTGGTATTTACCCTGCGCTGTGTTACAGCTGAATTATATGCACAGATCACTTCCCACAAAGCAAAGAATGAAAATTCACACTTGTTTTCTGATGCTGCCAGTGTTCGTGATTCTTCTTCAAGTTAAAGATAACACCATCATCTCCTGCTCCAAGGTCAAGGATAATAACTTTCTGAGTGGATAACTGGATTAGAGGCAATTTATATTTGCTTGGTCATGGACTGCTCCAACCCCCCCCCCCCCCACACACACACACACACACAGACAGACACACACATGGACTGACACACAATTTTTTTCCCACTCCTAACAGAGACGACCTTCTGACTCTTCTCTGAAAACACAGACTATAATCGTACAAAGTCAAACAACTGCTGCTTCCAAGTGCCTGTGATTTCCGTGATTTATACGCAGTGGTTACAAGTAATTTGTAACCATACTTTTTAGCGTATGTGTTCACTTGAGTATCAGTATTTGGGGCGACTTTTTGAGATTAAACACCTTACTTTTTACTCCACTACAGTTTGTGAAACCTGGCGTTCCTTTCCTCAAAATGCCTCAAAAATGTTGACACTATCATTTTACTGGAGTAATATTTTACATTAGGTAAAACCTAATCAAACATCATAATCCATCACAGGATTACATAGAGTCTCTCCCTCTGTGTTCTTGTACTTGTTACCTCTTCAGGACATTTTTCTGTCATAAATACTGACCTTTTCAGAACCAGTAGAAGACCAACACCTGGTCCTAAAGAGGTAGGACCTCATCTCTGAGGAACTGGTTAAGTTTAGACGTAAGATTTGAATTGTGGTTAAGGTAAGATTAAGGTTATTAGCTGGTTATGGTTAAGGTTCTGTTCAGAAGTCACTGCAGTGTCCTTAGAAGAATAGTTGCACAAACCTGCATGTGTGTGTGTGTGAGATGGTTCAGAAAAACGAGGCTTCCCTCGTCAAAACAGAACAGTATCTGTGTCATGGATGGGACGGGGCCCCCTGCTGGCAGCTGAACTCGATCTGCGAGGGGGGTTTGTCATCTTCGACGACTCTGCTCTGGGAAAAAGACGTCGTCGCTGAAGGATAATAGTATGATGCCTCTCTGAATTATGATCCTTTTCTCATCAGTGTGACGAGTTTCACTCCTTGATGAGTCATTTACTGCTGAATGTAGTCGGTGATTTTTGATGTTTATTTCTCTGCTGCGTCGGTTGGTAATCCCGGCCTCTTGTGAGCTGAGCACAGTATCTGTGGGGAGCCTTGAGGCTGTGATGCATTATGGATACTGTGGCGCATGAACACACGCTCTCATAATCACCTATGTGCACGCGTTTGTGTAACTGCGGCATCATCGTGACTTTGTCTGCATAAAATGTGTGGGTTTGTGGTCAAAACAGATGCATAATAGCCCAACTTCACAGTCCAGAGGGTTTCATGTCATTTATATTCGTCTCATGTGATTAAACACATGAACCAGCATCATGAGGATGGGCTCAGCTTTAAAGTGGGGTCTTTATAGAGCAAAGACTTAATTAAAAAAATGAACATTGTTCTCTTATTTCCAAACAAATTCCCATTTCGAAGCATCAAGATTTGTGATTTGACCGACGCCAGACATTCACAGATGCAAAAGAGGCACCGAGTGGACACGGCACTGGTGTCCACTCGTATTTGTCATGCTTTATTGTTAATTTTCCTCTTAATGGGAACATATTTTACAAACTTGACATCACGATCTGTTAAAAAAATAGAGCTGAAATGACTGATTGAGATGAGGAAAGTGTTTACCGACGTTATAAATCAAGTGAGGAGTAGAAGTAATATTCATTCAAATGGAGTAAATCTCTTTTTGCAACCAGCTGAGTCGCCCCCTAGTGGCTAATTGCTATATCCATCATACTTATTGCGCTTCACTTTTCAAAGTGAAAGAGTACATCCATTTACAGACTATGGTTTTCATCCACTCAGGACACTACTGTTTATTCATGTTAGAGGAAAAATAACTTGATATTTGGGATTTTACATCGCAATAATTGGACTCAGACACAGGACAACAGATGCCTGGGATGTTTCAAGGACTTTGGGATTCCACAGGGTAAAGAGACCTAGAGGAGCCGACACCAAAACAAACAAGAACCCACCCAACAAACTTACCCTTTTTGATTCCTTTTATTTAGTGTGTTTTTTATTAAACTGCTGTGATGTCATTTTACTAGTGACTTGGGTGTAACTGAATCATTAGAATCAGTTGATTAAAAAGATTTGTTCACAGAATCGTTCGGGACTTACTGCATGACCGGAGCACAGAAATACGACCGAACAGGTCGTGATTCGGCTCACGATCGCCTGCTTTCAGCAGCACTGTCGCTAAATGCACAAGACTCCTCTGCTAAAAAAGGGATTTTTGACTTTCCTTTGCTGAATATTGGAGATTAATGCATGCATTAATGCATTAATGCTTTCAGGATTTTTAAGTCTTTTTAACTGATCTACAGTTGGCGCTCATGCCTCTTCCGGTGACAACACTCTCTGACCAATCAGTCAGAGTGACGTCACATTTTAGTATCGGCTCAGCTCGTTTTGAACCTCGCCAGAGCAGGTAGTAAAAAAAACACCAGGTACTAACCCTGATGGAAAAGCAAAACGTGCCGAGTTGAGTCGTGCTGAATCAGAATTACTTTAGTACAACTCACATATGTCATTTATTTGAATGAACATAGCGATGCACATGAATTGTGGGCCTCCTATAAGCTTTGCCCACCCTGTTGTAAAAGAAGAGTCTCATGTAAAGCTTTTTACAACAAGGCTTATAACTGGTTGAATATACAAAGATAACCTCCCTCATCTCCTGTGTTGACATTGTAAATACATCTTTTATACATGACGAGCAGTGATGTTTAGATGAATGTGTTTAACCTTTTTAGAATGTTAGTATTGCTTATATTTGCACACACACTCAATGACTGACCAATCTTTAACTCAATCCTTTTTTACAATACAAACAGGGAGCAGTGGGCATAGCGCTGCATGGTTTAGAGGTTTCCCACTCATATACACCTGATTCAAATGATCAGCTGACCCATTTATTTGGGTCGTTCATCCTACACAGGATGAGGAGTGTCCAACTCCCTCATGGGCACTTATGCACAGTTACCATTTAGTTTCCTCCCACTTGTGCCACTCATAACGCTGTGAGCAGGATTCGAACCTGCGCGGGGAAACCCCATTGGATTTCGAGTCCAACGCCTTGACCACTCGGCCATCACAGCTGCTTTTAGAGGTTATTTAATGTAAGTATGAAAAGTGACCGATGGCTGTCTTTATGGTGCCATTCATCATGGATGTTAATTAGTCTTTGAAGCATTTAATTCCGATAGCTACAGTTGTCTCTATCTCAAAGTGACTGGACATTTAAAACAGTGGAAAAGCCTCTTTCCTCCGGGGACACGTCTCTTTCTCTCTCTCTCTCTCTCTCTCTCTTTGGTTTTATTAAGCTGTAAAAATGGCTGCAGGAGCTTTTGTCTGTGTTCCAAGTCCGTCTGAATTTGCCCGTGTTAGCCTGTAAAAAGGTCAAGTGTCAAGTGTGTAATCGGATGAACAGGTGCAAGTGCATGAAGGGGAGAGACGGGGGTATAGAGCGCTAAAGTCAAAGTATTGATATTTCCTGGAAAAGCTAGGAGAGCTCGAAGGTAAATACAAGTGAAAAGATCTCATGCACATGTTCCTCTTTACAAACTAATGGTCGGGACTCACTGCAGAGCTGCTCTTTCATTTGTGTGCCAGTGCTAATAAGGGGGTTGGCAGTGAAACGGCAGTCAGCTGAAATATGTCATTTTCATGAAAAGGGAATTATTCTAATGCATATTATGGGTGAGTCACCACACTCCGAGGCCACATTTGCAAGTTGCTCCTTATCTCGCGCCTGTTAATTAAGATTGGTGAACTAAAAAAGCCTGGGAACGGGATTTCTCTCTGAATTAAACATACAAATCTAAAGTGGCCGGTAGTGAAGCTTTGTCTTCAATGTGTTATTGTTCTTGAAATTTCTTTTTTTTGTTTTAGACGAAGAGGCAAGGACTGTTTGTGTGACATTTAAGCAGCAAAGCAGCAACCATAATATAGAAAGAAATGGATGATGTTTTCATTTTTAATAGGTTAACATTATTCTGTATATTAAAATCAGTCAAGTTTTTCTATTGTAATATGTTTTTTCTGCATATTTTCAGAAACTGCACAATACTCGATAAACCTGACATAGTGATATTATGTCTCTCTGCAAGACAGTTGTGATATAGTTTGTGATATGACAGAATAATGAACCTGGAATGATCGGGATAATAGTGAAAAGGAGAGTATCATCTGCAAAGAAAAGAACAATGATGACAAAAAAATCAGGAAAATTAATGTGAAACATACTTTTGTTGAGATTGAAATGAAGATATTTACTATCTCATCAAGAAATTAACTTTGTGTTTATTTTAATGATTAAAATGATGACATAAATACACAAATAGGCAAATATTGAATAGGGACTGCACTATCAGGAGACACTGAGATGCTGAAAAGGTGAATTTTCTACTTTCTCCACATTGTAAGTCAGGTTTTAGGAGAATAAGAGGCAGCATCTTTTCACCTGATGTGGTGTGAAGACATGAGGCTGACAGTCTGAGCCGATGAGTGACAGGAGAGATGACATCAGCTGCCACTCTGCTGTCAGAGAGCAGCAGTAACACAGCCAGGGATGAAAGCTCCGACCCTGCACCATTACCAAAACACTTCCAAAAATCGCCGTGTCTGGAAGCAGCTGCGAGGGGAAAACAGACAGTTCCTGCAGACTGTACAAACTACACCAACACTGTGCCATGCATAATGCATGCATGCAGCTGGTAGATTAAAAAAAAAAGGGAATAAAGTTTGCAGGGAGCTGCATTTGCATCGCAAAAAATGGAAGTTTTTCTGAGAAGGAGAAACATCATAGCAGATTGTGATGGATGAAGACAATAAAAACTGGCTGTTAAAGTGGCTGCTCCTGCTGCTGCTGCTGCTGCTGCTGCTGCATCAGTGATGAGTCACTTATAAGAGCGGTGCTGATGTAAACTTGGGTTCAGTGGCAACCAAATCCTCCACCTGCTCTGGGACTGTGTCAGCATCAGCTGGATGTGTTGCTTTTTCTGAAGTGTGTTGGTGTGAGGTATTGAGACGTTATCAAAAGGGACTTTTGCCGAGCACCGCCAAGCGCTGACACTTGCGACTGGACACAGGCTCTAAATAAAAAACATGGCTGCCAGTCATGACAGAAGAAAATCTACACCAGCTTAAGTCTATAATATCTTTATTTTTTGCACTGAGGCAGCTTCAGTTTTGGCTGGAAACTGACGTTTGTAAAGCAATCTCTCCCTGCACCAAAGTCCATCCAGAAAATCATCAATTCTACATCACAGCACACCAGAGTTGTTGATCCGCTATAGCCTCCATCTGTAACTTCAAACGTGGTACAGTGGGACTTTGGGGTTTGATATCTTTTGTTTAGATTTAGCAAAGTGGCCCAAAGTAACCAAACGAGGCGGCAGCAGACAAGCAGCTCCCTTGTCCTTGCAAGCTAAAAATGCACATTTTCCTCATGGAGTTTGGTGTGGGAGAGTGAGTGTTTTATGAACTTCATTTCTCAGCTAGAAAAGGCTTTCAAATGGTGACATAAAGTGACAAACATATTTTTTAAGACATCACAAACTCAGGCAGGTTTAGATTATATTAGATTTCTTTGCATGCACCTGCACATGCATCACCCTCTGAACTGCTCTGCGATTGGCCAACGTCTGCCTCACATTACTGGATTTATATTATGCCAAGATGTGAAAAACAAGTTACCAGCCCCAGCTTTAATGTTTCTATCATTCTCATTATATTCCGCTGGGTCATGATAGTTCTGTTCTGATAAATAAATCAACTCTGGTGTCGGAGAATGTTTGCTTGTATGTTTCCTTGTATCCAAACATCACGTTCGCACTCTTAACTGCACGTTGGAGAATCTTCGCTCAACACACAAAACACACCCAGAGGGCAGTTCCAGCCCACGACTGGATAACGAGCTGCTGCTTGTTAAATGAGAATCATCAATTACATTGAGCTTTAAATGTAATAAAATAAGGCACAGTGCAAATTACAGATGCATAAATCCTGCTCTTAGAGAAGAGCTTCAACAGTTTACTGAGGATGTAATATATCCTCATGATAAATAACACAATGCATTGCAAACCCTGCGAAGGAGGAAGCGGCGCGAAGAAAAATAACTTTAGTGCGGCTTTAAATTGATGTCTGCTGAATGAAATATGGCTCGACAGATATATCCTAATGAATTTAGGTATTTCCCGGCCTTTATGAAAACACAAAAATGTATATATTGTATAGAATATAGATGTTATAGATGTAATATAGTGTTATGTTCACACAATGTTAAAACTAGTCTTTTTGATGTTTAAAACTGATCACACAGTTTAATAACAAATGAAAAATGACTGCACCCACCTTCATATGAGTCTGCTGTCCACCTCATTCCTGGAGGTTCAACTGGAGAAATGATTATGGGTGAACGTTTCAGAGCAGAAGCAGAAGCAACATGAAACTGCTTCTTTCCAGAGGCAAAACGCGACGGCGGCTGCAGCAAAATGTTTGCTGTGTACACACTAGGGGTCGGTAAATCTCTATGATAATCGATATGCCAGGGCGTACATCAATATTGTAATGAACACATTAACACGCTCTAAAGTAAACAGTCCCCGCCAGTTTCACTCACCAGGTGTCGCTACTTGATATCTCCTCACGTTGGCGCTGTAAGAAGAGAGAGTTTACAGCGGGATAATGGCGGCGATAGCTACGTTAAGAGATGCTCCATTCACGTTCAATTCAATGTAGACTTTATACACTTTGTTCTCTATGTTGTGAATAACTAGCCAAATCCTTCACTTTTGACGTTTTGTTTTCTTCAGTTTGACAGATACCGGATAAATATGATTGTGTGCAATGTAGTGAATATCACAGAATCATTGTATCGTGATATTATTGGTACCATGGACCCTGTATCGTATCGTATCGTATCGTATCGTGAGGTACCCTGTGATTCCCACGCCTATTAAATACTGATAAACCTCAGAGCTTCTCCGTCTGTTGCGAAAGAGTTCATTTAATTATTTTTATTTATTATTTGGGAAATACTGAGAGTATTGTATCGCTTTGCTCTAATATGACATTTACGTTTAAATGGCAGTAAATTTAGAGTTAAGTTAACTCTTTATCCCACAAATACCAATTGTGTTTTGTCCTCATGAGAATTTGGTGTTAATTTGACACTTTTAGTGTCACTCTCACAATTTCACAATTGCTCTCTGTGATAATCGTGGAGTATCGTGGACCATAAGAATAAGGCGGATAAACCCTGCGTTCACTGTGACGTGTCTTGCTTGCCAGCAGGGGGCGTGGCAGTCATCACCTGCTGTCCGACAAACCTGTATAAAACAGGAAGCAGGACAGGTAACATCACATGACCCTTCTGAGGAAGACTACAGGAAGTGGTCCAAGCATGTCAAGGTAAAAAAAAAGCTTTATTTTTCTGTGTGACTGAATGAAACTTGAGCTCAAATATGATAATTACCAAGAAGACAATGTGAAACTGTTAGGACTTTGGACTTACCATACATTCAATTTAACACGTTTGCCATGGTAGATAAATTTGCAGGAGGCGAATATTTCTTGAAGCCAAATTACCATTTCTGTTTCAATATTACCCTGACCTTTACACGTCATAATATCCCACAGTAATTGTTTTAAATATGTTCTTCAAATGGAAATTAGAATACTGATGTAAACATTACCTTTCCCTCTCAAATCGCGAATCATATCACATCGCAATGAGATATCTTTATGAACTTGTTCAGCCCTCGTGCACATCTTCTCTGTGAAACAATGGGGCTTGTAATCGAAGGGTTGCCTGTTCAAATCCCATGGCAGGTCAAAGGCTGGGGTTCCCCGCGGGGCCACAGTTGCATGTGCTGCCAACTTACCTGGTTTATGTATGTTCACCACTGGTGTGTAAAAATAACGATAATAATTAAAAGCAGATTCACTGTCGCTAATTGGTGCGTGTGCGAAATAAACTCCTTCTAATTCTTTACATCTGTCGTCCCTGGGCAGGAAAGAGAGATTATATTCACAATAAATGAACCGAGGAACAATGAGGCCTGTGTATGTGCCTAACCCGTCATATTAGCGTTGTTAAACGGCTTCTATAAAAATTGCCTCAGCGTGGAGCTTGGACCAATTTTCCAGCAGCCACTTCCACTTCCCTGCGTCGGTTCCCCTTCCCCGCGTCACACGCTGGTCAGGCTCACTTGACAAGCGCATCCTGACATGCACTGCATCACGAGCAGCTCTGCATCCGCGACGCACCATGAATAATGATTGTGGCGTGTGTCTATGACGCTAAGTTTGTGTGAGCAGCAGAACGGCCACACGCTGACAGTCGTCTGTTTCGATTTCTGGGCTCTGGTGACGTCCTTGTGGGATGCTGATTTTAAAACAGCTGTTTTTAAAAGGCCAATACAGACATTAACACGAACGGCCATAACAAACATACTGATCCAAAACAAAAGGCTATTTGTGAACTCAGGTGATCTCAACTTGGTTTTATCAGCGGCTGCTCGCAGCATCCCTCCATTCACCCACTCACCTCTGTCTCTCAAAGTTATTACAGCGGCGGCGTCTTCTCCCTCTGCTCTGTGCCGATAACAAGCAGCTACACTCATCTGCTGACGCCGCTCCACCCAAAGCAAAGCTTATCATTCTTAAACACACTGCTCCTGTGGAACTAATTATTATGCTGGCTCTCTGCCGCGTGTGTCGCCACACCAATAATGTAAAAAGAAATGTGAGGATTTTCAACCCTGACTTTTCCTTTTGACTTCTGTGTCTCTCCTTTTTACTGAATTCTGCTCAGGTGACGAGTCGGTGTTAAAATCACACTGTCACGGATTCAGAGTCCATCTCAGGTCCCATCGTCCAACAACGGGCGACAGTGGAACCTCCAGATAAGATGGAAATACCTGAGAATACTCAAGACCATAATGAAGTTGCATACAAAAGCACTGCGCGAAAGCACATTAAATCAGTCCATCAATCGGATTTTATTTACACAGCACTTTTCATACCAAATATATAAACTGTCTCACAGACATTGTGACAAAGATGTCACAATGTCAGCATGACAACAAAAAGACATTTAAAGAGACAAAACTCTCAGGAAACATCATCAACAGTGAGGTCGAGTGAAAGATACAAAGGTTTACGGAAGAAAATAAAAACAATCAGAGAATACAAATGAAAGGTAGGGCAGAAAGCCACGAGAATGAAATACTAAAAGAGAAGATTAATGTATGAGAGGCAGATGAGATGAACAAATACCAGATTAAAAAAGAAAAAAGCAGGGGGCGCTAAAAGACATGATCTAGAGCAGTGGTTCCCAAACTTCTTTCTGTTGGGCCCCCCTTTGGAGCCGTGACATTTTTGCGTTAGCGATACAAATAACCTCAATATTGCTTTGTGAGAAAGCAATTTTCAAATAAAAATATGAAATGTGCAATTCTAACTACAATAGCGTCATTTTTTAAACGATAAATACATTTGGATAACAAAGAATACTTTACAAATATCAATCATTTACTGTGCAATTAATTTGTTTGTTTTAACAATACAAATGCTGTCCCCTGCCAATGTTTTGAGACCCAACACACAGAGAGGTCTTTGGTGGCATTTTCTGGACTTGGGTTTTGGTCGTCGTGAATCATTGTTCCATTCGGCTGACGTTGGCTTGTTTTTAGTTGCACAGTTTTCTTTTTGCTCTCTATTATCCAAACCTTGTCACCAGTGTAGGTTTTGTTGTGGTACGTCCAGCTTACAGCGAGACCAAAAGTTCCCCCTGGAGAGTCTCCCCGCCCCCCAGTTTGAAAAAGGCTGATCTAGAGGAAGTGAAATAGGTGGGTCTCAAGTTAACTTTGCTGTCATTTTTGAGGGAGTTAGCGTGCATAACAACTCTGGAAACTTGGCATGGAGGTCATGTGTGGCGAAAAATATTGTGATATTGGCATAGTGCTCGGACCCGTGCGTTGCACCACGGCTCTATAGGTGGAACAAAATGTCTGATTTTCCTCCAAGTACCACCAGACGAAGCTCACATACCACTGGTGGTACACATACCACAGTTTGAGAACCATGGGTCGAGTCAATCAACAAAGATGGCTTGACAAATCACTTCCAACATGTATTATCCCAAGAAAGGAAACAGGAGCAGATGGATTCATGGGAAACGTGGCATTAGTTTTAGGAAAAAAAACAACATTTGGCAATAATTTAATCTGCAGAAGAAATACCACAATCCATCTGATTTGCTGACTTTGAAAGGAAAACCCAGATGATTGATTGTGTGTTAGCACTGCTGCGTCTCCGCCACATGAGCTGTCAACGATATATAAACGCTGCACGCTCCCCGCTGAGCGGAGACGCTGGTCTTCTGTGTGTTCTATATTTTACAGAGATAGATTCCACTGTGGCTCGCAGCGCGATGAAGGCTGATTGAAATCTAATGGATAATTTATATTGTGGAGGTGAGCCTGTAATTTCCAGGGGAGCAGCAGTCTATGTGCTTGGCTGGCCACCATGAATGATTAATACATAAACATTATTCATAACTTTCCGTCATAAATTCAGCTGGTCATTAATTCCACCAACCTCTGCACAGGTCGAGAGGGGAGGGATAGAGGAAGAGTTCCAGGCTCAGGTGTGAAGGAGGAGGAGGAAGAAAGAAATGTGTGCAAACTGAAAAGTCACGTGAGCGAAAAGTGATTCGCTCATTTATTCAATACCCACTTCTGTCTTTGTGCTGTTTTTGGAACGGCAGTCTGATGCGGTGGTTAAACACACTGTTGACATTTTTACTGCAGCAGTTTGAACTAATCAGTTACTAATTAGCCTGCGTCGGTGTCGTCCTCGGAGAGACGCTGCTTTTCCAGAACAATGAGCTTCAGGAAGCAGCTGATCAGACGTGAGAGAGTGTTGACACATGTAGGAGGAGCCTGTGTGGGGCTGCGTGTTTTTAAAGCGTAACTAAACCCAGTGTATACAGGTTTATATTAATGTTATTTGATGATCCAGGTGCAATTCGTCACAGTTTACTATAGCAGTTCTTAAAATTATACATTTAATATACTGTATATATTTGCCATAGGTTTTGTTCTTGTCCAATCAGCATGAGGCTAATTGTCCCAGACTCCTCCCCCTGACTGGACTCACTGTTTTCATTAGTAGTTGGTATTTTCCTCACAGCTGCAATTTGGGGTCAGGGTTCACTACCAGGCCACGCCCCCTGCACTGCGACCCACTCTCGCCTCTCAGCCCACTTCTTGGCACCTTCTTAGGATTCAGTCCCTGTATCTGATCAGTTAGCCTCAGAAGAGCGGGTTTATAATCCAGCTAATAATCTCTATAATCAACTGTGATCAACACACAAGACTAGCATCAGTAATGACACTTTACACTTATAAAAACATAAAATGACACAATATTGCTCCACACACACACATATATATATATATACAGTAGCTGCTATATTAGGTAAAATAAATAAGATAAAATAAAAATAACACGCCATCTTTTGTTTGATTGCTTATAACAGCATTTTGGGGTCAGGGTTCTCACTATCACGGCAATACAATAACAACTGAGTTCCTGGTGTCACGTGACTCACACCACCATGTTGGCAGGAAAAGCCTCTTAAAAATGAATGACACCAGTGCAGGTTTCAAGCTTTACGAGTTCAATGTGCACTTTATATCCATGGAGATTGAGCCATAGATCACAGAACCTGACAGACTGAATATATCTGATCCTTACAAATTCCCCCGGGTGCTTTTCACAGGTATGAAAACTGCCGCAGCAAACATTATTCCAGACCTGCGGCATCATGACATTTCCAACTTTCTGATAAACTTCCCCTCGCTCTACTCCAGAAAACAATAAAAGCATGAAAAAAGACATTTCAGTAAATTAAGATGAAGTTGGCGTACAGATTTGCAGCTTCCCGGACAGCAGTTAAGGGGAACCTTAAGTATAACGTTAACTATTTAAGTGTCTGCCCGAACGATTCATCTCTCCTTCTTTTTAACAGTAGCTGACTGACAAATGTCTTCCAAGAACAAAACGGAACACATGAAGTTGAAAAGCACCGACAGCTGTCGTTGGTCCTGAATCACAAGCTTTTCTTTTTAAGTCATGATTGAATTCTCCAGTGTGGTTTTGTGTTTTGGCGCGCAGGGTTCTGCACTGATACATTCAGTCATGCAGTCGGGCTTTTGAGGTACACCGCCTGTGTGCCTTTTAACTGCACGTTACGTTTGGAAGCTTCCACACTTCTCTGAATATCATTCAGCGAAGGCTGTGCTTAGTGGGAATCATCTGAAGGCGATTTGCAGACTCAGCAGATGTCTGTCGTTGTCATAGACAATCTGCTCGCCAACATCACGTGTCCATTTCTGTGTCTCTGGTTTCCGATTAGTTTATTCACGATCGCGCCCCTCCACCTTCTTAAAAACGCTGTTCATCAGACATCTGCAATAACACCTAGAGATATGCGATCTACATCCAGAGTTCAGTGTAGTATTCCCACATGTAAAACACTCTTGCACAGTCGGCATTTCCATATAAAGTTATAAAGCAGTGGAATAAGCTCCCCCAAGGAAATGTTGAGCACATGATTTCACCACCTTCTCCAGAAAAGTCTCAGAAACCAAATAATGTGTACACTAACCCTCTCTTATTGTCTATAATTGTACTAGTATCTGGATGAACAGAATGTTGTATTTGTGTGTTTGTGTATAAGGATGAAACTAATGATATATTATCCTTATATAATGATGAATTTGATGTTTTATTGTCTTTTAATGGGATTTTTGATGATGGCACAGATGGAAATTAAATGAGCTAGAATCTGGTACTGGCATCTTTGCTCTGCTGAGCCTAATTTGTACACTGTCGCTGATTAAACTGATAATACCTGATCATTGTTGGTTAAGGTATTTGATGAGGCCAGTGACTGAGGTTTGTTTCAGCTGTTTGTACCACGGCCACTCTGCATTTCCACATCACTGTAAGTTATTTCCTCACCTGGAGCAATATCTCTTGCAAATGCAGTTTCCTCCTCTTCACATATTATACATATGTCTTTGAGAGATGCATCAAGACATCAGTGTTGCTGCTCGTTTCCAGTGGAATTAACCACAAAATCTCCTTTACTGAAAAACACACCCTAACCTCTGTAATTACAACAAATCATCCAAACCCTAACTCCATGTTTTGAAAAATAACACTGACAATGAGTTATAGGGGGAAACAAGTAAATAGATAATGTCAACGGGGGAAAATGTGAGTGTTAGAAATTCAAAGGCTTTTAAATTTTTAAAATCTGGTGAGATGGATTTACTTAAATCCTCTTGTACCTCTGGGTACAAACCACTCCAGTTTTCTAAGTGAATCTATGGTTGTTTTAGTACAACTGGGAAATTCCCTGCATCAGACAAACACTTTGTTTGTTGGTTGTAGCAGTGATGGAGCCGAGGAGAGTCGTCAAGTACCTTTCCTGTAAACCAATGTTGTTTATATAGCACAGTGTATCCACAGGGACTCTTTCTTAACACAACAACAACACGACAGCTGAAGAAAATTCTCCATTACTGTGAAATTGTGACTTTTACTAATCAGTCACTGCGGGTCAGAGGCCACGGCCCATGAAATTGCACTCAATTTCAAAGGTGCAGCTCCACTATCTATGTAAATTGGTAACAAATTATGGTTGTGAACTTTGACTCCAGCTGATTATGGTACTGGCTCATTGTTATGCCACAGGTGGCATTGTTTGATTTTACATGAAGAGCAGCCATAAAACATACACTAGGTCTGCTGCTACTCTTTTCACACAGGGATCTAAGTTTTTAACCACTAACCTTTATTACTCAGCTCTAAGGGACAAAAGGCAAAAGGTAGTAAGAGATATTGGAGAGAAATGGAATTGGGCCGTAAACTTTGTGTATAATTGAGATGCCGCCACAGTAATGGCATCTTGCCTAGTTTTGGCACTGTGCTGGATTTGTCAGTGAAAAGACCACATAGAGCATACTTTTAACCCCAAACAATGACCAAATAAATGGTGTAATTTAGAAAGTATTATTAATTGCCAAGTGTTTAAATGTAAATATGACATTTAACAGTTCACCTTCACACACACGCACAGTGTCACATGGTGTGGCCTGTTTCATTGGCTGATCATTAATGTTGGAGCTTGTGTTCCTCCTGGCTGTGAATCAATAACAGTTTAGAGACATGCCGCGCTGGAGTTGGATGGTCTATTAAAAAACAGAGCAAACAAAAAACCCACCGCACCACAGTGAGGTTTTATTTAGTTCATGACTGGCTGAGATGATGGATGATGGATGGCAGAGGTGACAACAGCGTTTTTGATGATGTGATAGATGATGTGATGTGAAAGCTTCATAAGACCAGCTGTCCACTTTGTCTCACGCAGGTTGTGCACGTTAACGAGACGAGTGCATTACTCTGCAACTCTCCACAGCAGCTGCCAGGAGGGTTTTTTGTTTTTTCTTCATTCATTTGCTTTAAAAAGAAAGAAACCGACTACAGATCATAACCTGGTGAATCTCCTCTCTGCTGCTACTCCGTTTGAAGTTTTTCAAAGTTTGCATAAACAACATTGATTGATTTTTCCCTGACTTTGCAGCCGGGCCTGTGATCAGGCTGAATGTGCTGACTCCGGCTCGCACTCCTCCGCGTCTGCATTAGCACTTTAAAGCGCATCTGTCGGCTGCGGGGGCAATTACTGCCAGAGAAACGCTAATTTCACAATCTTAGATGGAAAGTGAGGTTTGAATTTTAAGATGAAGGAGCTAATGTTGGAAATGCAAAGATGTTGAAATGGAGAGGAGAAAAAAGATTTTGTCATGTGCTTTTTTCCTCAGCTATTATTTTCTCAAACTTGCGCTGACCCACATTTCCTGTTGGTTTGCCTTGGAGGGCTTGGCTTTGTTTTCAGGGCTGCATCTCTCCCCGTCTGGCCATTTCAAACAGAAACGACTCTCTTTTTTCAGACAAAGCCATATGCTGCACTGGAGTCAAATCTTTTCCCATCATTCAGAAAACATGAGTGTGGTGCTCTGATTGTGGCTGCACACAGTTATAAAACACAATTGGGTAAGGATTGGATTTGTGTATTCTAATTGTAGTTTAATTTAACAATCTTTCAGATTGTTTGATGTCAACATTTGTGGAAGTATTTGAGGCAACAGTTTTTTCTCCCGAGGTTGAGGATTTAGTGGTGGCAAACATTTCAAGATCATCTTGGCATCAAGTGTGTTTTAATTCTGTCTATGTCCTGGATGAAGTGACACTGCTTGTTTTTGCGGACATTAAAGTGTATTTTAATGCTGTGACATAGAAGGTTATGACGTTAATGGGACGTCATGGACGCAAAGACACAGCGTGTTTTTGAGGACATTGAAGTGAGTTTTAATGCTGTGAGATGGAAGGTTATGACGCTGTTAATGGGACATCCTGGACGCAGTGACACAGCGTGTTTTTTATGCTTTGAAATATGGTGTTTTAACACTGTTTTGTGGATATTTAAGTGTGTTTGAATGCAGATATGTGGATATTTAAGTGTGTTTTAATGCAGATATGGGGACATCCTGGTCACTGTGTCATGCTATGTTTTTTTAACACTGTTGTGTGATATCCTGTTGTGTTTCATGCTGTTACGTAGTATGTTTAGACACTGTTAATGGGGATATCCTGGATGCAGTGACACAGCATGTTTTTGTGGACATTATAGTGTGTTTTAATGCTGTGAGATAGAAGACTTCTTAGTTGTAAAATCATTGTATGGTGTATGTGTGCTTTGTGATATGCCTGCAGTGATGTATTTTCATTCATATAAGCTTATTTTTATATATGTGTATATATATATATATATATATATATATATACATATTTATATACACATATACTGTATATATACTATTTGTGCTGCATTGTGTCTTGGAACTATGTTAAACTGCATTGTCCCTATTAAAAAAAACAACATAATTCTAATTAGGTAAAGACACAACCAAAAATCTGAAATATAAGATGACTTTTTAAAGTATGGCTTGTATCTCAGTGTTGTGTTGCTCGTGTAGTTGTTGTTGCTGCTGCTGCTGTGTTTGCTGTGTTTGCTGTCCTGCTGCCTCGCTGATGACACTCAGTTTATCAGGTTATAACCAGCAGCATATTAGCACAGTTTTGGAGAGCACCCAGGTATCACACATTAGATTACCCTCCATGTGTTCACTGCACAGTCACGGTTGTTTTTCTCCCACTGTGAAAACTCACACACTCCTGACTCCTGCTTTGTGGCTGATTTGCATGAATCCCATCATCTTTTGTAAAAAGCCATATACACATATAGTACGTGTATATTTTTAGGTATGAAAGAGAAACATCTCAGGGAAGAATCCTAAAATTGATACTGGCTCGACACATTCCCTGACCTGTATAGGACTATTAATCCAAGCCCCTTAATTAGAAATTGTTCTCATATCCCAGGACTCATTAATATTAATCTGACTCTGGTCATGGAGAAACTCATAAGTCCGAGCCCTGTTTTGTATCTGGATAATTAGAACCAAACAATTACACAGAATTATTGTTAATTGTGTATTCAGATAGAGGAATTCAACTTTTTAATTGGCACCATTCATTCATGCATTACATTATTCGTCACAATGAATTAAACGTTAGGGCAGAAATGTTCCGCTCAGTTTCCAGTGTGTTCTCATGAACGTCTGTGTGTGTATATATTATTATGGTGTGTAGTGTTTATCATGGAGTATATAGTTTATGATGATATGCACTGGATCAGCTCTACAAGCTGATTCCATCTGGACGAGCAGGTGTCGGCGATTTTATTATTTGGACACAGTTTATTGTAATGTGCAGAAATTTGGCTGCAACCAAACCTGTGGCCTCAGATGAAAGCAAAGTGAATTTAAGGCACAGTGATTTTCTGTGTGATGTTGGAAAAACGGCTGCTCATTTTTCTCTTTCCTACAATTGAAGGCTGAATTTTTAAATGTTGTGCTGTTCAAAGGTCCAGTCCAGGGTTTAGTGGCTCGTTAGTGTAGCTATGCAACATGCTAACCAATGCTATTCTTACGATATTACGATATATACGATATTTGGACCAGGTTTTGGTGCGTACGAAGATGCCAAATAAGTTATGTTTTGTAAGTTAGTGTAGAATTGCTAACACAGGTGCTAGCTACATGTGAAGGCTCAGAGTGTGGCAGAAACCTGTCGGACAGACACTTCAAAACAACTTAGATTTTTTAAATGTCATATAAATACACAATCAAATACAAAGAGAGTGTGAAAAATTAAAAAAATAAATTTAATTTAATCCACAAACCTGTGGATTAAAACCCGTCTTCATAAACCCATGAAGACGGAGATGAAAAAGATTGTTTCGATGCTTTCTGGTACACGAAAACACCATTAGGTGTCACTGATTTACTAATTCACTCAATTTCATTGGCATATTTTCAACAACTTTAAGTGCGAAAAATATACTTCAAAAAACTTAATTTAGTGTATAGCACTATACAGTGCACTAATATAGCAAACTAAAAGCAAACAAGCACTTGATAGATGGAAAGATGGTTATTTATGGCCACACTTAAAATGAGTGAAAATTGAAAACAAATTAAAACTGATGAATGACTTTCGCCAATGTCAGATCAACAGTCATATCTAATGTAATCTAAATATGTGTAAATCAAATATTCCCATAAGCTTTGATTAAAAAACTGAGAGAAAAGATGAGATTTGTCTGAGATGAATAAGGAGAGAGTTCCAGAATGTTGGGACGCCAACAGCAAAACCGCATTTGTGTCGCTTTTTGTCCTCTTGTAGGCTTTTCGAGTTAAATATAAAACATCTTTGCGTCATAATCCATATTTACATTTTTCCAGGTGCAGCAAGCAGCTGCTTCCAGCGACAAGGAGGAAAAAAAACAAACAACAACCTCCACGCAGAAAGCGTTGACGACAAGCTTGAGAGAGCAGCCATACGGGCGCGTTACTGAAGGATTAATGATGAACCACAACTGAGGGAAAAAGGGGGCCTGTCCCCTGAGATACTGGAATTACACTGACATCAGCCATATTCTCCCTGTCTCATTAAAGTGACTGACTCCAAACACTCACACCACACACACACACACACACATATGGTGCTGATGAAGGGTTGATCGGCTCCCGCAGTAAATTAACACGTGGCTGAGGAATTAGAGTTTTATTAAGACGATAGAACTCATGTCTCGTTCAAAGTCAGACAAATAATCCCAGTGTTCACGGAGAACTAGATAAGCAGAGTTAATGAAACTTAACAGCTGACCTCTGGACTGGACACGAGTTGACCCTTTCTTTTTCATTTATAGAAGACAATTAAGACATACTCTGGAGTGTTGGGTTGTTTTTCACATTTTGACAGACTACAGTAGGAAAAGTACAGGTTTAAGTCATCAAATTAACCTCAAACTGGAATGACCTGGGGGCCACTGGGGCTCTAGTGTGGTCATATATATTATATTTCACAGAATTTCAAAATAAAACTGTTTGTTTTGATTTCGAACAATAATTAGCGCATAATAAAAACATATTTTTGATGCCAAAACCTATTCATACAAAAATCATACAGAAATAACACCTTTTTAAGTTGATATTATGTGGCGTGCCAAATGAAATCTTTCAGAGGGCCACATGTGGCCTACGGGCCATGAGTTTGAGACCTTTTGGTCTAATCTGACCAACTCTCCTGAGTCATAAATGTTTCATAAATATTGTGTTATTCATCAGAACAAATAAAACTGCAGTTGGTTTCACCAGTCCATCACAGGACAAACATGTGTCCAATTAACCTTAATCGGCATGTTTTTGGACTGTAGGAGGAAACCTAAGAAAACCCACTCACACATGGGGAGATCCGGGAAACAAACCGGTGACCCTCGTGCTGTGAGGCAACAATGCTAACCACTGTGTCACTGTGTGAATGAGATAAAACTGCAACTGAAAGTTCTCCTTCAGAATGTTGCGTTCCTGCCTCCTCCTGGATTTATTCATCTATTAGTTTCCTCAGTCAAGCGTGAAAAGCTCTGAACGGCTTAAAGTGAGGTCAAAGTGACATGACATTTAAAGTGAAGAGAGACTCTGCTACACGTCATAACTCGTAAAACACTCACCAGACACTTTGTTAGGGAACACAGGACACCTAATTACGTGTCAGGAGAAGCAAACCTCGGTAGTTACAGTGATCATTTTGAGTCCAGTCCAGTCGTTTTCCTCTGATGTCTGGCATCAACATATTCTGCTGCTCAGAAACTGGATATATGAACGTTCTCTGTAAACCCGAGATAAATGTGTGTGTGAAAATCAGTAGATCTGCAGTTTCTGAACAAACGACCAAATCAAAGTCACTTAAATCACCTTTTTTTTCCCCCTCAATTTTGACCATGATCTTAGGGTGCATTCACACCAGACACTTCTCAATAGAACCCTAGTCCGTTTATTTGGAAAATCCGGTTTTCTTGAGGAGGCGTGAATGCGAAACTGGGTGAACAGAAGTTGTCCTGCATTAACCAACAGATTGTTTGTCTCGTCTTCAGTAATTCTTGATGCGGCGCCCTCCTCAGGTGAAGAGGGGAATATGTTAGTCAAAAGGTTCATTTCACTGTAGTGCAGTGTGAAAGCAAACTTGGACTGGCTGAATGTGGCAATCCCCAATTGAACCGAGTCCACAATCGTGTCTCACGGACTATTGGGTGTGAAAATAACCTTAATGTCTTCACACACTGAGTTGCTGCCATGTGATTGGCTGATTCAGGTGTACCTAATAAAGTGGCTCCTGAATGTATTATATATTTGTGATGCTTTCAGTTGTTTCCAATTGAATGTTCAACACGTGTATAAAAGTGATGACATGTAAAAAACAAAAACAGAATCAGGATGATCTGGTTGTTTCTGAAAACTTGGCTGTAATTTGAAAACAAGCCTCCCGAGACTTCAGAGCGCCGAAGCAGACAGCTGCCAATTCCGGCGGCCTCGCGTCGCCGCAGTGATGGATGAGCCTGTCTCGTTGTCTCACCTTACTCGTGTAATTTAGGCTTCAGTTGTTGCCACGCCACGCGGCCGTGGTCATAAAGGACAGAACGCTGCTGTCCCCGGCACTCAAACGCAGCGAATGAGAAAAATCTCATTTTGGCTGAATGGATTTTGGAGCTGTTGTAAAGAGGGGATAGTGGCGCACAATGAGAGTTATGATATGAAAACATGATTGAGCCACCTTCACTGTATAATTCTGGCTCCTCAGAAACACTTTTGTTGGCTTATGCCGTGCAGCATTTATGGCGTTTGAATTCTGAAATGGACCTTTAATGACGAGCCAAATCAGAGAAGTGGTTTTGAACTCGCGTGCCAGTGTGAATCGTCCAAAAATTAATTAACATTTTATGTTGCGTCGCTCTGTTTTTCGCCAACTTTAATTTACTGTAAAGCTTATGCCAAAGAGCCAGATGATGTTCATCGATGAAGCTGATGGGTGATGATGCTCACTCTTCCATGTGCTGTTCGCGGCAGAGTCGTCCAGAAATACAATAACAACAAAAAATGACACTCAACCAAAGTGTTCCTGTTAGAAAATCCTGCCTTTTTTTTTATTGTGACTCCATCGCCTGCAAATATATTCAGCAAGTTACAACACAGTCTACTCACTATATTATTACGCTGAGTGCAGTTTGATTTAAATGAAGTTTGAAGGCTCAAAGTGTTTCTGCCTGGGTCGAACACATTTCGCCTGATCGCAGGATGCTTAATATTTAATATAAAACACAGCCGGGGTGTTCTGCGAACACAAAGTGTAATATATATGAGCAAACACACAGTGAGGAACAGGGCGGACTCCGTGAAGCGGAGGACGTTTGTCTGGATAAGGAGCTGAGGACGACTTGACACTGAGACTCCATATCTGCCTCTCTGCTTCCCTTCCCTTCAGATTGGTTTGGAGGGTGTGGGGGAAGACGGCTGACTGGAGTGTGTGTGTGTGTGTGTGTGTGTGTGTGTGTGTGGACCAGATGAAGTGCTCATGTTAGATAGAGTGTGTGACCAGTGGAGCAATCAAAAACCAGTTATGCTTGAGCTTGTGTCAGCCCGTCTGTGGCAGGGAGCTTTTTCCTGCAGCAGTGAAATCAAAACTCCGACATACAAACACTTGACCAAATATTCCAGCTTCTGCCCAGCTAACAATTTCTGGTTCCCACAATGTTCTGGGAACGTTACCCTTTGGATGTGGGAAGGTACCCTGAAGGTTCTCCCCTAGGTTCTTCTCTGGTTGATATGGGAAGTTTTCACCTTCATACAACCTTCATAGAACGTTCCCTTTGTGGTTCCCAGAAAATTCCCCTCAAGGTACTTTGTCACAACCTTCATACAACTTTTATAAAACGTTCTCTTTTGGTTTCAAGAATGTTCCCGTAATGACTTTTGTCACAACCTTTTATAGAACGTTCCTGTAACATTACTTTGTCACAACCTTCATACAACTTTTATAAAACGTTCTCTTTTGGTTTCAAGAATGTTCCCGTAATGACTTTTGTCACAACCTTTTATAGAACGTTCCTGTAACATTACTTTGTCACAACCTTCACACAACCTTCATAGAACGTTCTCTTTTGGTTCCCAGAACGTTCCCCTTACCTTTCTTTCCCAGAACTTACCTTACGCACATGATGCACACACAGCCATCAGGAGCCATGTGGGGTTCATAGTCTCGTCCAAGGTCGCTGTGATCTGGAGGAGCCGGGGATCAAACCACCGACCTTATGACCACAGGACTATAGACCATTTTTAATTAATAGAACATAGTCTTCCTTGATATACCCGCTACTTCCTCTCGTCCTTGTCTTCTGACGCTATTTCCTGTGTGCAACCTATTGTTTTTCATTAGCTATTTGATTGTGTCGGCTCAAACAAGGCAAACATGTTTGTTTGACTGTGGCTGAGATCGGGTCAAATCTTTTATCCTCGCACACAAACAGATTTCTGTGCCGACTGTCCCCCGCGAGTGCAGACCGGGGCAGACTGTGTCCACAGCGTTACCCAGGCTACAAAAACACACACAAACATGCACTTTACTGCTAATTAGCACCTTTTTGTCAGCACCTCTGTGTGCTAAATGTCCGTGTCTCCCTCGTTCCACACCTCCAGTTTCCACTGCAGGTTTCCCTGTAATAAATAACCTCCACACACATATTTTCCCTAATGAAATCACCATGACATAATCAGGGTGATTATCACTGAGCAGCACTCTCTGTGATGAGTAAACCCAAAATTTACAACATAACAACATCAAGGATTTACAGTAAATGTTAATCGACAGCGGGAAAACTATGTAAAAGTCCCCGAATATGATTTATGATCGATGTATTGACCAGCGCACTTTTTAAAGGATTAGTTTATAGACGGGGAGTCGGAGTAAATCAGCTGTTCACTCTTCTCGGATGTGAGTCACAGAATGAGAACGTGCAAAAATATTAGTCTTACAAAATCCCATTAATATGCTGCCAAAGACGCAGAATTTAAACGAGTGATAATTAAAAACATCACAAATTGTTCGTGTGGCGGACAATGATTCATAACATCACCACATGTGCAGTTAATTTGTTGTTTCCTTTACTACATTCATTCAGTAAATAATGATCACATTGTCATGACATTATTATATTGTAAAAATCTTTTTTTTTTCTTTTAAAACAATGAAAAAGGGAAAAAAACGAAACGAAACATTAGTTTCCCGTTCACTCGCAGCGACAGCAGCTTTAATCTGTTCTCTGTG
Organism: Solea solea; assembly: GCF_958295425.1. Taxonomy (NCBI): domain Eukaryota; kingdom Metazoa; phylum Chordata; class Actinopteri; order Pleuronectiformes; family Soleidae; genus Solea; species Solea solea. The sequence continues at coordinate 3,259,902 of NC_081137.1, forward strand.
GCAATTAAAATGTCACGCACTGCCTCAGGCGTTATTTGTCAAGTCAGATATTTTAGGTGCACAACACTGACGCTGTATTTACACCGTTTCATACTGGATTATATGCAGGAGAACAGGTTTCATTAAATAGTAGGACGTGGCCAGAAAGTAGGTCACCGTGCCAAGTTTAGTTGGTCACAGATGTGTTTTTATTTTGAAGGGCACCCATTTTTAAATGGGACTGCATGCATATGATAATCTCTAACAGCTGTTTTTGTGTCTGTTATTTTAGGAGTTATTACAGCTTTTCTAAACATGATGAAACAAAAAAAATGCTCTTTTTTAATTGATGACGACAGAGGGAGCGACAACCACAGTAATCGCTAAGACGTACAAGCACAACACCATCAAACATGAAACACAGTTTTAGAAACAAAGGATTCATTTCAAATTTCAACAATCAATACATTTTTTTCAAATAGAAAACGCCCCCAAAAAACTGTTTGAAAAACCATAAAAAAGCTGCAAATGATTTCACCATATGCAGATGACGTAACTATTTACATGCTGGAGTTTTTAATTCATTATTTATTGAACAGCGTTACAGCTTTTGTGATAACTGTTATGTTTTTGCTTGCAATCCCACATTAAAAAGGTAATTCATACAAAGTTGCCATCGTTCAAATTGAAATGTGCTTAGCTTTTAGTGACGGTGTGTCATGTTTTTACCCATTGACGCCGCTGCATTAGAGAAAAAACTATCAGTCATACAAAAGAAAATCGCTATTATAAATTTCCCCTGAATGGTTTGGCTCTACTTTCCTCTTTGTCTGACATGTGCATAAAGAATGATGTCAGTAATTATGCAGAATTATGCAATAAAGAGTGCATTAGTGAGTTGTTCAAATTAAGGTGGTGTCTTAATGACTATTTTACCATTGTTGGACATCTTAAAGAGAGAAAGTGTGTGTTTTGCAATGACAATAAAGTCTGTTCTGTTGTATAATTTGAGAAATTCGGCGATAAAAGTACTATTTTTTTACTTAAACCGACTCAGTCACTCATGTGTGTGTGCATTTATTTATAAAACAGGACTCACTTGTTTGTTGACAAAAATCAAATATGCCGCCGTTGTACGAGACGAACCGAAGCCACAGACTCAGCCTGGATGTCTTTTTTAAGCAGTGGATCTAATTGTGCCCCCGGACTAACGCGCACATTGTCTTTGCTGTCACAAACATGCACTGAGTCAAATTGCAGAAAATCAGATGCAGATTGGACGACACACTAACAGCTAAGGCTCCGAAACTCCGATACGTGAAAGAGGAACATAAATTCCGCCTCATGGTTCCAGACGTTAGTGTGCGGAGACACTTTAACAGAGTCCGTTGTGTGACTGTTGTCGTGGAGGACCAAAGTGTTTCGCCATTGTGCTTTTCTCTCCTGTGACGTTTCTGTGCTGCACTTCTCTCTCTGCACTCAGTGAGGGATTAGGCCAGCCTTGAATTTAAAAGGGGTGGGGGGTGAATTTTAGCCTACAGGGGGTGGCATGTTTCTATTTATGGCATGAGCTGCATAAACTCAGACTTAGACTCTTGCAGGAATCAACTTGCGTCTTGGCCCTGTTTTGAAACACGTGTTTCATTTCCATCCATCCGTCCATCTTCTACCACTTTATCCTCCGCATGAGGGTCACGGGGGGGGGGGGGGGGGGCTTCATATTAAGCAAAAGGTTCATTCAAAATCTCATGATTCAATTCAATTTTGACCCAAATCACCGTGATCCTTATTTTCCCACATTGGCTCAGCACTTGTTTCTTGGATGCACTAATGTGTGAGGATGTTCCTTCCTCATGCATATCCGTCACCACATCCACAACCTTTCATCATTTATGGAAACCCCGCTGTGTTTGCGTCTGCGACTGTCACATCGCGTGAAACGCAGGTGTCTCTGCGATCGCCGAGGCCCGGTGTCACGCGAGCATCCACCAATTACACACCAGCTGTGTGAGACCCGGGGGAGTTTGGCACGTTTGCAAGTGTGCGAGAATAGGGAGGAACTGTACAGACAACAGTGACACACAGCAGCGTAAACTAAGGGCTTCTATACGTCTGTCCTTCATTATCATTGACATGATCCTGTCTAAATATGCTACTGTTTTAAAAAGAATAAAGGGAAACATCAACATACGTGTCGGGGAACTACGGTGGCCTTCGCATACCAGAAAGGATGTTGTTCTTTTTTGTTTGTGTCACAAGGTTTTTGCTTCAAAATGCAGCAAAACACACTGGCTGGTTTGTCCTTTCAGGCTCCTGTAGAACCAAAGAGACACGACATGTAAAGCGAGACCCTCGACCAAAGTACATATCAAATTCATGTGGTAGATTCAGAAGAGACCGGCAACACTTGTTTATAGAAGTGATCGCTAGAGCTGATGCGTTTGTGTTTTTCCTTCAACTCAATTTTTAACCCTTTAACACCTCAAAATGTCTTTTTTTTGCTTATTTTAACCATAAAAAGAAGGGACTTTGATGTATATTCTATTCCTGTCAATAAAACTTCCCAAATGTTACACACTTTATGTTCAAAAGTGGAATATTTTCAGAGGGAAACAATTCTTCAAGATTGTTTGTTATCTCTCACGTTAACTGCGAACGTACCCCAGATTCTCGTCCTCAGATCTTGAAACAACACTGACCTAAAAAAAAAACGTGTTCTTCCTTTATTTCGTTTATTTACCATATTTCTTTGGATTCCTCTGAGACACCACCAAGGTCGTAACTGCTCGTCCTGGGAGGGGAAAAAAAAGCTTCACATCATAATAAAGTAGAACAAAAACAACAACAAAAAAAGTGAATAAGCAGGCTTTAAAAATAACAAATGATTGCTGACAATAGAGTTAACAGTGAATAAAACAAATAAAACACTGATATAAAACGACCAATTGGAAACAATTGATCTATATTTATACATAAAAAGTAGTTTATCTTTAACACAACATTACAACGGAAGTCAAAACATTTACTACTATGTGCATAATAACACAAGATTATAAATGCTGGTGGTTTTCTGAATATTTGTATATCTTATTGCTGCTTCACGGCTTTTGTGTTTTATTGTGCAAAACAATATGAAAAACAATAAACAAAGCATTTATCCCTGAAATGGCCCCTAATCAGAATTTATGATTCAAATGTGAGCGGTAAAGGTCAAATGGAATCAATTTAAGATTCAGGCCACTTTCAAATGTGGTTCAAATGGCAAACGCAAGGACGATTCACCGGTTTGGTTTGATATAATGCGTCAATGCAAAGGCAAAAAAAACATACTTTTACAGTCAATACACCTTATTTTAACCGTGTAAACCGTGTAAAATGTGTGAATAATTTCATATTCAGGCCTCTGGGTGACGTAGAGACAAATGATTTAATCATATTTTGATGAAACCATCGATGAATTTGCATCAAATTGTTTCCTGATGAACACAAACGATGAAATATTGCAGATGAAGTCTTCGGTGATGTGTGGATTGTTTGTGTTGACTGCGGCAGAAACAGTTCCTCCTCCTCCTCCGCTGCGTCTCACTCGTGCTCATGATCCCACGCGAACACACTGTGTTTTCCCACTGATCCCAGCCCATAATAAGCGGAGGTTATTAAATGAACAGTCACTCCTGGAAGACATTTCCTCCGGTCACCATGTTCCCTGAGTCATTTTCTATTCCCGTTTAAAAGACCTATTTAAAGATTCATGCAATGGCCTCTCCTCCACTTAATAAATAAGCACTTAATGAAATGGTAATTAATATTTAATTTTCTCATTGTGCATTATTGAAGACATAATGAGACGGTTAGGCATTTTGGAATTGATTTGGCTAATTAAGGTGGTGGGTTTTAGACTCAGCGTGGACTCTTTGTTTGGTCACGTTCCACACTGGACTTGGACGTGGTGGATTCCTGCAGCAGCGCGTTCACTCACAGACAGATGAATAACAAGCAGGCCAAAGCAGGGGAAGCGGGAAACAAAGCACTGCATGAACGCCGTCCACGTCTGCGTTAGATCACTCTAGATTTAAGCCCGTGCTTATTGTCTCTGTGGTGCGACACTAAATATGCATAATTACACCGAGTGTAAAGCAATTCATTTGGCTAATTAATCACACATCCGACTGTGGTGTAAGGGTTAATCTGCTGGCACACGCAGTTCTGTCAGTGTACACAGTGCAGTGGACATGTCTGTGTGTCTCATTCATAAAGAGTGTGCGATTGTGTGTTTGTGTTTGTGTGTCTCCTCCCTGGTGAGGCGTTGGCTGCAGCTTCTGTGTTTTACATTCAGCCAGAGTCTGGTTGTCAGTGCAGATTGTTACAGAGTCTCATTGAAAAGTGAGGAGTAAATAACATAGAATTCCCGCAAACTCAAACAACCATGTCTGATGAAAATGTACAAAACATGCTGTTTATAATTGTCCTTTTTATATAAAATAATAATAGTTTGAGGCATGAAAAAGACTATTTTGGCTGATTCCCTCCAAGTGATAAAACATCATACATTTTTGTCTCAATGTCCCAAAACAGGCCAAAAAATGGAAACTATGTACAGGCGTTTTTCCCATTTTTTTCCTTTCTGGTGACAAAGACGCTGATTTGTCAGCTTCCTGCAACAGTGCAAGTGAAATAACAGTAATAACCACACATTGGCCTGCATTGACGTGCAACCTCTCAGCAAAGTTTTGCATTACTGTAATTATGGCTTGGTGGCCACTTTGTGGACTTAAGAATACATATTGCACTTGGAATGAATGATTTTTTGTATACATATTTGGTTGCCAGGTAGCACTTCCTGAGCTCAGAGGCTCAAACAGACAGATCTGCCAGGATACGCCTGGCTTTTTTTGAAAAGTTGTTCAGATTCCTGGGATTTACCAGTTACTTTGGTTGCTATTGACACAATTTGAAAGAGCTTGGTGCTAGAAATAAGAATAGAAAAGCTCCACGACTGCTCTCATCAGCTGCTTCTCTGATAAATGAACGTTTCACCATCGCCTCAAATCAATTCACTTAAAACTGATGGTGCGTTTCTTCAAGATATAACATTGCATCTGTCATTTGTGATTTTTTTTGGGGGGGTATTTTCAACTCCGTTGAAAGCAAACCTTCAGTCACGCAGACGAGAAGAGCCCAGAGCCTCTGCTGTCTGTATTCTCTGTGAATGGAAGGTGTCTGTGAACACGAGGCTGCAGGCTCCCGCGTCAGAGGCTGCTGTTTGTCGAGCGCTTTAATCTGCCACGTCACACTGATATATGGCTGGGATGGAAGTGAAGGGAGGACAGACCCAGTGCGTTCTGAAGGGCATCTTCAACCTTTAGCTGCTGTATCACTAACAGAGTGGGTGGAGGGGACCGTGTGTGTGTGTGGGTGGAGCCCCGCCCCCTCCACAGCAGTGTAATCATTTAGAAAAGGCTATTTTAACCCTTTAATGCCGAACCCTCAATTTTAACTATAAAAAGAACAGAAAATGTCATGTGAGGAAGTGCTTTTGCCCATTTTTTACAGAATAACTGTCAATATCTGGCAGTTGTTTACAATTTACTGCATGTTAAAATAGTGTATTAACCGTTACCCATCTTTAATTGCTGTGTGAATAATATACAACTCCTTATATGGACATGCTGGGGTGTGTGTTTATAGGTCACATATTCAGGCTTTAAAAAATGCGTGTTTTTTTTTGTCTTCTTATGTGTTGTTGAGCCAAAGTTATGATTTATTATAAGTTATTTTAAGTTTATTGTAATTATAAGTGATATAAAGTAGCAATAATTGACACAAAAACACAAATTAGACAGTTGTTCTTTTCTTTTTGTTCATAAAAACGAGCCAGGTGAACTTTGAACTTCCACGTGTTTTACATTTTTAGTACTTTTTGCTCAGATGTGTTTATATAGTACTGTATTTTTAAACATAGTAACGTAAAAAAGCGGCCGAAATGCTCTGTGTTCTAAGGGTTAAGAATTTCAAATGACGGTGCGTTAAATTAGAAAGTTGAACAGTATAAAACATATTTAAAAGAACATTTGTTTGAGTCTTTGTCTCAATGTCCAAAAACAGGCCTGAACATGGAAACAGGCGTTTTTCTCTGGCGACAAAGACACCGATTCGCCGGCTTCCTGAAACGGCGTGAGTTAAATTACCGTAATAAACACATTTTCTTTCGTCTGCGATATGCTCGGTGTTAAAGGGTTAAAGTCTCAGCCGATCTTCGACCCTGAAAAACAGCAGAAACGCGAGCTCCTTTACCAGAAGTGGCAGGAGTTCCACGTCCTTCAGTTTCCCCTCAGATTTCCTCACACCGGTGCCTTTTGCGAAGTGTCGGAACATAGTGATATTATGAACCAATCCCAGTGGCCGCATTAGTGCGACTTGACGTTGTTAGGACATACCGGTGAAACAATGAAATCCAATTTGAGTTGTCACACACATGCCAAAACAAAACAGAATTGTGAGCAGCAGGCTCTCGTTGTTGTTCCTGCTGGAAACGGCAGCGAAGCAGACAATTAGGCAAAGCAGACAATTGCCTGGCAACCTGATAATGGCTCACTACATTAGTCCAAAGCAACAATGATTTTTGTGAGAGCCCCAAGGAATTTAATTTACAGGAGACCCCGCCCACAAATTGACCTGATGTCACGAGCTTGTTGCCACAGTCTTCATCATTCCACAGCGTCAGTGCATGGAACTTAAAGCACACACACACAGTTTCAAGGAGTTTAGAAAGAAAGTGACGGAAGGAAGAGAAGGTGGAAAAGGCAGTTAATGCTGACTCCTACGTACAGAAGGAGGTTTCCTGCCTTTGCTGAACTGCATTATGGGTCCAGTGATGTCGTTTCTGAATGTGCTAACTTCTCTTTACTTGTGAAACGCCATCAGCCGCGATTCAAGTAACGTTTCCAGTTCACAATTACAAGTAACAGTACGGTTCAAGGTGTTCTCACTCTCACACCACTTTACCAAGTATGCATCGGGGAAGCCATGCATCCCAGAATGCATTATTTCTCCTGGACATGTCGACAGAAAAAACACAAAAACTGGAAATAGTACATGTTCTGTGTCACTAAATGCTTTCATCACATGGTTTGCTTGTTTTTTTATAATGGTTATTATAAATCTTATCACTATTTAATAAATTACTACTACTTATCTTGTTGTAATTTACAACCACTATACTATAGTATGCAACAACTGTTTGCATATATATATGTATATACTACTATGCTTTTAAACACATATACTGCTCTACGCTTATTTTCCACATGGTAGCTCAGTGGTGGAGCGAGTCGTCTTCAACTTGAAGGTTGTGGGTTTTGATCCCCAGCTCTGCTCGTCTACATGCCGATGTGTCCTTGGGCAAAACACTTAACCCCACGTTGCTCCTGACTTTATAAATACATTACAGACCATTTTACCTTATATTTTAATTAAAATAAATAACTTAGAACATATAAATGATAAAAAAATAAATGAGTCACGGTTGTTTCATATAGTATAGCTTTATTGTTTTGCCATTTTGATTTTGTGGCAATAATGAGGCTTAAGCTCTTCACGTCACCCTCCATTCAAACAGCAGAAGAAGAAGAAAGTACACCCCTGTTCCAATTGCAGTGACCGATCATACTTGTGTTCTCAGGTACTTGGTGAGTGTGTACTTGAGTTGTACTTCCCAAGTACATAGTTACATACTTTAGAACTGATAACTGCTCTTCAAAAACACCTGAACTTCGTATCCAAAACAGTTATTATGTTACATATCCTGCGTCTGCAGGATTTATTTTTGTGATTCCCTTCACTCCAAAACATCTGTCATATTAATTTATGTAAATACTTCACAGGAGTTAATTAAGCCAGCACAAATACAGTGTTCAGACACGCAAATGTTTAAGTGATGTTGTCACTGTGTCGACTCCCGTTACTGTGTAGACTTGAATCAAATCTCACAAAGAGCATTTAATTAGAATTACATTGCCCGGGAAAATAACCTGCGCCGTACTTTTATTTGTTCTGTACAAAGACCATGTAAAATGTTCACTTTAAAAGTGGACCCCAAAAACCCAGACGTGTCTTGTCTCCTAGGAACACGAGCAGAACCACGGGCCTTTATATCTGCCCATTTTTCCCCACTCGTACTTTAAAAAGTGCCATTAGTCAATATTAGTGAAACTGCTAAACACGGAACATTTGAATAATTAAATAAAGCCACGTAATTTGTGCTCTGCATGCTGAGCGCGACGCTCTGCAGCTCAGCTCGGTGCAACAAGAAGAACAACTGTGATGGAGCCCGACTGGAAATGTGAGGCGAGACGATTCATCATGCAATAGAGGCGGCCTGTCACGCGGCGGAATCTATCGACCGCAGCCGCGCTCTGCATCTTGATTCGTTTAGGAAACATATTGCTCTCCTTGTAAGAATAAACATACGTGCGGCTGTGTTTGTTTGTGTGTCAGTGGCCGACATGCTTCACAATATTCCCGCTGTGAAACTGGTTTCATATTCATAGAGCGACTGTAATGTGGACTCATGACGGCGATGCTCCGGCTGCCAAACGTATTTATGGTATGTGTTACCAATGGTATGGTATGTGTTTGGCAATATTTCAACATGACTGAGGTAGAAAAATCTTACAACTTCAGCCATGACACCAGAAAATGACAATATTTATGTTGAAATTGTTATAAATTAAAGGTCCTTAAAGGTTATCAGAGAACATCCAAGCGTTTCTGAAAGCTGAGAAGTTGCAAATCAAAAGGCGAGAGGAGAGAGTTGGAAAAACAACTGTACATAGTTTCCATTTTTTGGCACATTGAGAGACAAAGAAACACAGAGAGACTCAAAAATGTTATTGTAAATATGTTTTATACTGTTCAAATTTCAAATTTAACATGCAACCTCTTTTGTTCATGTACAACTGCAGTGTTTTTCTCAATAAATTTCTTCATTTTAAGGTTAAATTGTAAATAACTTCCAGATTTTTAAATTTAAAAATGTGCAAAAGCACTTAGTTACAGGACATCCTCTGGTCCTTTTATGGTTAAAATAAGCAACAAGAAAAAACTGGTGTTAAAGGGTTAAGTAAACATTTTAAATTGAAATACTTATACTGATAACAATAGTACATAACATTTTATTTTCTATTTAAATCTATATTTATGGCCAATATTAGTCCAATCAAGTCAAATTCATTTCGAAAGTACATTTAAAAAGTGCTGATGTAAATATGTAAATATGTAAACTTGTAAAATTTGTTTAATCTAAGTAATCGTAATGTCACGAGAATAAAGTTGTAATTATAATTCAAGCTAAATCTCAGATGATCAGCTGCAACCTGTGTGAAGATGAGGAACACGGAGCCTTTTGTGAAGTTATATTTTGGTTTGGGCTTCAAAAAAAAGGAAATACTTAATGTTTTGGCTCATCGGTGCCACATTATCATCAACATGCAGGTTTTGTTTCTGTATATTTTTTCTTTTATTTTCCCCTGTATATTATATTAAAAGCATTCCATATTTTTCTATTCCATATAAAAGGTGGAGATAACTTTAGTTTTACAGCCTTTCTGACTGTTTTTGTTGTGCAGTGTCCCAGTGCTTCCTCAAGGCAATGACTCTGTTATGGGAACATTGTGCTCTTTAAGACCTCAGCTGTGATAAAACCGGTACTTTATCCTTTAAAGTGAGCATCTTATTGTTGGTAAAATCAAATAGGAATCAGATTCATCGCCACAGTGGACGCACACACTGTGATCTACACCTCTCATAACCCTCGGTGCTCTGCCTTCAGCTTACATCACGACTGTAGCCAGTTTTTATTTTGTTTCCCCTGCAGGTTCTCAGGTTATTGGTGCAAACCATTTGTAGACGGAAATAGGGGTGGGACATATGGGCAAAACATACATTTTAGTAAAGAATAAAAAAGACCTATAATTGAACTACAGTGTAGAAACATTCAGATAAATCTGATAATGATCAAAGATCATATCATATATCAAAGACTTCTGGTGGCTGGCGTCTCCATTTTTTTATCCCTATTAACCAGGAGGATGCTGGTGAGAGGTCATGTGACCACACTAGTGGTCATGTGACAATGAATTCTGCTCACTTCTGCTGCACACATTCAGTGAATGTGTTGGGTTTTATGTCTGTGCATCTGCAAAAACATTCAAATACTCAATAATGTCAGTTTATACATCTTTAAAACAACAATCACAATATTATCTTACAACAGGGGTCTTAAACTCGCGGGCCACAAGCCACTTGTGGCCCGCGCAATTTTTTGCGTCCCTTTCACTTAATATCAAGTTATTTTTGTCAGTTTTTTTTATTTACAGTCATTTTGCATCATAAATAAATGTTTTAAAAACTATTTTCTCATTTCATAACAAAACAACACTTTGATTTTGAAATATTGTGACAAATATCGTTATTGCAATATATAGTGTTTACATTTTGAGGTCATATCATTGTTTTTTATCCACTTAACCAGTCCCTGCTGACCAGACTGGACATTTAGTGGCCCTCTGGTCATTTGAATATATATCTTGCATGCTCCTAGTTGGAATTCGGAATTTTATTTCCATTGTGGGCCGATTTCCAATTTGGAGCAACGTCACCAAGATGGCTGCGTTTCATCCACACAAAAACTCAGAAAAGCCCGGAGAACTTGCTAAAAGGGAGTCACTGTTCTTTCAGGATTCTTTATTACACTGCCACCTATGGGTATGGCATGCTCATGACAGCGTTCAACGATGTATTTAGATGAAAACTTCTCTTAAACAATCTGGTGCATACAATTATTATTCAAAACAAAGGAACGGGTAAATATTTGTTTTCATAAATACGATGGTACGACACGTCCTCAGTGTTCTCCTGCTACATGATCCAAACCTCTGATGATGCAGCTGCAAGATGGAGCTGAGGAAATAAAAAAAGGAGCAGAAAGAAAGAAGAGGAGGGTGAGGGAGAGAGAGAGAGAGAGAGAGAGAGAGAGAGAGAGAAACCAGTGACAGCAGCTTTAATCACAGGAGCGCAGGCATTTGTTCTGTCAGCAGAAAAAATAAAGAGCGTCAGAGGCTGAACAGCGTTCCTCTGTGGAAAAGACTGAGTGTGTGTGTGGATGAAGGTGAGAAACACACACACACATGCAGTAAATGGACATATGGAAGGATTTCTCTCACCATTTTTAAAATGGATGAAGCCCAGAGAGAATCCCGGGTCTCCTCTTCACCTCTGTCCCCATCCTCCCATCCTCTCATCCCTTTTCCCTCCTGCTTCTCGTGATCATTCACACCTGGTGTTAAGAAATGGATGGACGCAGGTTGACCTCATTGACTCCCCGGTGCGGTTACAGAAAGAGACACAGACCCGTGAGGTCGTGTATCTCGGTAAATCACCGAGGCTGGGTCTGATCCAGATGTTAAGATGAAGTGCAGTTCAAGGTGAGCACCATGCATCTCCTCTCATGACGTGTGGAGCACAGTCTGGCTTTAACTGGCTACAGTCAGTAAGACCAGACAGGAAAACATGAGCTGCTGGTTCCACTGCTGCCTTGTTTTGTAAATTTATGACACTTAAATAAGTCACTTGGACAGAACTTTCTGATCCAGACAGTGTATGATGTACTGGGGGCCGAGTAGAAACACCAGCATGTCTGCTGTGCAGCTCTTTGGAGCACATACTGTAAGCTGCTGCCCTAAAGCCCTGGGAGAGGGGAGGTACACATGAGGCCACGGCCAGGTTCTAAATGTGTAGTAGCTGACACCATCTGCACTGGAATCCAGCACAGTAAACATCAGCCCCTGACTGCTAGCCTTGGCGGCTAAAAGTGGACCTCCAGAAGTAGCTTAAGTTTCCAGAGCACATCGCAAGGACATCTCTCAGGCCAGAGTTGGTCTTAACATCAGAGAGTTCGAAGCAGGTGGTGCTGATGGAACTTCTAGTCCCCTGAGAAGAGCCCATGAACGTAAGAGGGCCAAATATCTCGATGGTGGTTAGGTGGTTGTGGATCAGGAGGTGGCGAAGCATGGAGTAGCATGCTGCTTGGACGCAAGCCAGGGTCTGATCAACACCGGCTGGGTCGCCCAGGTGAGGGTATCCGATCACCTGAGACCAGAATTTAATCCTAATTAAGGTTTTCAAACAATTAAGTCACAACATGTCATTTTTGAACTCTGATCAAGTTTGCAGTAGATGAGAAACTCTTGTGTGCTGTAACAGAAAATCACTGATTTTCTCTTTGGACTTTGGTGCAGAGAATATAGCTATCTATAGCTATATTTAATTTATATACATTTTATTAGGTGTAGATTTTAATTAGTGAGCCTTTCCAATGTGTTCTTGTTCTTCTGTCCTTGCCACCACCATCCATTACCTTTTAAATTGAAGATTATTGGAGTCTGTGTCACATGACGCAGATGCTTTGACAAAAAATAACACTTAGTTCCTCACTTTTTTTAGTTGGATTGTACATCCCATTCTTTAAGCTTCACATTGACTATGACTCAAGGATGAACCGCTTTGATTCTTGGTGATTAAAGGTCAAGCTCTCCAACTATTCTAATGTGTTATTAAAAAAAAAAAAAAAACGCCTCGAGAGAATCCTTTCAAAAAGGGTTCTGTTGTGCTGACAGATAAACTCAGAACTCCTACACCTGTGTTTTTTTTTCTGTGTTATGTCCGTTAGTGTTGCCGTGGGTGACCACATTTCCAAAAGACAAGGTCACAGTGGACTCACAGACGTGTTTTCAGCCTCTTGAATATTAAATTCCCTCTGAATACTGTATGTACGTGATTCTGCACCAGTGTGGGCAAACAACCGCCGGGAGGTAATTGTAGTTTTCATAGTGGAGAACAGTCGCATTATAGCAGCGCGATCACATGTTGAAGTGACTCACACGCAGACGTGTAATCTAAAGAAAAGCGACCACAGATCGACATGAGGGAGGTTCTGGAAATGAGTGTGAGAAAATTGCTTGTTTGTCCAGCCGACTTTACACGCGGTGAAAATTGAAAAATAGAGCCGGAGTTTACACTGACAAGTTGACATATCGCCACCATTGTGTGGTCTCAGAGAAATATCCTTTTATTTCTGCCTCATCGAGACACACGACCACCGTGATTGCCGCGATGAATCGATTTACATGTGATGTCAACTGTGATTTTTGGATTAGGTTTCATCATATTGGAAGCAAAACCTTGGCGAAAATTGACCTTGGTGTAATAAACACACAATCATATCTGTGTAATTTACAAATTAATTGTTTTTCCGTGACACTGGACACTGTTTATTTTTATGATTTCCTATTTTCTTTCTATACCATTTCTTTCTTACTTAACAATCAATGAAGTCTTAAACTTTAGATGATGGTGAGAAGCAGGATTTATGTGTATCTATTGTTAATGTGATCCATAACTGAGATATTCACTGATGCTAGTGCTTCATGGGTCTGCTCCCACCGACTTCAATGCTCTCGTAAAGGCTTATGTTACCCCGTTCTCCAGAGTCTTTTCATGTGTTGTTCCACGCTGGTGGAATGACGAGCGCTACCAGAACACGGGTCGTCCCTGTGTATCTTCAAGAAGCTCTTGAAGACCCAGCTCTTCCAGGAGCATCTCCTGCCCTATAGCACTTACCTTTACCCCCTCCACCTCTGCGCTGTCTTTCCAATACTACTTCTATGTAGCTCATTCCTCTTTTGTAAGTGGCTTTGGATAAAAGCATCCGCTAAATGCGTGAATGTAAATGTAAATATTGCAGCCTTGAATGCGGAGATAATTCATTGTTTTCATGTCATCGTGGAAGCATTTTATGTCAAATCGTCAGATGAAAACAGAGGAAACGGGTCAACTCATTTACAGAAGGCGCTTTCTTTCTTATGGGTCAAATTCTCCTCAGCACATAATGACTCATGCTGTGTGAGTCACACGCAGCCAAAAAAAGCAGATAATGGAGGCTTTGCGTCTTTGCAGCTCACCTCTGCCGGTCGCCGAGTGCAGAAAAGAAGCTTACAGAGTCGAGCAAAAAGACAGGGGTTCCGTATAGTGACGGATTATTCTCACTAATGGTTAAGACCTTCTGCAGAAGCAGGAGCCGAGCGCACTGCAGACACCCGGCGTTTCATATTCATGAGAGGAGAGAAAGAAGTAAGGAAAGAGGGGAAAGAATGACAAGGGGTGGGCAAAGAAAGAGTGACAGGATTGAGCAGCATTGACTCACAACCTCCAGTTTCTCTTCAAAGAAACCTCCATTTCCCATAGAAAGCAAAGCTATCACTGCTGGGTGTGAGAGGGGGTTTGCAGGAATCAATGAAGCGGCGGATCATTGAGGAGCTGTCAAATCTCGTGTACTGTACATTAAAGAAGTGGGAGGATGTATCTGAGGGTGAGTTTGGAGCCCGTGCTAATCAATATTCCCTAAACAAAGGCTGCAATCATGTTTGGAACCATTTTGTTGACGTCTTAAAAGCCAATAAATACGCTTTAAATGTTGCTGCCGGCTCTGATTGCTTTACATTGTTTACATCTGCCACACACAAAAGGGCCTGGCATGATCCATTACAGTAATAAATAGCTTTAATGTTGGGCTTTTTTTTTGTGACATCACGGTGACTTCACAATAATCAATGGATGCGAGTTAACTAATGATTTAATCTGTTAGAACTTGGTCGACGCGAAGTAGAGAACAAGACAAAACCAAAGAGATGGTGGATCCTCATTATTACAGCGATCATTCAAGGATTCAATGATTCAAGGATTCAAGGGGCTTTATTGTCATTCCAACAGCCAGACATGGAAGAATGAAATCTGGAACTGAAGCCCCAGAGAAATGCAATAAATAAATAGTTCATGGATAACTTTAAATCGACTTTTCTGAATCTTTGACAGTGAACAATGAGGACAGGTGAATGATGATGATGAGGACAAGTGAATGATGATGAAGAGGACAGGTGAATGATGTCCTCTGAGTGAGTGAAAAAGTTAAAGCATTTGTGACCTTTGACCCATTTTGATTGGCACATTATGTGTTTACATATTTTATTGTGAGATTTGAGATATATATATATATATATTCATATATATGACGCAACATGACGCTGTTGGAATGAGAACAGACTGATATTTAAGATAAATAACTACCTCTACTTGAAACCTGACCTCTGCCTTGGAGGATATAGGCTTAAATTGAATTTCCCTGCAGCCAAGGTGTGAGAGAACTGTGAGGAGGTAAAGTATAAGTGAGCATATGTGTGTGTATTAGTCTATAGGCGGTGGGACAGGTGCTATGGTGGTGGTGGTGGTGGGTGCTGGTTTGGCAACAAGAAAAGGGTATTTATCACAAAACACCGCTGCTGTTTCCTTCTTACAACAGAGTAATCCCGCCTGGAGCAGCCACGGTGATTACACATAACACACACCAGCACACACGCTTTCATGTGACGTGCTTCATGCGCACACATAAAAATTGACCAGCGCACACCTATAAACACGCGCGTGCTGGCACATATAATACACATATACAGCATCCTGGGGGTATAGAAGGGGAATGGGCTGCAATTGCACTGTAAGAAATGGCTGGTGGCTGTGGGGAAAGTGTCAGGCCGACACTGATGAAACACACAGATGTAGCTAATACACCTGCACTGCTCTCGCCGCGGCGTATAACTGTAAAATATCTTCTGTCCCGTGCACTAATTGATTTCTGCTCTTGCTGTGTAGCCTGCAGGGGTAAACAGGTTGAGTCTTTTTGAGTTCGGTGCACCTGTGGGTACATTAGAAAAGCTCAGATCAATACGAGAATTATTATCTACCAGTATTGTTCATTAGCTGCACAACATTACTCACATTTCCTCCTGCGGGAACTCAGCCCATCTCCACGGACTCTCCCGCGTTTACTCACAGAAGTAGTGAGGGATGATAGCTTGCATTTGTATCACAGAGGGGAAGGAATGACAGGGCGGAAGTCAGTTTGTCTCCAGCGACTCCATTAAAATCGCTGCACACTTCCGAGGGCGTTCTCCCGAAGCCGACCTGGGACACTCGTGGAAGTGCTTATTCATCTTCTCTGGAAGGCCGCTGCTGTTTGGGCTCTTTCTGCTGCTTACTTGACGAAAGTTAGTCCCCGCGTGACGCAACTGCCGCAGAAGCACAAAGCGCCGGTTCAGCTGATGTGTTGACGCCCGAATGTGAGACCTTTTTAATGGTGCAATGTCAGGGAAACAAATCTGGAACAAAGACGAGGGGAGAAGTTCTCAGCCTCAGCCAGAAAACATCACAGGAAATCACAGGATTGTTCTTCATCATAGTCCAGTTTTAATGTCCTTCACATGTAGACAGGAAAAACTGACGTGATCTTCCCTCTGTAGGCCTCTGTTTTAGGTGTTTGAACTCCTGTCTGACTGTATCCAATTGGGGTTGTTGGGGGCGATGGTTTCATCTTTAAACTGCAAGGCTGTGGGTGCAATTCCTGGTTCAATGTGTCCTTGGGCAGGACACGAGGACAGAAGAACGGTTAAATATTGTAGACGAGCAACAGCCATAAACGACTTCACTGTGCAGCGTTTGTTACGAGGGTCAAAGGGAAGCAACAAATTGGTGGTGAAATCAAAAAGCTACACAACTTTTACAGTCTTTCCCGATTTTGAAAAGACTTGGAGCTCACACTAACCGACATTTAGCGTCTGATGAGGTGTCACAGACTAATAATAATAACTTAAATTTCTATCGTGTCTTTCACGAAACCCAAGGTCGCTGTACAAGGAACAGTAAAACAAAGACACACAAACAAAAACAATCAAGAGGCCAAAACCTGCAGGGACAAGTGTCGCTTTTAACATCGATTTAAAACTGAGGACAAACAGTGTTATTATATCAGTAAATAAATAAAACAAAATGAAGACTTCTCAGAAGTTTAGCCAAAGCTTTTTTTATTAATATTGTTCTAAAAGAACCCAAGTAGAAACGAAATCTTCTACACAAACCAAAAACAGCGAAATGTATACTGCTAATGTGTGTGGAACTAACCAAGCCTCGAATAATCTTGATTTACAGAGTTCAGAAAGTGCAAAATACAAAAATATAAAGACATAAGACATACTGTATGTCAGTCTTTTGATAACTCAGCTGCTCTGACTGATGTGATGATGATGTGTATTAGGTGTGTAGCTGTGTGTCACTCAGTGATCAATAATATGACGATACGTCACATTTATCCCTTACAGACAGTTGTTAACATGAACTCCAGGTTAACCTGTTATTCCCGGTTGTCTTTGAGGACTAGACTTGCAGACGTGGGTGAAAAGGGGAAGAAAAGAAAATCCACTGCTCCTCGCTGAACAACCTGTGAGTCAGACTTCTCTCTTTGCCTCGCTGAGGTTTACTCTGGGGCTGCTGCAGGGCCTCATATCCCCTCTGTCTCCTCCTGTCACTTCCTATTTCCTTCATTTACTTCTCCCCGCTTTCCCCCCCCCTCCCTTACCTCGGTTCTGTCCTGCTCTGGTAGCTCGGGCTGCTTATTGTCCGGGACTCGCACAGTCAAACCGCTCTCTGCCCTTAACTCTTTCCTCATTTCCCCGCCATTTACCGACGCACTGTGGAAATCAATAACACGCCTTCTCAGGACCTCAGCCATTTAATTTGACATTTGATCCCGTTGTGGGTTATTTATGTGGAGGAGATACAAATGAATTCTCTCTCACTCTTTCCCCTCCTCCCTCCTCCCTCACCCCGACACCACCCACCACCACCCAGTCTCTTTGCTGTGGAGGTGAAGCCGCCCCCCAGGTGGAAGCTTGAGCCTCGTTCATTCACATGTAGCCTTGCCCACAGGACCCCCATTTGCAGCGATTGATGAGTCTGCTGAATCATTTCCTGGATCCCCATCCCGGGCTGCGTGACTAACATCGAGCATGACGACTCACATGAGTCCGTGTACAAAAATAAGGCGATTTAGATGAGGCATCGCAGCGTTAGGATGAAGTCACCACCGCTTTGTAATCTGCCTTGACTCTGCTGGGCTTACAGTGATGTCAGACTGGGCCTGTGATGCTCATTATTACACGTGGGACACGGTAAATTCAATTAGTCAAAGTCAAGCTTTGCTTCACTGCCGTTCCTGTGGAGTTGTGGAGAACAGTTAGCAAACTTGCCTTTGCAGCAAGAAGACCCGGGTTTGCGTGGGTTTTCTCCGGCTTCCTCCCACAGTGCAAAAACATGCACTATGGGAATTAGGTAAATTGGTCACTCTAAATGAATAGATGTGAGTGTGAGAGTGGGTGGTTGTTTGTCTCTATGTGTGGCCCTGTGATGGACTGGCCAACTGTACCCCACCTATTGCCCTATGTCAGCTGAGATTGGCACAGCTCTCCCCCCCCGTGACCCTCATGTGGAGGATAAAGTGGTAGAAGATGGATGGATGGATGGATGCTTGGCCAGGGCCACTGAAAGAGCGACAACAGCAGTGCACATTGTCAACCTCCTGGAGGAGGGAGATACTGTGACTGAAGGTCCTGGAAAAACTCAAAAATCTTCTCTTTCTTCAGACTTCCCACCGGATCTACGCCTCCAGAGCACAGGAACGCACGATGCTTGTTCACGAAGAGCGTTGGTTTCACACGGATTCACAAGCACTGCGCTCTCAAAACATCACAAATACATAAGGTTACCTCACCTGTCCACTCGAAACAGAGCCACCATGGCGTCACTTTGCAGCCCTTTCTGGGCTTTCAGTTGTCGTCACCGTTCTTATGCAGCGCCGATGTTCACTCGTTGACTTCTGAGCACGCACGATCAATGCACGAAGAGGGGTATGTGCATGGGGGGAGGGCGCGGCAGATGGCATTCATTCATTAGTTACAATCTGGGTGTGAAGAGGATTTTAAGCAACACAGTAGAAATGCTCCACAAAAGGATCTCCTACCCTACCTTTAATCATCAGTCTTTTCTTGTCTGCAGGTCCAAATGCACAGAGATGCTGTCACGTGATTGGCTGATGAGACGTTGTCGGCGTGTACCTAA
Source organism: Solea solea (assembly GCF_958295425.1). Classification (NCBI taxonomy): domain Eukaryota; kingdom Metazoa; phylum Chordata; class Actinopteri; order Pleuronectiformes; family Soleidae; genus Solea; species Solea solea. Next base: position 3,278,937 of record NC_081137.1, read on the forward strand.
TAAAGTGGCAAATACGAGTGGTGAATTTCAAAATTCAAGACACAAGACAATTTCAGTCTGACATGAGCAAGAAAAAACCCCCCAACATTTCCTCTACGGTGCATTTACTGACATAATGCTGCTGGTGTCATTACAGCGTCTGCATGGAAATGACTGCTGCCATTATCACAGAAAAATGAGGAGCAAGTCCCTCTTTTAATGTTATTATTATTATTATTTTTTTTTAAAAGCTTCATCCAAAACTAAATCCACAGCATGAGCCACAGACAACTTCAGAACAGCACAAACTCACTGTGTTTATATTCAAGAGAGGAAAAAGTCATTTGGGTTTTGGCTGAAAAGTGGAAATGTTTGTGTTTCTCTTCTCGACTTTAAATCTTTGGAAATGTCTGGCAGTAGTTACTCCTAATTTTTCTGCCAACACGTCTTGTATTGCAAGAAAAATATCCAATGGGCTGCAACATTAATACACTTCATGATATCAGTATTTCAAGGTAATAATATAATGAGTTCTTGTATTTATGAGGCTTTAAAAAAGAAAAGCATCTGTTTTTTAAGGAAGCATTGATTCATTGTCTCTATTTCAGCTCCTTTAAATGAGCATTTTACCATTTTATTAAGGGTGAAAACACATTTTCTCTGTAGAAGAAGTCAAAGAAAACATAAAAGTTATTGTCTTTTTTCTTCTCCTGTCTTTTTGGCTGAATTATAAATGATATGCCTTTCTTTAATAAAAAGCAGAGGTTAGGTGTCTGAAGTTTTAAACTTTCTCATCATGGGGGCGAGAAATGGGTTTTTCACAAACGAGAAAAGATTCTTCAAGAAAAGAAGCAGGAGTTTGCAAACGTTTGCCCGAGTGTTTTACATGAAATTAAATTAAACTGAGTTGTGATGCAAATTGTCATAATGCAGTGTATGAGTGTCGGAGGTGTCGTCAGACTGGAGTCACGTGACTCCACTCGAGTCTGACTTAAGTGGCAAATTTGAGGACTTTATTTAACCTTTATTTAACCAGGTTGGTTCCACTGAGATCAAAAGATCTCTTTTGCAATCGAGAGAGAGCAGCAGCAGCATAATGACATTAAAAACAACCAACCACAGATACAATTAAAGTTACATTAAACACTTGCACACAGACAAAGGTAGACTGAAACTATTTCACTGGAGCTTTGAACTCATTCAGTGTAATGAAGGATTGAATTTGAAGTTCAGATTATAATTTTGCTTTCTTGCTCAGTTCAGTTTGTACTTTTCAGACGTGAAATTGCAAAAACATTCATAGACCGGAGATTGTGACGTCCATGTTGGCTAACGTCGGTAAAAGACTCGAAACGACTCGACTTAAGGGACATTTTCTTAAATACTGAGAAAAAACTGAAAAAAACATTGGGTGTCTGCCTTTGCTGTCTTGCGTACAAACCTGGCAACCGAGCGACACCAACACCATGACATGAAATTTCATTCAACATTTCAAATCCCACAAAGGACAGTTTATTGATGTTAATTATAAATGTCCTTCTAAACAATCCAGTTGTATGGGACCATGAAGAAATCCTTGGATTGTACGAATGATACAGTGCTTCTGTTACAGATAAAACTCTTAAAATGAAACAAAAAAAATCCTTTATTTAGCTAGGAATATCCCATTGAGATAGAATAATAATAATAATAATAATGATGATAATAATGATGACAATAATAATAATAATAATAATAATAATAATAATAATAATAATAATAATAATAATAATGATGATAATAATGAGGAAAGTGCTTCACAATACAAACACAGGGTGGAATGAAAAGGAAAAGTCTAAAGTCAAAACCCTGTTTAACTTTAAAATAAAGTAAAAATGCAAACAAAACACAACACGGGGCGGAATGAAAAGATCTGTGATCTCTTATTCCATGTCAAATTAGCATCACAAACAGAACAAATTCAGATATACAAAACTCACAACAGAATATAAAAGCTAACAGGAAGTAGTTAAAGGAAATTAAAAAAGAGCGACCTAATAAAAGTAAAGTGCAGAAGTAAACACACAAAACCAACAAGACGCTTAATCCAAAGCCCCTTAAAAAAAGGCAAAATGTAAAACAACATGTTTCTTTCATGACGGTCCATAAAACGCCTTTGAAAAGTCAGTGTCTGTTGTGAAAATGAGTTACGCAGCTCATTCCATGTCCATGCTTACGTAGAAGGAGAAAGCAAATGTGGAATATCTGGTAAATGACGGTTATGGTAAATTACTTGAGTATCACAGCAGAGGCAGTTCATCCTCAGGTCATTTTAACCCACTCTGGTTTCTTCTCGGAAAAGCTTGGACGCCGCCGTACGACAGTGTGGTGTCGTTATTTGGTTGTTATGAAATCCACATTATAATCCCAGTAGATCTGCTAACTGTCAATTAGACTCTGACACAGATGCTCCTGTAAAATAAAAAAACACTCACAGGCTCGCGGTAAATTGGATAATGGTAGTGGAGAGAGGTGTGATTACAGGGACGAGAAAAAATCTCAAATACAGAGTATATGGTTGTGATGGGAGAGGGTTTATCAACGACAGAGTGTATAGAAAAGTGCAGTCATTACATGTTCCCTGCTCCTACAGTGAAAAATAAAGTAAAAAAAAGAAAAATAATAGTCATTACATCCAACATACACAGCATTTACATTTTTAAAAGCAAAACTCTGGTGAAAATAGATTTATTTTACTTTATTTGTGACATGTAACCTCGCTGATGCATTTCCTTTCATGCATGTCAATATTTCAAAATAAAAGCGTGTGGAAGTGGAAAATGTCTGTATTTGCTCTGTGTCTATAAACACTATGTGGTTTTAATGGTGTCCGTTTCTTCTGTAGAGCATTTATGAGGCCTGGCATTGGTGTTCCACTTCATTACAAAGATGCTCCATGTGGTGGAGGTCAGGTCAGTCAAGTTCTTCTAGTCACAGTCAATATCCATATCTCATCAAATCAGACATTGAACCAAGTCTTGTAAAAAAAATATTGAGATGTTCTCTCTCTCTGTTTAAATTCCAATATCTCCAACTTCTGAGGACATCAGGTACGGATAAAACTGGTTTGCGGGCCAGATCCGGCCCCAGAGCCTTATGTTGACCATGTGTGCACTGCAAGATTTCTTATCATCGAATCGTTTTTTTATCCGCACAGAACCGACATTTTGGGAGCCCTAAAATACTATTTTTGACTGACAAAATATCAAAAATGCCGCCCATACATTTTCATGTTTACTACTAATATGCAACTTTAGGAAAATGATGATGTCATAGCTCCACCTCTTGCTCTTGTCTGTGAGTCATTTATAGGTGTTTTGTGTGTATGAAGATGTTTCGTGAAAAGTTTTGGGGAAAAATATCATAAAAAGGAAAGTTCTGTGTCTCGTGTGGATACAATCCAACAGTCTTTTCATGAGTGTGGATGCTTTTCATCAGTGTCAGTCATTTTGGTGTCAGCAGGAAAAAAAACAACCTGCAGGACCTCACTGGGGACAGACATCCATTTCATAAACCATGACGTCAGCTTCTTTTCTGAATCATGAATGATATTTACACAGTTTAGTCAGCGCAGACCTTCAGAACCTTCACTGACGGCAGGATTTGTGACTCTGCACAAACACAAATCTGTCAGCAAAGCCAGTTTGAAGTCTCACAGAGACGTTTCAAGGACGTCGTGTTCAGGAGGTTCTGTTTTATCCACACCAGTGCAGTTTTGCTCTTGATTTCTATAATTTACCGACACAATAGCGAAGGAAGCTTTTTCTTTTTCTTTTGCACTTTTGACACAAAATGTACAACATGAACTTGTTTCATTTGCATTTGAAAAAAAAAAAAAAGACAGCTCAGTTTGGATGTTTAAAGAATCCCGGATGGTCATTATGTTTAGTTTTGCTGTGAACTGCTCTTCTCTGATTACCATTGCATTGCATTCCAGTTTGCCACAGTTGAATGCACTCTGGTAACGAGTAAGAATTTCAAACTCAGCAGGACTTTATTTTAGAGTTTCTGAGTGAAATTCTGCATTTCTTTAAAAAGAAATAAAGTAAGTGAGTAAGAGACAGAAAAAAAAAATCTGTCTTACTCCTGAAGAATCCTCTATAATAACTAAAATGTGTACAGCATGTGCCGTTTTTAAGCCATTTACAGACCTGACCTGATTTTAAACAGCAACAAGATTAAAACTGAGTGAAACACATGACACATATTTGATTGCACATGAAAGTGTTTATTTAACACTGTAATAAATGACTCCTGCTCCAAAATAAGAACATTAAAGTTTAAGATCCTGTATTGATTCTCATGGAGGAAATTCAATATTTACAGAACAAAAAAAAAAAACACAGAGAAACACAACATTAGAAGACAATGTGTGAAATGTAAAATAATATTTAAAATAATTAAACATTTAAAACAAATGTGAAAAAAAGCCAGCATACTAAGGAATATTTGAGTATAGACACATGATGAAAAAAAAGTAGCAGAGAATTTGCAATAGCATTTTAACCTATGTTAGAACTTGTATTGAATTTAATCCACAATCACAATAAAGGTCTTACAGAAATAAAATCTTTAAAATAAATCTATAAAATACAGTATATATGTACTGTACATATACACCCTAACCCAAGTATTATATACTAATACAATAACAATGTAATACACAAAGATATTGCTATTTATAATAAAAAAGGTCTAAATAATGTAGAATAATATACACAGTAAGTCAGTTTTTTTTTCAGAGAAATTACCGTAATAACCACAAGTTGCCTTTGACGTGCAACTACTCAGCTTTCAGAAACCGACAACACGAACCGTCGCATAATTACGGTAATGCAAAGTGCACAAATATGTCGTCTGCGATACACACGGTGTTAAAGGGTTAAAGTGTTACATTTACTCAAATACAACAACATTATTACATCTCCTCACTTTAGCATAAAGATATACAGATATGTGACACATGCTCCCTGAAAGGATTAGTCATCTTATTTCATTTCAGTCTTTCTTTGTTCAGTTTTCTGTGCAGATATTTGATATTGAAACAGACATGCTGCAAAAAAAAAACTGCACACAAACATCACTTCTTTCTTTATATTTGTTGCTCATCATCCTCGAGTGCAAATATTTTCACAGAGAAAACGCACACGCGATGAAAAACTCCGAGTACTTTTGTTTTGGATGTGCGTGATGTGCCTAACCATCCGTGTTCTGTGCAGATCTGCTGCACAGCGAGAAGCCATTTTCTGCTTCATGGCGGCGACGCTGAGAGAGAAAAGCAAAAACTCAGCACAAAACAAACTGTGTTCGGAAAACAAGTGCCTATATGGAACATACAGCAAACTTCATACGTTATTGACAAACTGATGAGGGACATTCACTCACAACAAATCATGTTTGCAGCACTATTTTTTCCACACACGGTGTAAATGAAATTAATATTTATCGATCCGTGTGAGGAAAACTGACTTTCACTGCCACAACAACAACGAGAGTGAGCGCGGAAGTTTAACCGTCACCCATGAGGACTGATAACCATTGATTATTTCACTGATCTTTACTAATCCACCTTTTAAGTTCTCAATTAATAATCCTGCCTGTTCATGTCAGGCCTTCGGTGATGCTCTCCTACCTTCAAGAATCTTTAGAGTAGAACTGAACTACTTGTTTTTATCGTCTAGTAACATTGTTTTTATTCAATATGTGTTTAAATGTTGAAAAAAGTAACTTCAAAGTGCCACGGATTGTTCCTTGTGTCATAAAAACATACTTTTCAGAGTCAAAGTCACTGAATTCTGCCTGACTTTCTCGTTTTTGTCAAAAAAAGAATGAAGTAAATTATTTAAAAAAACATTGAAGAAAATCTCAATTTATGAATTCATTTACTGGGCTGAAAATTAATCCCGGGTTGCCAGTTTTGCTGAAACACTTTATTATGAAAGTACAGTACAGTATCTTAGGAAAGGAATTGGGCTCATAACTGGAAGGTTGCTGGTTCAAATCCCAGGAAGGTTCAAAGGTTATGGTTCCCTTGAGCAAGGCACCCAACCCTCCCACTGCTGCCCACTGTCCCTGTGCTCACTGCTGGTGTGTAATAATTATGTGTTAAATGCAGAGGACAAAAGTTACTCTAATTCTATATAATGCTGTCATTTTTAATCCTCCATAGTGTTTGTCGTTCTTTCTGTTTTCCTAAACCTTTTATCCTGTATCTTGTTAGTTTCCTGTTTTATTTTGTAATTCTTCCTACTGTGTGTTCCTTGTTGAGTGTACTTCCTGTCCTCTGATTGGCTGCCTCGCCCTGATGTGAAACACCTGTGTCTAATCCATTTCACCTGTGTTCTCGTGGATTTAATCACTGCTCTTCTCAGTGTCTTTGTCGGTCCGTCACGTTTGTTTCATGAGTTCTGTTACATTCTGGTTCCTGTTGTTACTCCGTGTTCGCAGGTATTTTTGTGTTTTTCATCTTTGTGTTGCACAGATTTACATCGTTTTGAGAGGAGTCTGTTCGTCAGACAGGGGGCGGAGCTTTAAGTGGGTGAACGACAAACACAGGGCAGAGGATGAAGAAAAAAAAAGAGGACAAGACTTAAGAGAATATAACGGAGTGGATACAGAGGAGGAGTTTTCTAATTCCACAGTAATGGATGCAAACTAACGCTAAACCCATAGAAGAAGATGAAGAACTACAAGCTGCCCACGAGATAATGACGGTAAGATGACATAAAAACAACTTTAAAAGTTTAAATGTTTAATGTTTTTATACAACAGAAGCAAAAATTCTTTAAAGAGCCATTCTGTAACTGTGACTCCATCGTTATAGTCCAGCCCACTTGTAGCCCCGCCCCCTCTTTTGCAGTTTACAGAAGGATGCTATTGAGCAATGATGGTGTCATGACTCCCTTTGTTAAACCAGCGATTGATCAACATATTTCACCATGTGCTGTGTTTAGAAACAAACAGGATATTTAAGTTAGTCAGCGTTGGATTCTGTACCTGTGGTTTCACATCGCTCCGTCTTCTGTGTTCACTTTGAGCATGTTTTTTTGTGTGTGGGATTCAGCTCGGTTGTCTCTCAGAATCTTTGCTTATCTGACAAAAAGCTCTCAAGTGTCCTTGTCTCCGACGGTCTCTCTGCATCCTGGAAACTTATCTGCCGTTGTCAATCTTTGGGAAAGAAGCCAGGGAAGAGGTGAACCTGTCCTCCAACATCCAGACCCATATGAGCATATCCTAATCTACCGCCCCCCAGTGGTAGGGGCGATATGGCAATGGCATTTTTAGTGAATTTAGGGGTTTGGCGTTAAAAAGGCTTGGCTATCACTTCAAAACTTTCGATCAAATGTGTGTTGTGTGATTATTGACGCCTTGTTACAGCTATTTGATGATGACACTCACACAGTACCATATTGTTGCTATTTATGTGACCGCGAGGCGCCCTTATTTAAAAAAACAACTATATAATGTATAGCAAACATGCAGTAGGATGGTTTGAGTTGGAGGACAGGCTCCCTGCTGCTGATTTGACATATTTATGACTTCCTGACAAAATGGCGTTGTTTTGTTTCTGGGAGTTGCATGATGGGATTTTTCGGAGCTCTGTTGATTGTATTTGCTTCTTATGTTCAGTTTTATTTTCAGTAGAAGACTGAATTTTTTGTCTCAATACAACCAGACAGCAGAAAATATTTTTTTTTTCTCAATAATCAGATGATTGGTGCATATTAAATATCAGAAAATGTAGAAAAATAGTAATTGTTGTTTCCCAAACATCAAAAGGATGATGATCACAAATGCCTCATATGTCCACAAACCAACATTTGTTGAGTTTTTATGATTTATTTGTTATATGGTGCAAAGAAACCAGTGAACTTGCTTTAGATGTTGAACAAACACAGATTAGTTGATGATTAATTTAACATTGCAGGACTGCTGTTATGCTTGTGGTGCTGAATGAGCTGCTGGAACAGACTGAGTGAATGAATGAGTGGTTCCCTCGTGTGTGTGTGTGTGTGTGTGTGTGTGTGTGTGTGTGTGTGTGTGTGTCTGTCCCGCTGTGGAAACAGTAAACGCGCGTGTGCGCTGATGTCGCTGTGGTGTGAATTGAGCCGCATCCAGACGCACTGGCCGCCGCTGGCTACTGCTCCCCCCTCTCATCTCCTCCTCCTCTCCTCCCTCACCCACTCACCCCCACTCTCCTCCTCATCTCCGCTGTGGTGGCGGTGGTGGTTGTGCGCAAAATCTCCAGCGCCGGACGCACGGACGCAGTTTTGACGGCAACAAACGAGCGGAGGGAGCGCGACACTGCGGGAGGAGTACCGTCCAAGAGAAAAGAAGAAGAAGAAGAAGAAGAAGAAAAAGAAGCAGACATGGATCACTAAGGGACATTTCTACAGCTCCTTTTAATTTTTTCTACCTCTTTGGTTTAATTTTTTAATTCCTTCTTTCAAAAAAAAAAGAAAAAGAAAAAGGAAAACAGCCTGTGATGTTGCTTTTGCCCCGCGGGTGTTTTTAATTCGACCTGCTCGATGTCTCTCATCAGTTCATAACCGAAACAAAATGAGGATTTCTTCTCGACACTGGTTTCTGTTGATATTCTCCTCGGGCTTTTGGGGGCTGACGATGGGAGCTTTCCCGAGCAGCGTTCAGATCGGTGAGTGCATGCACCGTTTTTGAATGAATGAATGATGTGACTGGATAGGTGTGTGTGTGTGTGTGTGTGTGTGTGGACGGTCCTCTGTCCTGACACCATGTAACATGACCTCAGTCCAGCTGGTCCACTGTTTCACTCTCTCTTTGGTCTTCTCTGAAAACCATCACATTGTTTCCTCTCATGATGCTCTCTGTCTCTCCCTCACACACACACGCACACACACATGCACCTAATGCGCTCTGCATCTGCAGGCTACACTGTGTGTATCCCAGTGCAATCCGCCACTGCAGCAAAGTGTCTGTGTGTGTGTGTGTGTGTGTGTGTGTATTCCCTGAATGCAGCCTGTCTGCCTGTGCATTGACTGCTGTTAACACACTGGCAGACCCTCTGGTCCTATAACACTGCAATAAACCTCTGCCACACACTTCCATGCAGGCCGTCACACTAACACACACATGTCCAGAAAGACTCATTTCAACAGCCTCAACAAACCCTTATCTCTAACCCTAACCATAACCAGTTAATACTTAACCTTAACAACCTCACCCCAATTCAAATCTCTGCTCCAAACTTAACCTCAGAAATGAGATTTTGCCTCATTAGGGACCAGACCATGAGGACTATACTGGTCCTGACAAGGTCAGTGTTGATGCCAGAGGAGGTAACATTATGCAAACACACACATGCACATTCTGCATGTTTGCATGTAACAACTTGACCGTATGTGGAAATAAAGGTGTTAGATTGATGGTTGGTTTCAGTGCTGTGGAGCAGAGGAGGCAGATTGACTTCCATGATTTAATGACACTGGGACGAAGAGACGAGCAGAAAAACCTGTGACCTCCAGTCTGTTCATGATCACAGCGTTCTCCTCGCAAATCAATCACAAAAGCAGTTGGCCATGTTTTTATTTTCCTTTCTGTTAAAATAACCCAAAGTATCTGTGTTTGTTCATATAAGAAAAACATTATTATTATTATTTTTACTTCTGCCTGTAGCTGGGTGGAGGAACATCACATCACCAGTGAGGCTGATGGAAAATGACAAGCTGCTCAAATGATTCACCTTGTCCTTTTATATTAACGTGACGCTGCTTCGCAGATCAGACATGCTCTCGCTCTGTTCTTGTTTTTCCAAAACACTCAGAAACTTTACATTCCGACAAGCACTTTGGTGACAAAAGCGGGAATTTAGTCTCTCGTGTTCTGCGCTGAAAAGCACATTTTCACATAGACTTTTTACATTTAAAATGAGTTATTTTTGCAACCAGTGGAGTCACCCCCTGGTGGCTATTCAGTATATTCTCACATCCTGATGAGATCCAATGGCAAAACAGAAGACTACTTTCATTTTTGTTTTCATTTCCTGGTCGACAAATGTTTGACCACCAATTCTACAAGATTTTTTCCTCTGTTTGAAGTGTTTACTGATAACAAATAATACATTTGTTTGCTGCAGTGCAGTTATATTCAGTATTTTTTAATGAAAATAATATATGAACTAAATGTTAAATACATGAAACAGGTAATTTGTTGAAAATCAAATCTTAAGTGACTTTCTGAGAGCAAAACTTGTGTAATATTGGCAAATATCTAGTAATTGGTCTACCTCTACAGTGCATATCAGTTTTGAAATGCAGCCAGTCCAGCATTTCATCAGCTTTTGGAGAAGGAAAACAACGTCTCTCTCCGTGCAGTCTGTTTCAAATAATTGTCCCCTCCAAAATAAATCAACACTGATTATCACAGGGACGTTTGTCGAACAACACAGAAGCAAGTGCACAAACACAGTCATGGCAAACACACGCTCTGCTGTGAACACCTGAGACGACACAAGAATTATCTCTGACCTTTCATTCATTCTTTTTCCGTTTATTTCAGAAAAGAATTTGAATGAAAACCTACGAAAAAGACAGGATTTAAATTCACCCTCACAGCGACCAAGGACGTCTAGAAATCTGATTTTACACAGTATTATTTTGCTGTTTCATTCATTAACTCTTATTCAGAAAGAAAAACGCTTGGCTCTGTGTCATTTACGACAGATTTGATTATTTCATCAGTGTTTGAAAATAATCTGAAATGTGTAATAAAGGGCAATTCCCACTGAGTGTGAGCCAAGATGTACAAACTGTTCACACCTTTTCTGTAACTCAGGGATTCACACTTCCTGTGAGCATGTGAGAGCAAGTGTGAGCCAGTGGCACATTAAATCATCGTCTCACTAAAAATATTACATGGAAATTAAAAAAAACAAAAAACACCCTGCTTCATCAGATTCATACGAGCGGTAAATTATTCTGAGGTTTGCCTTTTTAAGGAGGTCAAACATAAGAAGAACACGGTGGCATTTTGCTCTGAATGACATTTGCGCGGTCTCATCTCAGGAACTGTAGCCTTAAGTCAGAAAGTGTGAAACGTGGGAACAAACTGCTTCTAACTTCAAACCTCACTGACATTTGCACGACTCGGCTTTGTGGCGATATGTGTGTGTGTATGAGAGACGGAGAGGAAGCAAGAGCTAAGTCATCTGTGAGGTGTTTCCACACGGGAGCTGGAGCTAATGTACTGTAGGGGAAATACAGCCTATCGCCTTGTATCCGTTTGCATTCATATGAAACAGGTGATTTGCATTTTAACGGTTCGCCATGAGGCCTAGTGGTGCTTTAAATTACCCACAAGTTGCCATAGTATAGCATTAATGCTGAATTGACAGCACTGCAATATTGGAAATGTGATTTTTCTGACTAATATTGTCCTTTTCATTATTATCCAAGTCACAGCTGATGAAACACTCTACGTAACCTTTTTACCAAGCAGATTTCACGACTGATCAAGTTTACTTCTATTTAAAAACCAAAACCACATGACGCCTCTTGACCTGAACGGTGTCATATTTTGTCATTATGAAATATCTCAACAGTTACAGGATGGATTGCAGTTGAATTTGGTTCACACCTCCATGGTACCCAATTAAAGGCTGAACAATTACATTCAGTCAGTGTTTAATAGCCTTTTTAAAAACTGCAAAAATAAAAGTGTATTTTCTGGTTTCTTTGCTCCACATAAAGTAATTGAATAATTTTAGTTTGTGGACAAAACAAGAAATTTGAGAACATCATAATTTCCAGGTTTGAAAAAAACAAACAAACATTTTCTGACTTTTTGTGGACCAAAGGATTACTCAAATAATCAAGAAAACATTTGACGATTATGAAAATAATCATTAGTTGCAGCTCTAATTTAATCCAGGCTTTATTAAAGCCTCAAAGTCAATTAATTGACAATTCATAATTATTATCTGTCATTATCTGATGCATGAACTTGGCAAATTAATTAAAATTTACTAATAATAGTTCATATTTTTGGCTGTGTCATGATGTAGACTTGTATATGTCACAAACATAAACCCTATTTAAAAAAAAAAAGTTGATGTTGCCTTCTGGTTCTCCAAGGGACGCCACCAGGGGGCGACTCTTAAAGCAGTTTCTGTACGTCTGGAAAACACTTTAACACAATCTTAGCATCAGAACACACTCAATTCTGTATTCATAAACATAATACACTTTATTGACCCTTTAAAGGGCTGCTGTTATTGTTGTAGACCAACTCTTAACACATGCTCATGCAGCTGCTAGCATGGCTGTCACCTGTCATCATAACCCATCCCATAATATTCCTGTGACTAAATCCGACCACTGTAAAGACTCCGGCGTCTCGTTTTGCCCCCAAATGTCTCAGGTGTCGTCTCATTTTAGGCGTTCGCGCAGTAAAAGATGTGATGCAACGAAAGCAAACGCTCTGTAATGCAGAGTCTTTTCTTTTCCACTGGCACTGACAGAAAACTTATTTCGCTCTTTGATTCAGTTCCACTTCTCCACCCAGGACCCTCAGGGAGACTGCGGGACATCCTCAGCAGGGGAGGAACAGTTGAATATGACTTAGATTTTGAGTTTGAACACCTCCTCCGAGGACGATGCATAAGACTTGTGATGATTTTTTTTTACTCTCGAGGCTCAGATATTCAAGTGTAAACGGGTGATAACTCAGGAAGCGCGGAGGCTGGAGTGGCAGTTTCAGCGCATTTGTGGGTCGCTGAAGACCGAACGCTCACCTCTCAATCTTACTCGGTGGACATTTTTCAGATGGGCGGTGAGATTGTTTGGTGTGGGCCGTAATTGAAGTGTCTGCAGTGAGTGGATTCTTCCCCTCATCAGAGCCGTGTGCGTGTCTCCCTCTTGTGTTCAGGTGGTCTGTTCATCAGAAACACTGATCAGGAGTACACGGCCTTTCGTCTGGCAATCTTCCTGCACAACACCAGCCCCAACGCCTCGGAGGCGCCGTTCAACCTGGTGCCTCACGTGGACAACATCGAGACGGCCAACAGCTTCGCCGTCACCAACGCCTGTAAGTCGCACACCTGCCGCCTTTTCACGTCGTTTTGATGTATCTGAAGGTACCGTGTGTACAATTGCACCACAGAACCTATGTCATCTACTAGTATCAAAACTCAGACGAATGGACAGTTTGGATGATGATACACTTATAAAAAATGTACTTATAATAATTGTATTTTCAATTTCTGACAAGCAAAAACAAAGTCCACCTAAATTGTACACACTGGACCTCCAAGTTTGGGATTTCCATTGAACAAACATAGGATTCCTGGTGTGTTTAAATGGATAAAACTGTTGAACACTCATGAGATCGGGATTTGCCCATTCTCCTTGTTTCCAGCCTGTATGCTATGCTTAGTTAACAACAAATTAAACAGGTTTACGTAGGCGCACATGTACGCGTCCCTTTACTTCTGCTTGATGCTAAAGGTGGCTAGCATGGGTTAGCAGAGTAGTGTCTGCCAAAGCTAACATCTTAGCACGAGTTGTTAATGTTGCTAAAGTGATGGTGATGTGATGTGATGTCCGCCACTGTTGGATGAACATTGTCCAACAACAAATAGCAACAAGGAGAAAACCCTTGTACAAAAGGTGCTGGAATATTAGCATCCCAATGTTTGATTGGCAGATTCTCATGCTGCCATTTGGAAAGATAAATATTTCTCAAATTCTTCTTTTCCTTTTTATCGGTCACTGATTTTGCGAAATGAGAAATCATTAGTTTATTAATGCTTAATGCAGCTCCATTCAAAGTGAATGAGTAGTGTTTCAGTTGACGCCTCCACCACATAAGTGTAAATCAGCCCTAACTTTAAAGTTCAAGGTTATCTTTTTCATCCCTGAGGGTTAAATTGCAGTAAAAACACACATTTCACAGCAAATCACCTTCCAAAATGAGTTGTTTATAAATAACAACAGAGGCACAGACAAACAAGTCTTTTCAGTTTGTTCTGCATCTTTGGAGATTGAGTCTGCTGCAAGAATCTGCAAGATGTCACACAATCAGCTCATTCACCGTAGAAAGAGTCAAACATAAGGTTTGGAATCCTTGAAATAAACATGCATCACAGTTTACAAGGCAACACTGTGCTTCCATTTTGTCTCACTGTCTTTACTGCAGTTGTTTGCACACAGTCTTCCTGTGCAGTGAAGGAATATTACCAGCATTCCTGCTTTTCTCACCAGTGACTTAGATCATTTGATTAAACTGACGAGCTTCTTGTGCTCTCTTGCCACGTGGGACTTGGATGTTGCCGTACCCTCAGGTCATAGCAGTTTAAAATGACAGTTTTATGATATAATGAATAGAAATAATGGTTCACCTGGGGCGTAGAAGTTGCATGTTCTGAAGCTCCCGCAAGATGGTAAATGCTAATATGTATAATTATGATATAATGGGCATCAGCCACTCTGAACGACGCATGTTTTGGGTTTGATGATACTGTCACTAAAAGCAGCTGAGTGTTTGTGTGTGTGTGTGTGTGTGAGATGCGTCAGTACAGAGCTTCTGCTGCTTCACATCTGATCTGAGCTGCACATGCTGAAGGGGACAGCAGCTGGACACGTGTGTGTGTGTGTGTGTGTGTGTGTGTGTGTGTGTGTGTGAGAGAGAGAACGAGGGGGGGTAGGTGGGAGCAAAGACCATAAAACACTGCAGCCTGATGTCTCCTAGTATCTCTAGTGTTATCTGGTGTTTGCAAAATCAATGGCTAAATTAAGCAGAGAATGAAGTGCTGTTATTTTTGCTTGGTAATTGTGTGTGTGTGTGTGTGTGTGTGTGTGTGTGGGCATGTCTACATGCATGTGTGTTTGTTCACTAGAGACTGTTTGAGACATTTTCTCATCAGATCATCAGATGAGGGTTGTATATTTTATGGAAAATCTAGCATTTACATTTTTTTGACACCGTTCTCCCTTAAATTTACCCTTAACATATTGTGGCATACAATATGTTAAGGGTAAATTCTCAATATCTCAAAGCACCTTTATGGATGTTATTCGGGCTGACCGATTGTGAATAAATATCTAATTGCGATCATTTTTGACTGAAATTGTGATGTGATTTGTGATATCAGAGGGATTTTTACATTATTATTCCCATTTTCTTTTGAATAACATATTTGAAAATGACTACAAGAAACAAAGATGTCCTCATCAGTCTGCAGAATATGATCTGTAAAGGTCAGGACAATATTTGATCTAAAATGGTAATTTGACACACATTTAGGCTTTAGGCGATTTTGAGTAATTGTTCAGCCCTACACCAAATGACTTGTTTATCTGGAAAATGTAATGCATATCAAATATATGTACATTGTGTCTCAAGTACAAACCTCTGAATTACACCACCAATATTCTGAGCCACATGTAGTGAAACGGTCGATAGCTGCGCAATTACATGTAAAATAATCTCATTTACCTACATGCAGGGGAAACCCTGTAAGTTTAAAAATGGCATCCAGCTCCAGGGCTTTTAAAAGTAAAATGTCTGTATCTGTAGAGTTTACTGTTTATAAATGACCTCCAAGATGAAGTTACAGTAGATGAAGCTGTATTGATCTCTGTGGGGAAACGAATAGTGCCAGCAGCAGATAGAATAATGCAGGGGAAAGAGAGGAAATGTAGGTTACGCGCACGAGAATGGAATATAAGATGAGTGATCAAAACAAAGGCAGGCTAATGTATAGGCATATGCATAAGGATACAGCTGACAGTGTGGGAAAAAGCTGAATATCTAAATATATAGTGAGTATCATATTTGTACTTGCAGTATTTTTAGTTTCTATCAGTCACTTGCAGAACTAGAAATGAGAAATTTCAATAATTCCTCATTTTTGCGTGGATTCTATTTGAAAGTTTTCCTAATTGTCTTCCAAAACAGACACTTTTGCATTATATCTGAGAGTCATGTTACAATCGAGGTGCTAGAGTGCAGTCATTTCCAGTCAGGACCCACAGATGGAGTCGTTTAATACATTTTTCCTACTTTTTTTACTTAATAAAATAGACATGAAATCAAACATCCTTCAAATTGTCTAGGTTTAGGTGTCAAGATTAGTATTGTTTATGTAGTAATTGCAGTTTAACATCTTTCAAAACAGGTTCCCATACCATAAATTTAGGAAGCATTGCTCTAAAGTATACCCAGACATCTAATGGTGAGACGACTGATGGCAACACGTGGACACCTCTTCCCCAACCCTGTCAGGCAACTACAAAAACTAACTAAAAAAAGAACGCCCCATAGATAGAGTTGATTTATGAATCAACTTCTGCATTAAAATGTAAAACACACTCTCAGTCTTCTGTAGGAATGTGGCAGCCTCCTTAAAGCAAGAACCCTGCCTTAAGTCCTTTATAAAAAGCTTATTGTCTTAATTTGAAGCAATTATACACTTAAGTGTACATTCTAATGGGTGGTATATTCAATAGACACTCATAAACCATCCTTAATGTTAATTTAATTGCAATCATAGCTTAAAATTAACCTATTGAAGAAGTTGCCCTTGTTGGCCGTTTGAGAGAATACAGCTTTCAGGCACTTTGGCAATGGCTTCACATACTTTTTCTTTGAATAAAAGTATTATAGTCAGAAATGGTTTATTATGTACAAACGTGTCATGATTTACATTGTGAATTCAGTTTGTCGACTTTGTCCAAAGTAGGATCCCCTCTAAAAAAGTTGCACTCGTGGGTTTAAACTGGATATTTTCCAGGAACAGAAGAAACTATGGGATTTTTCACCTCTCGTCTAATGGCTGCACAGTCACAGGATGTGAGACTGCAGCCCATTGATTGGCCGAGCCAAATCAGAGCAGTATTACATGAGCCAGTCAATGCCTCTGATAGCTCAGGGCCAGCGGGAATTCTGAGATCGAACCTCATCGCTTGTTTTCACCACCACACCCACCCTCCCGCCCATCCCCCGCGCGCACACTTTTCACATTTCCCCGTCTCTTTTGTCTTTTTCCTGCATTGCTGCTGTTATCAAAGGCCCCTCAGATAATGGTTATGAATTGAACAGTGTTGCCGTGTGACGTTTAAGGGCACGGTACATACATTTGGGAGAGGCGGATGAGAGACAAACGAGATTAGACCATTCAACATCTCGACGTGCAGATGGGAATAATTGGTGGGTTGACGGGAGAAAAATAGGGCTGCACATTCTTTTTGTCATTGATTATAATTTTGTGGACTGTGACCCCCTGATTAATCTTTCTTTATTAACACTGTGGCCATTAATTCCTTTCACAAAAAATGATCTTTTCACTTATATCACAACTTTCAAAGGCCCCATTAGTGGTTGACACAGCAATGTCGTGTATCAGAATCAATTAAGTTATGACACCTTGGTGTAATTACTATGAACAGATGAGGCACTGCTAATATTCAGTAATTCCCTCAGGCTGGTGCTCGGGACTGGATTTAAGATGATTATTTGTCTTTCAGGAAACACGTGCAATAATAATGCAGTATTTGCATTCTCCACTTTATTGGGTACACGTGTTCAACCGCTCGTCAGCGCAAATATCTAATCAGCCAATCATTTGGCAGCAACGCAGCAAAGCTTTCAGGCCTGTAGACAAGGTCAAAACGGCCTGACGGAATTAAAATGGGCATCAGAATGGACGATTAAGAGAAAGGTGATTAAAGTGACTTTGACCATGGTAAACGTGCTCGTGTGAGTATTTAAGAATCTGCTGGGATTTTCCTGCACAACCATCATCACTTTAGAGAGTCTGAAAAAGAGAAAATATCCACCAAGCTGCTGCAGTTCTCTGGGTGAAATGTTGTCACTTTAATGGGTGGGAGTGTGTAATAGTTACTAGCCATCTATCTAGATCTGTCTGTCTGTCTTCCTCTTACAATTTCAATAACATTCAGTCACCACTCATATTGAGCTGAGAACATTTATTTAGTCGATGTATAAGTCTGATTTGTGCTCTTTTGAAGAATGCTGATTATGTGTAAATAATCAAAAATAAACAGTGACGTTATACCCGTGTTACAGTTTGGTATAAATTATCATTTTCTTTCATATACAGCAGCACACTCATAATAAGCTATTTCTTATAAATCAGTATTTAGTGAGAAGAATTAAAGAGCTGGCAGTAGAATACCAACGCAACAGACTGTCTGGCTTATTAGGAAACACTCAGCCAATGTGATGATCACGGATCTCTGCTGTCAAGGTGCCATTGCTGGTGATATGTGGACGTCCAGGACGGCCAGAGTTGGGCTGTGTTTGGTTTGTGTTCTTGTTCGTGTTTGAACTTCAAAGGCCTCTCAAACATTTGTTCCTTGGATGTGAAGACTTGTCCTCTGGGAATTTAGACTGAAAGTCGATGAGAATGTCTCAGTTTTTCTGACAACAACTGTGCACATGGAGGGAATTATCAATATGGTGGTGGAAAACCAAGGCGTTTGTCACCAGTGTAATGCAGATGGTGTGATATTCTTTATGTTTTCAGTACAGTACGTTAGATACTCTCACTGCAGACTTTGGCTCTTCATCAAAAACCGTCCTCTGTGATCTGATCACGTGTGAACAGCCTAAAGTATGACTAGGACTGGACGATATGGCCAAAAAATAGTGATATTTGAAGACAAAAATATATGATATAGAATATATATGAAAAGAAAACAATAACCACATGTTATACAAGAAACATTTTGCATATCTGAGAAAGAAAAAGACAATTCCTGCAGCCACATTTGAGGCCACAATCAACAGAAAAGGACAATTCCTGTATGTCAGTTCATATTTTGGGGCAAAATTGTTGACAATTATTGTTGTTAAACTGTCACCTCAACATCTTGCTTCAATTTTAATGTTTTTTCTGCTCATTTCCTGATAAGTGGGGAATAATTAACACTTGACTCCGCCTCTTTTGCCCATGGGACCAACATTTTTCATCACATTTGTCATCTTTCTAATTACAGCGGGATTGTTGGCTGTATTTTGTCACACCTGTACTCTAATGAGCTGCTGCTGCTGGTGTTTGTGTATTTTCTCGTAGTTTTTGTCTTGTTTTTAAATCATTTTTAATGGACAAACTGGCCAAACATCTTTCACATGTTTTGAAGATGACTGGATCAAAGAGTAGATTAAAGGTGTGCTTTTGATGATGTGGTGCTCGGCATAATGATGAGGGAGTTGGAGATAGGATATTGAATAAATTCACCTCTGGTTTTGGGGAGCAGTGTGTAATCATGGTGCACAGTGTGCAGCAAAGTGGGAATTGGGTCCCCTTGCCTTGATTATAAACTCAAAATTAAATGGATATTTAGGCTGACTCTTACCACTATCATGTAGAAAATAAAAGGAAAACCAATCACCGTGCCTCAGTGGAGCTGCAGACTTTCTCTGCGGTGTGTTACCTTATTCATCTGCAGCTCATTTTATCCCGCTGATCTTTATTTTCTGTTTCATAACCTCTTCACCATGCAGCCACACAAAGGTTTAAAAAGAAGTGAGGGGGGTGGAAGGGGTTAATTTGACCTCCCACACACCATCCCTGCCTTCGCCTTCATTGAAACAGTGACACTTTAATCTGCATTGAGTCATTTATATTCCGCGTGGCGCCCTGGCTCACTTCAGATCCAGATAGTGAGCAGCCTGTGTCTCTTACATGCACTTGTGCCGCATAGGAGACTCAACATCTTTTGCTCCTGCGAACACATGCCCTCCTTGTCCGTTCATGAGTATGAAAAAGCTCTCCCATTTGTGTTTTGCTTGCGTCTGTGGGCATGCACGCACAGAGTCTGGCTGTGCTGCTGTGTTAGCCCCATTTAAATCTATTATCTGTCCCTCCATGGGCTGCATTCAGAGGGGCTCTTTGCTCTGTAGTGCTGCCCTTTAAATGGCTGTCCATGCCCCTCATTTGTCTTAGGATTCTTCTGAAGCAGGAGGGAAAATGTACAGGCCTTTTGGCGATGCATGAACTCGTGTATGTGTGCGTAATAGCTGGTGTTGGGAGGAAAAGGGATGGGGAGAAAGAGGGGGGGGAGGGGCTGCTAATGAGAGATTAATGTGGCGAAGCAGGGAGGGGGATGGAGGAATTAGGAGGTGTGGGGGGTAAGGGGAAGAAAAGGCGATGGGGAAAAGGCTTTTTTTGCTATGAAAGTAGGGATTCATTAGTGCTGTAAAAGGTAAAATGTAAGCATGGTAATGTAAGGGCAGTAGTACAGTATTTTTCAGGTCTGCACAAGACTATTCTTCATTTATCTGCACTTATAATAAGTCAAATGTCATGGCTGCGAAATGTATTCGGGACATTTTGATGAAAAGGGACCTCTGCACCACTGTTCTTTCTCCCTGGTGCGTGTCTGGCAGGTAAAAATCCAACAAAAGAGTCGACTTTACAGTCATAGTCGTTTGCCCTTGAAATCACAGGCTGTCAGGTTCTCTATAACTGTCAAAATAAATGTCACATTTTCTACCAGGAGTCGAAAGGAACATAACATTTTTTTGTCAATGTGGGACCCCATAAGGGTTATATTCAGGCTGACCACATGGGTCCCAAGTGAATCTGTCCATCCATTTTTGTCTACTTTAAGCTCACGCCCCCTTGGTCATCTTTCCAGGCTACATTGTGGGCATGAGCTTTGAGGTCCCTTATGGTTTCAGTAACATGGGCCCCAGACAGGAAGCCCGTGCGGGCCAACATGGGAGGGGCTACTGTGGAAACTACGGCTTGGGACCCATATTTTCAGCCCAAATATAACCCTTATGGGGCCCACAATGACACGCTGGTTGGTGTTGCACGATATTGGACTTTATGCTGATATTTTTCAGGAGAGCTGGTGCCGATAACCGATATCCTTTCTTCCCTGCACCCAACTCCCCACAGTCATTTAACGCTTTCTGTAGTGAAATTGACGTTTTTTTCATACTTGTGTCACTGCAAATATACATATAAACTTTCCTGTATCCAATAAAAAGCCAATATCGCCTGATACCAATATCCTGCACATAGATAGTTCAGGTTTTTGAACTTTCTCAGGTTGTGAAATAAGGTACTGACACGTAGAGCGAGTCTGCTCTGTGTGTGCAGTAACAACTGTTTTGGCCGGAGAACAAGTCTGTGATGTCTTAAGAATATGTTTGGCTGCTTTATCTCACAGTTAGACGGCCTTTTCCCAACAGGAAACACATGTTTGTGCCACACTGTAAACCTTTGACTCCCTGCACCAAAGTCCATAGAGAAAATCAACGATTTTACATCAGGGCTCACAGGTGTTGCTGATCCACCACTGCCTCCATCTTCAAGCTCAAATGTGTTATTTTGTGACTTCTGTTTTCAAAGTCCTTCATTCACATTTACCTCAGTGACACAAAGTTGCCAGATGAGGCCGCAGTAGACCAGCAGCTCCTGTGTCCCTGTGAGCCAAAAATGCTGTTTTTCTGTATGGACTTTGGTGGTGTGGGAGAGTAGAAATAAAGCAGCAAACATATTCTTATGATGTTGTCGACGAGAGGTGATGCTTGTGAAGTGGAGAGAAAACTGCTTGTTTTACATAAGGAAACTTTCCCTTTTACGTTGTAGATTTAATCTTAGATGAGTTACACAAAATGTGCGCACTTGCTTTTGACATCTGTGTGAGTCATTGCTGCTTCCACTCCTGAAGAAAGAGTTTTATTGTGCTGCGTTTTTCACATTTTGTCTTTAGCGTTGCATCACACCTGAGAATCCTTAACCGTAGAAATAAAATAGACTTGTGTCTGTTCAGAAGTGACACCCCAAGAGTACAATTGAAGTAATGTATACATCATTTATGTGCCAATTACATCCAATTACTCCTCCTCCTCCTCCTCCTCCCTCGTGTTGGTGTGTGTGTGTGGGCGGACCTCGGAGGAGAGAACCACACAGGAGATTTGGACATTTCCTACAGGATGAGATTCTGTGTGTGGTGGTGATTAAGGCTGATTATTGTGAACATGCTATCACACACACACACACACACTAATAACAAGTACATGTCGAGCCCTGAGATCTGCCTCCCTGACATGAGGATATAGGAGCAAAAAGAAGAAGCTACTGTGCCAATTTAAGTTCTGTTTATTCCTAAATGTAAGAAACTAATTTCCACTCGAATGGATGCATTGGACAGTGTTTTGAAAAAGCGCTGCACACAAAAATGTTTGAGGTCGAAAATCAGACATTGAAATATGAAAATGTTTCCTAAGAAGCTCTGCTTATTGAAGCGTGTAATGGTTTCCAATCTTCCAAATCACAAACACAAAGACATTTTGCGACACACAAACATATTCAGACATTTATAAACACATAAGAATTGTTTGTTCCGTGCTGGCACACTTTAGCCGCAGCCGTATTACGGCCTCTGTGGTTCCAGTCAAAGGGAAATATTTGACATTTAGACGCCAACAGTGGTGTAAAAAGAAGAGGAAGCACTTTTAACACCTTCCCACTTAATTGACGATATAAATGGTCACTTCCTGGTTTTCAATAAGTCAGGCCGATTATTTCTGGTAAGAGATGCAGAGGTGAATTCAGTGGAAGGGACGCAGCTGTGTGCCACTTTTTTCCATTCCACATTTAAGTGCTGTTTTCATTTGAGGCCATTTTGAATCCCTGAGGACCAACTGCTAAAACAACTAGGGCTGCAATGATTATTTGGTTAATTGAGTGTTAATGTTTATTCATTTGATAATTGATGTATGAGTATTTTTTTTTTTTTCAAAAATTGAAACAAGCTTTCTGATTTTTCAGCTTCTTAAATGTGAATATTTTCTGGTTGCTTTGGTCTGGAAGTCATGATTTCAAATGTTTGTATAGATGTTTTTCTTTATGGTATGGTTTAGTTTGGCTTTTTATCAACCTAAACATAAGCTTACTTCAGAACTTCCACGCCAGAAAAAATCCATCTCAGGTTTTCCAGGCTTTTAGTTCTAGCCAAACTTCAGACATGGACAGATGGCAAATGCAGACTTTTACACAGAGTAAAAGCCTGAATGGCTCTCGGCGCTCTGCTCCATTGTCTCTCCACTGGTGTCTCCGAGAACCTATTTGATTTTAAATGCATCACATTGCATCACCGAGGGAAATAAAGTCACAGTAAACAGCACCGTGAAAAAATACTTTTTCAGTATATGTAGGGCTGGGCAGTAATTCAATAATATTACTGTGTATATATCACCATAAAAATGTTTTAGTATCGATATAACAGGGGTTTGATGTCATGTTTATTCACAGTTGTTTAAGAAAATGTTTAAAATCCCCAAATATCGTGTCACACAGAAGCAGAAATCTGTCCATAAATAGATAAATACATGCATTTTATCATGATAATTATAGATATCGACTGATTTGAAACTTTCCTTCCTGTGGTTACATTTTATGCAAGTACATAATTAATAATAAAGTCAGTATTTTCCAGTGTTTTTCATTGTCAGAGGCAAGGGAGCCAGATTTAGTGACGTTTTGTCTCATGAAGCTTATTGCTGCAACAATTAATCGATTAATACATTCATTTTACTTAAATAAACAGTTAAATAGGAATATTTTCTGGTTTCTTAGCTCTTGACATTGTCTCTGCAAGGTGTGGAAAACAGGGTTGAACATTTTTTCCCAATTTTCTGGCATTTCATGCACCAACAATTCATCGATCAGGTGAAACAATATTTGAAGGATTGATCGAGTCCACGCCGGCTGGACAGAGCTTCGGTCACAACCTTATTGTTCGTCTCAGGGAGTCCATTTGTCGTTGTAAAACAGGAGAAAGGTCGCCGGACTGTACAGTGTCTTATTGTGCCGCTAATTCTCACCCAGCACTCGCAGGTTTATGGCTCCACCTGACGATAGTTTTTCATGCAGCTCGCATAAAAAATAATCAGCTAATCAAAAACCATGGTAAGGCGATGACACACTAAGGTCAAAAAGTCCCATTTCCTATTATTAGTTAATGTAGTTTATAGGTGTTTGGTCAGGCTTGAAGGTGGAGGGACAGAGAAGCAGCTTAGTTCAGTGATGGAGTAACATTTCAAACGTTGTGTGGAAGACATTCATAGTGTTGCACTTAGTTGTTCATATAAAAAAGATGGAAGGAGCTCAGGAGAGGAGTTCAAACCCTGGTGAATGTCGGATTGTCAGTTTTGGAGAATTTGTTCGATGGAGCGCTTTATAACCTTTGTATACGAGGCAACTTCTTGTGATTTTTACCTCCCACAATATTTATTTTATTTTATCAAAGACCTCGCATAATAAAAATAACAATGTTATATCCATAAACAATATACAGTTTAGAGTCAAATGGTTGAAAGGCTGCTGTTTGACCTTCAAACAACCATGTCAGTCATTTGCTAATATCGACGTCGCTCATGCAACATTAACGTGAATGAGACCATAACGGATTGAGGAGAATTGCTTTCGCGAGGCGTTCCCGAGAGGGTCGGGAATATTTTTGTGACGGAGACGGAAATAACAGTGGATCTGTTCTTGGATCACAGCGAATAAGTCGTGTGAAGTCACAGATGGTTTTTTAACGGGAACAACACTCTGGCCAGGGGAGCTGTTCTCACACACACTGGAGGATGCTGTTACTGCTCACGCACACATACTCTCGCACGTATCGCACGCATGAGCCGCTATTCCTTTTTTATTTAAATGGCAGGAAGACACAGCAGCATTTACATGCTCAGATTTCAGTGGTTTGTAAATGAAGTAGTACAGGAAGTGAGGGACAGAGACTTGATAGTAAATGTCTTCAGGATGAAAGGACAGAGAGCTGAAATCAATAAAAGCAAACGGCTATCTGATTTTTATTTACATTTTTACAGTCCGTGCATTGTGAAGCGTCAGATTTTACATTTTTAATATCCGATCCAGGGATTTTGACCTGTATCGGACCCTCATACTGATATCGGTTTGATACCGTCATTTTAGACCCTTTAAACTATGTACTTGTTAACAACACATTTGTGCAATTTCAAGCTGAAGAAATAAACAGTCCCACAACATGAACTCAGACTCAATCGGTGCACAGATAATCCTGCAATAGGACTTTGCTATTGTATCAGATTTTACATTTGTATCCGTCCACTGTGTGATCCAGTGATCTTGACCTATAGTATGGGTTCATCCCTAGTTCTTTCTGCTGCTTTCTACTTCAATTTGTACTTCCTGTGAGACACACATTATTTAGCCTATTGTGCATTAACGTAGACCACAGAAGAAGCTGTTCAATTTCGCTGGGAATCATTTAAAATTGGCAAATCCAAAGCCTTAAATTGCAGACCCTACCCTTAAAGCTAGGGTTGGCAAGGAAAAGTCCCCAATAGCAGGCTACACTTTGTAAACAAATGCAAACAATGCATCCTCACTCTTCCCGTCGGCTCTCTCATCGAAGCTCTTTGAAAACGCTACAGTAGAAATGTGAATTTTTGCTGCACTTTCTTCCAATTTTCTGCGACTCACTCGCTAACTTCAGGCTATCTTCTCCGCTTCATTGGTGCGCGGCTCTTAGGCCTGTTGAGTTTTCAGGGAGGCGGTTCAGTGAGTGCTGCACAGGTGCACCAATCGATCATTCCATGCAATCTGAACTAAATGATGGGTCGTGTTTATTACAGCACTGCGATGGCGCAGCTTTTTTTATCAGTGGCTGTCAGAACATGAGGAGGAAAAACCAGTGTTTCAGAAACAATTTTAGGGGGGTGCAGATCTGAGAGATTTGCTCCACAGATTTAAGGAGTTTTCAATTTAGTTTTGTCTGTAAAAATGTAATAAAAACCACAGACATTTATGGTGATGAGATCTGAGTTTGTACAATTTGTTGAATTGTTAAATTATAGACAGTTTATCCAGGAGTTTCTTTTAATTCTCTATTATATTATCAAATGTTTGCACTTCATTTTAAAATCATATTCTTTAAAGCATGACACATACATGTTCCTTCTTGTTAAGGCCTTTAAAACCCCAGTGTGTAACATTGAGGAGGGTTTATTGGCTTCAGTTGAATGTACTAGCCTTAAGTATATGACCATAAGTGGAAAAATTGCATTATCACAACAATTAGCCTTTAACATGTACTTTAGGCAAAGGCGATGTTTCTATAGCAACTAATTCAAATCGACCAAACTGGTGTTTTGTGATTTGAAGCAGCAGTATGCTACGAAATGGCAGCCCATGTAGAAAAGGGATTTGAAGAGGCACCGAACCTTCTCAGTGGCTGCCCACAGCTCCGAGTTCTAGGAAGGTTCCTAGAATGGTTAAAAGGTTCAATGCAGAAAATTTATTTCCCTGTACAAATTATTATTTGATCATTTCTGGTATATGTCTCACAAATTCTACTTTTCCATGATACAGTTCTAGCTCGACTCGACTCGGTGTGGAACCTACGTTAATGCGTGTTTTCAGTCTTTTGAACGGATCTACAGTTGGACATTGTTCTGTTGATTGTTCTGACCAATCAGTGGCCGGCAGTCTATTGATTTTAGTATTGGCTCAGCTCGCTTGAAACCGCGCAGTAGCAGGTACCGTGCTACAACTGTACAAAGGAAAACCGTGATCCAAATGTGGACTGGTTCGACGTGTTATGGGAACTAATGAAAGCGTATGTTGTGCTGATGTTTCTTTGATGACTCAGCAGAGCATAATTCCTCCCAAATCGGCATCATCAGCCTGACGTCGGGACGTTTTACTCTGCAGTGAATGGTGAAGACAGATGAGTAACAGCATCTGTTTAATGAGCAGGCGTGTCCATACGATGAGCAGCTCTCATTATATTTCCAGTGCGAGTTCAGGTGCTATACGGTGGAGAAAGCCTTGGAGGACTTTTCTTCATTAGCTACTGTTGTTCATTAGTGCTGGGGTCAAATGGTCAAACTCACACCGAATGGCCCCGGGAGGGAATGGATCCTGACCACACACACACAGCGATGATGACCTCCTCACCTTTAACCCCACCTCTTTAGGAATAAAGATGGAAGGAAGCCAGATGGTGTCTATCAATCTGTAGCTCTGGTTCTTATGGATACAACAACAACAGAAAATAATTGGTTTATGGATGCCGGGGCGTGATCAGTAATCTAAAATGGAGACTTCTCAAGATTGAAAACACGGCAGGATTTTTAATGAGCCTATTACATTTTTGATGATACATGTGTAAAAATTCCACTCAAATCAAAAGATTCAATTCTATATCAGTTTAGCTTTAGTGGTTTTTATTGACGACTGGCAGGAAGGAGGTTTTGTTGGTCGGTCTCGTGAGTCATCATCATCATCATCATCATCATCGTGGATCCTCAGTCATTATGTTTCCACAGTCACACATTCCCATTGTAGCCTGTAACTCAGCATTCACGCCTTCACACGTCAGTTCTCGGCCATTTGTAAACGCTGCAGAGGCAGAAAGTGACATGTCCGATAACAGAACACATAATGCTGCTATTAAACAGTGAATATGACCTATACAGGCTGCGCTGGTGCATTAGCTTTCCAGATTATCCCGGTGTCTCCCAGAGAACTAGATTTGTTTATCAGCATCGCTGTAATTCCATATATTCTGTCATGTGTCATCTTCCCTTTCCTTCTTCTTTGCTGGCGTATTTTTCTTTGCTTACGTGTAAACTTCCACTTGAAAATGTGAAACACACTTTTAGAAACATGGCGGCGCAAGGTGATAAAGTAAGGCCCTTACCTGAAGTACCTAGAAAAGTCTTATTCTAAGGCTACAAAAACCAAGTGACTCTTATTTTAAAGTGATTATACACTTATACAAACATACTTATGGGAGATGTTATGAATTTCTGCCAATAAACTCTCATAAATGTCTTACACTGGACCTTTATACCAACCAACACAGACACACAAACTCGTGAGGCACAAAGAAGAATAAATTCACGCGCACACACAGGACACGTTATTGACTTGACTATTTGAACAGCATAAACAAAGCATTATTCCTAATCTTAACTAATCTTAACCCGAACCATAGTTCACATCTCAGCCCTAAACTTTAACAGTTTCTTAAACATGAGCTTCTGCCTCATTAGAACGTGTGCTTTGATGATGGAACTATTATTATGGGGCGATGGTAGATCAGTAGTTATAGTTCAGCAAGTTGTCTTTCAACTGGAAGGTTGTGCTGCAACAATGATTCAATTACTTGATGATTCATCATTATTATGTATCGTCAACTCTTTGTTTTTTAGCTTCTTTACTGTGAATATTTTCCATTATTAAAACGTAGTAATTTTAGTTTGTGGACAAACAAGACATCATACAAGATCAACATTTTCTGACATTTTGCGGATCAAATTAATCGATTATGAAAATGATCTTGAGTTGCATTACTAGTTATGGGTCCCGGCTCGGATAATCTACATGCCGATGTGCCCTTGGGCAAGACACTTAACCCCACGTTGTCCCCGACAGCTGTGCGGGCAGTACGTGAAAGGGTTATGAAAGATGTGTGATAGAAAACCGCGCCGTGTAAGTGAACAAGTGAATGAAAAAACAGTTTCGTCAAGCAGCTTTGAGTGGTCTTCAAGACTAGACAAGCGCTCTGTAAATATGCAGCATTTACCATTATGGAGGATTATTATTAGGTATCAATGTGTTTGAAACAGTGTGTGTGTGATTACTCCAGCTTGACTAAGCTCCACCACCTCAGCTCCCTCCAGCAGACGAGCTGAGAAGAGCCCGTGATTGCAACGTGATTGGCCAATTATTGCTCTTTTATCACACCAGCCACGGCGTCTCCCTGCTCGCTGGTCAGTGGGAGGCGGTGGATGAGTTCATTCAGTGGAGCTTTTTTTTTTTTTTACGCTGTCGTGTGTGGCTTAATAACTCCATACAAAATCACCCAAATGACGGCGCTGATGACAGTGATTTAGCTCAGGATGCTCACAGTACGGTCGCCGGGGGAAAAAGAAAAGGGAAACAGGCGGCTGCTTTGATGGAGAACGGAACAAATAGGGAGTCATTGTGGCAAATGAAGGACTGTACAAATCCAGCACGACTCCCCCGGTTATAATGAAATAAGCTAATCATGTTCTATATATAAAAGTGAAGTTCTCTGTGTGACCTGCTCCAATACTAATCAAACGGATTGTTTTCTTCATCAGCTCCCGACAATAATGACAGACATTGGCAAAAAGCTGGAGGGTTTGAGGTTTATTCCTTTTATAGTAACAGTTGCACACTGACTGCACAGAAAACAATACTACCTATGCAAATGGCTGTTTTCAATGCCTGGGAAAAACACACACAACACACACAAAACACAAACTCAGTCTTTGAAAGCCAAACAAAGACAGTCTTTTAACTGTAAGAATCAGAAAACGTTAAACGAGCTAAACGGAACTATACGTACATATGTTTTGTTTAAATACTGTTTTTCAATCATGACAGAACCTGCTGACCTTTGTCATGCTTTATGGAAATCACAATGATACCATCATCTTCCTGGTATGGTGCTGTCCTGTGTCTAATCCACGTAAACGTGACATAGTTCTGTTTTGTAACAGCTGTATTTTCATTCCAAAAAAGGGAATAATGAACAGACACGAAAGTCACAGACATGGAAAAGGAAGACAATGAGACGGACAGTGGACAGCGAAGGGACGAGCAGACACGTGTTGTGCTTGTTTACTTAGAAAGTGCAAGTGAAGCTACTTCTTCTTCTGTGCATTTAATTTTGTGTCCATGTAAACGATAGAATGTTTCCAGGATTGAAGACATTTCCGCACACGTAAACACAGCTATTGTCTAAGGCAGGCGAGACATGCAGCAGTGGCTGCCAGTGTTTTCACCCCGGAGCGTCTCTTTCAGGCAGTAATGTTGCTTCAGGTTATACAACCCTGATGTGTTCTTCTTCCTCTGTGCACACAGACGCACAATCACACAGCTGACGTCAGGACTTATTTTCTGAGACAGCTTGTGGTGGATTTGCAGAGCGAGCAGGGAATGGCGTTGTTTATGCGGCGCCCTTGACATTTTCCCCACCTCCTCACATCCGCTCAGTCGAATCAAAACTCGTGTTGTTATTGAACCGAGGTCCTGGAGCCCACTACCACTATATCCACCCAACCCCCCAACACCGTTTTGCCCTGCTCCACTGTGGGAGTGATCATGAATTGCCCTTGAATCCAGACGGAGGCTGGATCTTAAACCCCCTCCTCTCCTCCAGACATTTCCATATCACACAGCATGACTGGGACCAATGTGGTGTTTGATTGTGATTGAGAAACAAAGCGAGAGATGGAGGTGAAAAGAGGGGATAAAGGGAGAGAAAGAGAAGGAGTGGGTGTGAGAAAGGAGCGTTTGACAATGATTTGTCATTTTATTGGCGTCGAAACGGAAAATGCAAATGACTGCAGACAGAATGAAGCAGTGAATGAATGCTCTCTCTGGTTTTACATGACTAACACTGTGTTTTCACAGTAAATTACCGCAGTGTTCATTATTTCCAAGATCTTACTGATTACTGTGAAGTTACAGTAAAATACAGTATTTAGAAAGGAAAATACTGCTTAATCACAGTTCTATAGTGCTTGGTATAAGTACTGTAAATAAGCAGTAAAAATATCCAGAAAACATACTGCTAAACCACAGTAATGGTATGGTATGACTGCAGTGAAGTTACAGTAAAACACAGTATTTGTACATGAAAAATCCTTTGCTTTCATGGTAATACACTGTACCAAATATAGCTACTCAGTAAGAAACAGTAAAACAGAAAATCACAGTAATTTACGGTACCAACATAAATAAATAGTAAAATGCCAGCTAATCACAGTACTAAAACGCAGTATTTATACAGGAAAAATACTTATACTAATGCTAACTGTACTGGGATAGCTCCTCCAAAGAAATGGTAAAATACAAAATTCAACATTTTTTGCATTAATGTGTGGTATGACTGCAGGGAATTACAGAAAATACTGTATTTATAAAGGAAAAATACTGCTTCATCACAGTTCTATATTGATAGTATGGCATAACTACTGTAAAATAACTGTAAAATACAGTAATTTTGCAAAAATACTGCTGCACTGTAAAATATTTGACAGTAAATTGCTGTGTCCTTTACACTGTACTTTCATAATAGTTATGTCACATATTTGTTGCATTAGTAATAGTATTTTTTGTATAATTACTCTATTTTACTGTTACTTAACTTGTTGTTTTATGTATAAATACTGTATTCCTGTGACATTGCAGTATTCATTTCCTTTATAAATTGTACATTTTACTATAACTTCACAGCACTCATAACATACAATACATTATTGTGCTTTAAGAATATTTTATGTATAACTAATGTATTTTATTGTAACTTCACTGTAGTCGCACCGACTATTATTGTAATTTAGCAACATCCTCCTGCATAAATACTCCTGTATACATACAGTTTATTACTGTGATTTATCACAATTTCCTTGTAAAAACAAAGTATTTGTGTAACTGTGTAAATCACACTTAAAAATCACAAGCAGTTTCCTGTATTAGTCATTTTACAATATGTAAATGATCACAGTCAAAGCCTGTGAAATGATAATGATGCCATTTACAGTTAAAGCCTATAAAATCCTCAAATATAAAAATCCTGAAAATAATTAACGGCGATTGTAAAATTTAGAGACACCTGCTCCTTGCTATGGTACTGCCGTCTAATACAGTCGCGTGTGGAGTTTGTTTTTCGCCTGTCAGCGAGAACAAGGTGGGAAATATTGTTATGCAGCGCTTATATTTTAAATGTTAAAAACATTGGTGTCAAAAGACGCCACAGCACTGTGCAGCTGGATGTTCTTTATGATTGCTTTAATAGTAAATCAGCTCCTTTGGCAGGGACTTCTACTTTCAGGCATCAGTGCAGATATTAAATATGAAAAACTCTACACTTCTTTTTTTCTTCCCCCTTGGCTTGTTTACTACTATAACTGGGAGATATAAAAAAAAATGGCAGGAATCATTTCTCACTGACAATACATCAGTTTAAAAGCCGGTTGGGCTTAAAATCCACCCCACATAAATTTCCTGGTCATCCGAGGATGGTGCAAGGCCGTGTGCAACAAGGCAGTTTTCATAAATGCTGGTCTTTATGTAGTAAAGGACAGAAACTCTGAATAAAAGCGTTCAGAAATGTATGCACATTACAAAGCTTTTATAGGAAATATTTCAAAGGATATCCTTGTTAATTTTAAACAGGTTTTTTTTTTAGAGCTTGGAAAACGTCAGACACTGCAGCTTTTTGACATAAATATGAGTCAAAAATGTCACTGTTGTACAAGGAAAGAAAAACTGAAGCTGTAATAAGCCAGAGAAAAATGACAGATTGTTGGGTTTCATATGCAGGATATTAAAAAGTACTTAGATTTTGGCGAGGCCTCACTCTCTCCTGAATTATGGCCCATTTATACTCCCATTTGTCTCTTTTTTTACATCTGTCCCAAATGTTATCTCCGTCACTACCTCACATATTACCCCCTTGCATCCAGAGCCGGATTAACGCAAAGGCAAACTAGGCACGTGCCTAGGGCCCGATTGGCAGGGGGCCCAGACAGAGGGACAATCAAAACCTAAAAATGACTTGGTCCGCGTTTCAAGACGATTTACGCTCCTCGTCCTGATAACGCGACGCTGTCAGGGCGTTATGAGGACAGTCCGCTCCGATCGACAGTCGCGCTGGGGGCAGGCGGGCGGGAGAAGCCGTAGCGAGTGCACATGTCCGCGGCAAGGTCCAGGCGGGGGTTCGCTTTAAATCGCCTTCGCCCCGAGCCCTTCCAAGCCGATCTAGAGTCGGTCGCGGCACACCGCACTATAGAAATGACTGAAACGTGACTAAAACTAATAAGCGTTTTAGTCCAAAAGACTAAAACTAAGACTAAATCTAGAATGGCTTCCAAAAACAACACTGCACAGTACACCATCCAGAGAAACATCCAGACCAGTGGAGAAAACTGCTGAACAGTCCAGACCAGGAGCTGAGCTGCTGAGTGTTGAATACCAGAAAATGGAAGAGAGGTGATGCTTGTCCATGAAAATAAACCTCTTTACCACTACAACACAGTTTCTCTTACTGCAAATCTTATTGGTCTTTGTATATTTGACTACTTATTAAACTATTCAATTTAATCAACACATTTAATTAAGATTTTCTGCAAAATGCAATAGCTTACAACATTTATCTTATTTACTCTGTTTACATAGCAATGCTGACACCTATTGGTGATTTACTGGTACTACTGCCTTAACAATTACACTCACAATGGATAAGATAAGGATAATTTAATAGCATTTAATAGAGCCTTGTCGTAACGTATAAATACGGTAATGAATTCAAAAAGTAGTCTGATAGACTGTTTAATATACGACACATGACTTATTTTGGCATACAAAGAACCAACTCGTAACCAAAGACTACGCTATGTAAAATGTGAATTAACTTTTATTAGTAACTTTGGTAAGTTTCAGATTTCAATTCATAAATAACATCGATGGAGAGGGGGCCCAAAAAATACAGTCTGCCTAGTATAGTCCATTTATTTAATCCGGCTCTGCTTGCATCTTTTGCTTTGGAATGGCGTTACGCAATACTTCCTCTAGAGGGCAGAGCCAGGTGGAAGGCATTAACAAACATGGTGTTTGTTGAAGACATCATTGTACTGTGCTTGATCCGAAATAGACATAAACGCAAGTGGATTTATGGTTCAACTACAATTATTTGGTACAATATTTCCTTGTCGATCATGGAAAGCTCTCACGATGGACGTAATTAACTATTTCAATTAAGTCATTTGCGTATTTTGAGTATAAATGGAACTTTACTCTGATTAGATAAACACTAGGGATGAGAACAAATACTTAATTATTAATATAGTTAATAGTTAATGTGACTAATATATAATTAAAATAATACAAAACTGAAAAAAATGTTTTTATCGATTCCAAAGATTATATTAGGTGACGTGAGGCTTTTGCTTTGTTCTTTAAAAATCTGTTGCCCACACAAATACCCCTCACACTCACACACGTATCCATCATTTACGCCACTCCGTGCATCCAGGCCTTGTCTCAGTGTTATTTCCTGTCTCCGTGGGGAGCTGAGAGAGGGTTAATGAGGCAGACAGGCCAGATGATGCTCCTCCTGGTGAAGAACATCCAACGTTCCTTAAACCTGTGTTACGCACGACCCCTGTGTAACATGAGTTAAAGCTGTGCGCAAGTGTATTTTTTATCTAAAAAGCTTTTAGCATTTGTGTGCGTCTCTGTTGGAATATAACAAAATAATTGACCCCACATTTTCCCAGCACAACAACATATATTCCCTGATTGTCTGATGGGCCAAGAGGGCATTTAAAATGGATTTGAGAGCACCCTCTCCTGGACCGTGTGGTAATATCGCCAGACAATCTGATGCACTTCTACAATGTGTATTTTAAGTTGCTCACACTGGAATCGTTCCATAATTTCAAATGATTTCAAATTCACTGTAGTCTCTTATACATTTATGTAAGAAGATATATCAGTTTCAAACGACGTTACAATAAGCAACATAACCACTAGAGGGCAGTAAAGAGGTAGGGTTCTGTCTGATGACAACAGACCTGACAACCAAGGACAGATGTGACAAGGGACAAAAGTGGACACGTTTATGTTCTTTACACGTATGTAATTCTTGTCAAAATCAGACATGTCTGATGGTCATTTCAGAGGAACTATTAGCTCTACTGCCCCCTAATGAGCACCAGTGATACTGCTCTTTTTTGTCACCATCCCATTTATGTAAGATATTCCAAAACATTAATGAAATCGATGCTGAGTGTGGACACAATCCAGACTCTATGTGCATACAGATACTATAGTATAAATATGCTAAAGCAACTGGCAAGTGGACCATAACATTGATCAGAATCTTTACATGAGATTCAATTGTAGAGTTAAAATATGACACGAAAAACAATCACGATAAACGGAAAAATACAGAAAACGCCATTTAACCACATGATTCTCCCTTTGTGTTAAGATCGACACTATTACATCAGTATCAGTCCTTTGTCTGTATAAAAACATGCTCACAGTGGAAAGTTTACCTGGTGTAATGTTCACTTTAATTCACTGTGTCAGCACCGAACCCTTGCTACTAATGTGAAAACAAAGATGTACCGTCTTAAGTACTGTACCCCCTGGACTACTGCACTGCACAATTCAAAAACAGCTTGTTTTTGTGTGTGTGTGTGTGTGTGTGTGTTTGTGTGTGTGGACAATAGAAAGGTTCAGTAAAACATGATGTTGTACATCTTTGTGAGATGTTGTAGACTGACGTCGGGTCGTGTTTGGGCGACTGATGGGACTGAAAGATAACGGGCACAAAAACAGCGAGAGAGGGAGCGAGAGTGTGAGGCGGAAGTTTGCTCAAGGGACCGAGAGACTTTCTCTTGTTGTTCAACCGAAGAGCCTAATGTACAACGTAAACGCACACACACACACACACACACACACCTGCACACACTTAACAGGGCTTCTTATTGACGTTGATAGGTAGCAGTAGGGGAATAGTGTTGTGTTGTTACTGCACCAAACTAAGCAGCTCAATATTCGACTGACTCCAGGCAGGTGTCCCACTCTCTTGCAGTTTCTGTTTATTCTAAGACCTGAAGAAAAATGGGGGAAGTTTAATGATCTCTGCAGGGAAATTGGTTGTTACAGCAGCACAGTAAAAACAAGGCACAGTGTGTAGGAAGCAAAGTTTATGAAGTTTCCAAAGATGAAACTGCTCATCAGACCTGGTCTGAGGACATCCTTCTGAGGGATCACATTGACCGATAGTGGACATTTAAAGGCAGATAGTTTGATGCAAGAAAAGTTTGTTTAAGCGACTGCAGAAGTAATGAAATTTTGCAAGGTCCATTGAATGCTCCTCTAAGCTCAATATGCGATGGACTCCACATCACTCCCACTAACTCTCATGCAAAAGATTGTTGGGCTTTTTGCATCATTTCATCTTGTGGAGTCTTTAAACTGTTATTTCTGTTATTAGTAATCAGGGGAAAATCATGTATACACAACATATAGTGGCACTTTAATGAGCAAATATTGCCACTGACCTGCGATTTGCTGCTACATTTCCGCTTCGTATACAGGTTGTAGGCCAAAATGAAATATTGCAATGTTGGGCCGTTCAAATCTCGCGAAAATCAATATTATAATAACATTTGAGAGTGGGGGTGCCGTTGGATTAGAATAATATGAGGACTGAAAAGGTCTTATGTTGTTCATCACTTCTTTAGTAAACACTGAAGGAAATGCTCCTCTTCTCAAACAACAGCAAAGCTTCAGAAACACTATCAAACATAAGCAAGAACAGGATGTTGGCTGTAAGAAATATGAAAGAATGAGACGTTTCTGTGTTGTTATAGCTCACTCTGAGTGAGTCGGTGGTAAACCTTCAGGATGTTTTTCATCTACTTTCATTTTGTATTCATTCTTCAAACATTAGCTGCTACTTCAAACACACTTGGCAAATACAAGATGAAAAGAAGGACTTTATTCCGGAAGGATCTATTATCCTCTGTACTTATTCTTACACTGATCTGAAGTGGGGAGGATTTTGTAGGAGGTCGAGATTGGAACATCAGGTCAAAAATAATTATGTTATGTACTATAAAGGAGGATATGTTAAGAAAAAGTGGATCAAGAATTAATATTTAAAATACGTTAAAGACTTTTATTTTTAAATTATCCCTTAATTCATCCACTTGTGCTTTGGTAAATCTTTATTTTGATACATAAAAGGTATATAGACGAGGCAAGCAGTAAAAACACAGACAAGAAATAAATACAACAACAAATAGCAATTTACAAGTCTCTCACCAGGTTATTAGCAATGGTTATTAGCAAAATGACAGCTGGCACCTGGTGATTCTGCATCGCGGCAGGTTGTATCTGCACCATGAGGGAAGCGACATGATCTCACACTGTGAGTGATGGCCAGGAGCAGCCAAATTCCTGACTTTATTCAGGTCATTGAGGTCGTTCAGGGATGTTCCTTCAATTTGTACTCCACACCTTCACAATGGACAGATTGATGGAGCTGTTAATGTGATGAGCTAAAGAGAAAGTCAGACCAGTCACTTATGGTTGTTCGATCACACAGAAGAGTGACACTTGGCACCATTCCTACGTCACCTTCGTCCCCATAATCTATAGCTTATAGAATTTCTTTACCACACTTTACAGTTGAGTTATGACCCTCAAACTTTCATCAGAGCCGGCGAAATCAGAGCGGTTAAAATATATACAGTAAATGTCACAAAGGCTAAATTCTGTTGTCTCCATTCTGTCTATTTTCCATTGATGCTTCAGAAAATACACAAGACCACATGTAAAATGACTCTGGAGCTAAAGTTGCAAAACCCCAACAGTTTTTTTTTGGCAGCAACAAATTAAAGTTAGGGAAATGTTGTCAGTTTCACAAGTCACCCCAAATTTCATTTTATTTATTAACAGTCTATAAGGTCATTCATGCGTTAGGGTTGTCACTTTTATCAAAAATCAAATGCAAACAAATTTTGTTATTTGTCCTAATAAATTCAACTCTATTTGCGCCCTCTGCTGGATTATTTGGGGACTCAACCTAAATAGACGCAGCCTGCACTTTACATCCCACATTTGAAATAACACTGACAGCCCTACTATGCATATCTACACCAAATGTTATACAGTGGTTGCATATGAAACTCCACATATCCAAACTCAATAAGCACTAAGCGCTGACAACTTGAACAGAAATGACCACCTTCTTCAGATTGATGGTCTGACATTTCTTCTTTTCTGCTTTTCATTTCTTCAGCCAAGCATTGTACGCACTGTGTTTGGATGTGTTTCGTATGATGTCTAATTGACTAGAAACGCAAGCACGAGTGAGTTTTGTTTAGACGCCTTTAGATGACTGGAGACGTGTCTGCACCAAATTCTATGATATTGGTTGTCATGACATTTCACTCAACTCCAAAAAAAAACAACTTGTTGTGAAGGCTGAGAAAACAACCGATTGCTTTGTACCGTGGGGGCCATGCGTGTCAATTGAAGAAATTCATACTAGTTTTGAGACAATTTAGACCAAAATGATGCAACACTGGTCCATCATTCGATGAGATTTTGTCAGTATGAAAGCCTTAAACAATAATATCACTTTTTCATGGTGTTTCTATGTTGTAGTTACAGCTCAAAATTGTCTAATTTATTTGATCTAAAAACACATGTACAACTGGAGCTACTACTACTAAAAAATATTTGTACCACAGACATGATATAAAATTAAAAATTATACATTTGCGGTATGCCTGGAAACTGGAAAACTGTACAAAGTACACATGTTTCTGTAAACATCTCAAAGGGAAAAAATCTAAAATCCTTTCATATTAACAAATGTCGACATGAACACGAGAGAGCAGACTCTTACTTTCACTGACACCTCATTGTTCTTCATTTAACTAAGACGCACAAGCTCTGCAGAACATCAATTTCGATGCAGCGTGCGCCTCCTCTGCTCGGCGGTGTGGAGCAACAGCGAGGAGCAGTGGGAATGAGGGGATAAATCCTGAGCCCAAATGGTGTTGATGAAGCTTGTTACCGGCCGTAATGAGGTCAGAGTTGCTGCTGTCGGGGCTCGGATGGAGATTTATACGGGAATGAAGAGGTCCAGTTGTCCTCCACTGCTAACACCAATAAAGATAGATCTACTAAAGCAGTTTGGAGCATCGCGGGGGTGACGGGCATGATGGAGAACGCTGCTGCTCTGATAGAGTCTTGATATAATCAGGCGGTGGCGACTCTTTGGGCGGTTGAATGGGCAACAATGAAGCGCAGTCACAGTCAGCACCCATTGTTTTTGATGATTGGGTGTCCAACATTCGCGTTAGGAAGAAATTGAGACGTGCTGTGCTTATCTGACCGAGTGTGAATGGAGGAAGATGTTAAATGGAAGTGGGCACATTTGGCCCGTCTTTAATTATCAGTCTTTTTGATGAGTTGACCACATGCGTAAAGACAAGAAAGGTCTGCACAATAATTCAGTTCTCCCATTAGATATTGTGTTGTCTCTGGGCTCAGGTTCATAACACAGCACACATTTCCAAACTCAATAAGGACAAGATACTGGACAAAAGGGCCAAGAAGACAAGCTTTGTGAATCACAGCGTACCGCACGATACGATACGCGATACATGGTCCACGATACCAATAATATCACAATGCAACGATTCTGTAATAATCCATATTTCAAAGTAATCATATAGAGGTACATCATGCAATCTAACTGAAGAACACTCAACGTTAATGTTAAAAGTGCAGAATTTCTCTATTTATTCACAACATAGAGAACAAAGTGCACAAAGTCTATGTATTGAATGTTCATTATCCCACAGTAAAGTCCCTCTTCTTCAGCCTGGTAACTTCCACTCAAGTTTCCCTCATTTATCTGAGCAACGCCACCATGAGGAGACATGAAGTAGTGACGCCCGGCGAGTGAAACTGGCAAGGGCTGTTTACTTTAGAGCGCCTTCATTTGTGAATTAGAATACTATGTGTTTTTTTGCATGTAGATTACTGTATTTCACAAGGAAGGATGACGATATATCACCAAATCGATATTTTGACCCATCATCTTCCTATTTTCATTTCTTCTGTCCAACATAGTGCATGTTGAGTTTGGATGTGTTTCATCATGTGATTCATTCATTCATTCATGTGTTTGAATGAGAAGTTTAAAAACCAGTGAGTTGAGATGCTACTTTTTGACTGGGAATTGGTTGACATCGGCAAGAAATAAATGACCGTCATGGCGTCAGAGGTACAGCAGATTTTTTGGATGTGCATTTTTAAGAGTTATGACATTATTTTAACAGTAATATATCATTGTTTTTGACGTGTTAGCTTTCATTCTGTTTACTGTCAATATACAAAATAACAAAGCATTTGGAAAAGGGCACAAAATGACTTAAACCAGAGGGTTCGGCGAGATTCACATTACCAATTCTGATTACTCAACAGATTTGATTCTTCACAATATTGACTACAAATGTCCTTTTTCTGACTTGCACGTCAAAGTCACGCTGCTCTGAAACAGCACACATGCTCCCAATGTTTTTTCTTTTTTACATGCGTCATCATCGACAGAAAGCGGCATGTGCGATATTTTGTTGTCACTGAAGTGTGACATAGTGTGTGTCACAAGTGGAAGCTATCTTGGCAACTTTGTGGGGGAGATTTATCTCTCGAGGACAGAACGCTCCTCTGCTGTTTGATTTAGTCGCGCTGCTGGTGCAGGTTGATGACATCAAGACTCAAGAGTGCAAGAGTACAGACTAAAGGCTGCGTGATATGGT
The DNA here is from genome assembly GCF_958295425.1 of Solea solea. NCBI lineage: Eukaryota > Metazoa > Chordata > Actinopteri > Pleuronectiformes > Soleidae > Solea > Solea solea. Next base: position 3,319,356 of record NC_081137.1, read on the forward strand.
CAGTCTCACCTCATGTCGCTTTGCCACATATCATATCTGATAGGACCAGATGCAGAAGTGACACAAATTTGTTTGACTGAGTCATAAAAAAAAAAAAATCGAATTTTTCTAACAAAAACTGAAAAAAATCACATGTGAGTAGTTTAAATGTGGCTTTGAGAGCATTCGACCAAACTCAGGACTTCTGGCTGGGTCTAAATTCAAGACACCAGTGCAAAGACTTCATTTCTGTCATGTGGTGGGAATTCTACAGACCGTGGCAGCCCTTCCATCCATATATTGGATATACAAGGTTCCTCAGCATTAGCTGCGGGTCATCAACCTGCAGGTGGGCGTCAGACAGTTTTGTGGAACCGGATTATTCCTGGCCAAAGTGACATGCATAATTTTCTAACAAATGAAATGCCACAGCAGCAGTTTATGAGTCTCACCCGACTCGTCTGACGTATGAATCTCTCTCCGCCGGGGCCAGCGGGGAGGCTTCCTGGAAGAGGAAAGCAATTAAACACAGAGGCTGAACCAATTCACTGCACTGAGCTTCACTGAAGTGTAACAGTAGCAGACGGAGGAGAGAGACCAAAGGAACGTCGTTAGCCACCACCATATCATCTCCTCTCCACGGCGAGGAGGAGACTACATTTCAGCAGCAGAACAAATGCAGAGTGGAGAGAAGGAGCAGTTCTGCTGTGAGCTGAGGCGTTCAAAGTAACCTGAGAGGAGAGAAAGCCACAAATAAGAGAAAACACTGGGGAGAACAGATGGTATATACACTGTCTGGTTTGGAACTTAGCCTGTGAGGATAGAGGGTGGTCTTTTACCAAATCCCTCTACCACAGCTTCAAAGTGTTTCCCTGTAAAACTGGCCACTTGCTACTTTTTTTTCACCCCGTACTTTCACCAACTTTGTCAGGATGTGAAGTTGTGGACTTGACAAAATCGCTGACACTGCTCAGTTTCTGCAGCGCGAATGTAGATAAATCTGCCTCTGCAGCAGAACAATCTGATTCAACATCACATATTCAATTATATACATAATATTTAACATAAGCATCTTTTATGCAGTGTGTTGCTATACTGCTGGTTAAATGCATATGTTGTGTTTCTCCACTACTACTCCACTATTGCAATATGTTTTTATTACCAACAGACTTATTTATCACATGACTTATACAATCAATTAACATTTTTGAAGAAATGTTAGTTTTAGGTCATTGTCAATACAGAATGACATCCATTGCGTCAATAATGGTCCCATTAAGAGTCAAAAAGCATGGACGCATCGTGCTTGACCACTAGTCCTGTCCACTAGCTGTGTGTTTGTAGTTGTCGGTGGACAAGTCTCAATTATGCCCAAATACCAAATATGGTTTATTCTGGTTCCAGAAAAAAATGAAATGCACCTCCTGTGCTCAAATTACAGATTACACAGCACAACAAGGCACATAATGAACCAAAAGACAATTTTGAAGACTTATATTATATATATTTATCATCATCTAGACGACCTGTAATGGTGACTTCATCTGCAAAGATCTGTGGAATCAAAGTAGTTGATTAGATGATCCAACTCTTTGCTTTAGCAGAAACGGCATCATGTCGAAGAAGTAATGATACATCATGAATGACATGTCCTTAAACACACATTGCATGTGCTTTTTAAAGATGGACAATTGTACAAACTGTGCCAATTTGTGCATAATATAGCGACTAATTAATGTGCAACAGCTGATATTGATCTGAATTGGTAACCAAACAACTTCCAAGAGATGTTTAGTAAATTGAATAGAACTTAATTTCATGCATGTCGTTTAAATTTCAACTAAAAGTTTGGGAAAATTATGCAAAATTTATTGGTGAAAATGTATCTGTCTTTGGGTCAATGTATCAGGTACTGAAATCATGTGTACTTTATGGTTAAATGACTTTGTCTGTACTATTCACTCAAAGCATTATGGTAAATGTACTGTAGTGCAAAACTATTCTCTGTCCCAGAGACACTTATTTTCTACATATTTATTAGACGTTAAAAGCCTTTTAAACGTCAAATTCAATTTTCCTCAAATGTCTATCGTGCCATTATATTGCCAAATAGCTTTTTCTGGGTTTACTTACCCTAAAAAAGTAAGAGCACATTAAATCCTCAGTGACTCTTCCATATTTCTCTGTGAAGTGGGCTTCAGTCAGCGAGACGTGTGTGTGTGTGTGTGTGTGTGTGTGTGCACATTGTGTGTCGACACTGGCCAACGTGTCCTTTTCAAGGTGAGCGATTCAGCGAGAGGAAACAATTTCTGTTGTGTCATGAGGCGTGTAAATGCAACATGGGTTCTGAGTTATTCATGGTCGGAGTTTTAACAATGCATGGCGTCTAAGTTTACATTCACAACACTGTCTCACACACACATAAATATATGACAGTGAAAGTGAGATGGAGCGATGGTGTGTGTGTGAGAGCATGAGCAGCTTTACAGTTGTCACTTTAAACCACGGCAAATAAACAAAAACAAATACTAATAAAAAACACACACACACACTCTCATACTGACGTGCTTCACTTGTACTCGCACACGTTTAATACAAATTTCAATTAACCACAGCAAATAAACAAAAACAATTACTAACAAAAAACAACACTCCATGTGCGCTGACAAAAAATAACAAAGCCTCTAAGACCTCAAAAGACAAAGTTAATTCAAGTCAATTTTATTTCGAGAGCGTAATTTAATTTAAAAAACAACCACGGTTGACCAAAGTGCTTTACAGATTTAAAGGCACAGCAACATAAAATGTGTGCATGTGCAATAGAAGTAAAATAGTGACATAATAAAATAGTAAAATGGTCAAAACTACATGGAAGTGTCCGGGTTTACGCTGAAGTGAAGGCCAAGGAGACGAGGTGGGTCTTTAAAAAGCCATTTAAAATGTTCAGTGGTGGAGGCAGATTTAATTTCCTTGGGTAACTCGTTCCAAAGTGTAGGGGCAGCTACAGAAAAGGCCTGATGATCGCCCCAGGTTTTTGGCACTAAAATCTAAAAGCAGCCTGTTATTAGACCTCAGAGCTCGAGGTGGTGCGTGCGTGAAGAAAAAGAAGATGGTGCCAAACCGTTAACAGCTGTAAAGAACAACAATAACATTTTTAAAATCAATCCTAAAACGAACCGGACGCCAGGAGTCGCTGGACAGACGACTGGTCTAAACTAACACAATCATCCAGCTGAGATGTTATAATGTAATGTGATGTGACTGATGACTGCATCAGCGAGATTGCACCAGTGCGATGTCACACTATGAATGAGACACAAACGACAACAATAGAGGACGTCGAGCAGCTCGGTTTGTGGCCGTTCCACGACTTTAAAGACTTTCAGACTTTAAAGACTTGTATTTGTGACCTCTTTAAGATCTTCTCTGGCATCAACGCTGACCTTGCCAGGACCAGTAATTAATAATACAGTTCTTAAAATAACAGTAATTAGTGTAATAAGTATAATTTATAACATAAAATAAAGGAATATTTTAGTTAAGATACAAAGCGTTGAAATCTAAAGACCCAATTAAATAAACACACGTTTTTTTCTCTTTTTTAAGATTAATGAACAAATATTTAAAGTTAATTTGTTCCTATTAAAAGTGGCTTTAATTTTCAAGCCATGACAGTATGTTTTTAATCTAACAAAATAGTGTATATGCACACAAACACACACACACACACACAGACAAACGCTCACTCCTCAGCTCCCTGTTGATTCAGCGCGACATGAAGGTGTTGTGTTCATCGAGATCCTTCCCATCTGGTTGCACGTTGTGTCGGTGTGTAAATCTTTCTGAGAGCCATGAGTCATTCACAACTTCACGTGTGTGTGTGTGTGTGTGTCTGTGTGTGTGTGTTTCGTTGTCATTCACACCGGTTGTTGCTCGCGCTCTCGTGAGAGTTTCATAGTCACAGATTCTTCTGACCTCTCAGGTTTGTTCATCTCAAAGGGTCAGACTGATAATTAAAGCCCATTGTTGTCAGCCATGACAGAGTGTGTGTGTGTGTGTGTCAGTATCTGACACGGAGGTGGTTTCAATCACTTTATTTGTTTCACGTGAAGAGGATTTTTTCATTTTCTCTATTTTTACTCTATTCTCTCATCATGCGTCTGTTTTCAAGTCTTTGTTTCCTCCACATACACACTCATACTTATTAATTAGTGCGTGTGCAGATAGTGTGTGTGTGTGTGTGTGTGTGTGTGTTTGCATTGCATAAGCTTGAAGGTCGCAGTTGTTTTTTTTTTTTTTTTTCGCTGTCTTTTTCATCCACTCACTGACCTTCTACGTTCACTCCCCCCAAGGGCGAAAAGCATTTCATGACTAAATTAATAATTCTCTGTGCGCGTTCGCTGTTTTAATTAAGTTACTTCTTTGTGCAGCGCATTTCCCCAGGTGCTGTTTGTGAAGCTCAGTTGTTGGATGTTTTATTCAAACAGACATTTCATTTTCTTTTTTCGACACGTTTCCATTTGATTTATCTCGTCAGTCTCATGCAGGAGATGAGACTGGCTGTTTAGCTGATGCGAGTGCAGTTGTCGACATGTAATTGCTGTGAAATAGACATGTTCGTGTCGTATTCCACTGGGGAGGGCAGACCACAGAACTTAGACCAAGTTGCAACCGCTTGTGACGTCACTTCCAAGAGTCTGAACTGCTGACGTCACCTGCAACCAGGCTTTGATTTGACCAAACCAGCTGTCAAACACACTCATGCGCCATAAAGTTTCCCTTTAAATGGCAACATAATTTATAAAAGTGACATCATGTTCTATTGAAGAAGAGCAGAATCAAGTTATTGAGAACATAAACAAAGGAACATAAACAAAGGAAAATGTTAACCGATGCTCTAAAGAGAGTTTTTTATTGCAGACAGAGAAGTCGCCCCCTAATGGCTGTTAAATATATTCTTATTTCCTGGTCGGCTTATGAAGGAACCCAGAAGATGGGGTTGTCCACATGAAAATGAGTCTAAGTGAGTCCATTTTTTGGAAACAGGTCCCAGAGTGAGCGTTTAGAGTCCTCTCGTGTGGATGAAGACATTTCCTGAAACGATGTTCACAGAGAACTTTTTCAAAACGACAAATTTGCGTTCATTTACTGTTCACACGTCTGACTCCAACTTTGAACAACAGATAATGTGCTTTTTGGTGACTGTAGAGAAAAGGTTGCTTGTGTTTACTTCAGAGATCATGGCAGAAAAAAAACATGATTGTGTTTTCAGTTGAATGCAAATTTGCTGTCAGGAACAACGCTTGCCACTGCACCACCGTGTGCGTTTCTGCTAAACTCTGTAGACTGTATCTTCTTTTTGCCCTAATTGTTTATTTGTCACTTTTTATGCTAAGGTGCTGGGTTTGATCCGTGAGGTTGGAGCCGCTCTGATCAACCCTCCATCTGACCTCGTAATTTCATGGTGCAGTTTTGGTTTTATATCGACAATAAAGATCCTTTCCTTTCAGGACACACTAAACCAAAGGTCTCAAACTCGCAGCCCAATTCATTTTATGTGGCCCGCCACTTCACCAAGAATTATTTAAGTCTGTTTTTATTATATATAGATTAATTTGGCACCATTAATATCTTTTTTTTTAATATTGTTATTTATGATGAAATATCTTGATATAATTTAATGTTTTTTTTACAAACTGTTGGATTTTTTGGACACTGAGTTTGAGAACCCTGCACTAAACTATCAAAGCTGGAGAGGTTATAATCCACAGTGTTTTATCTGCTCTTCATAAACATGTAACCGTCAAAACTCTCTTAAACTTTGATGCGACACGTGACGTTAAATATCATAAAATCAAAGTGTTTCGTCGCCATTCGTATAGAAATGTCCCGGCGCTGCTCTCACGCGGCTGAAATGTTCTGTCCTGCCGCTACCTTGCACTCGCCACTGTGGAGACATTTGTCCTATTTTTGGCACTGAAAGCAGCTCAGTCGAGCAGAAAACATCCCCAAAAAAATAAAAAAATAAAAGAAGGCAAAGGAGGAGATAAAGAAGAGGACGGGTGGTGGGGGGTGGGGGTTATTTACAACTTCAAGTAATCATGGACTTGCCAGGAAATATAAGAAAAAGTGTCAGTCCCTGTGCTGCCTTTTATCAAAAATGAGGAAAAAGAGGTGGAAAAACGCTGCGTAGGCTTTATGTAAATGGTGTATGTTTTTAGTTTAAGTGTATATACAGTAAATCTGTGGAGGCAGCGTGTGGCTTTACATAACAAACTACGCAATAAGAAGAGAAATCCAATAACAAGGTCGGCCACAAGGTTATTATCTCAACGGCAGCAATTACAGCCACGAAGGCTCTCACTGCTGACGGCTGAGTGTTGAATATGTGCTTGAACTACGTGATGCATCAGCTGACGTCAAACAAAGAGTGGAACGTGGCAGTGGATTATGAATTCACTCAACATTCCCTCAATTATAAAACATAAAAGACTATATAAATATGTAGAATACCAGGCGCTGCAGGGATGATAGTAATCTGCTACCGATGTCATTTTGAAGCTGCAGGGTGCAACTTTTTTTATTTATTTTTTATTGGTTATTGGTTTTCATGTCCAATAACAATGTCAAAAACTATGTTTGCGACCTAATTATGGCATGTTGTGATATCATTTCATGTTTATTTTGCCCTATCTGACTGAACAGTACTTATTTTCCTCAAAAAGTTGGTCTTTTTTTCACTTCACTGGCCCCGCTGAGTGACCCCCCCCCGGTCATTTCAGTTTGAGACCCCTGCTTTAGTCTGTTGTCTGTCTAGACATAAAATAAATAACGTCCTGCGTGCAATGTGGAAATGTCACTGGGCGACACGATACAGAGAAACACAGAGAATCATGTTAAGCTGAGTTAATCAACACTGTGTTAACATACGTAACATCCAGGCAGCTGATTTTGTAATTTTATACAAGCTAAGATGAGACTTATAAAAAGTGTACAGTAGAAATATGATGAAAACAGAATAATGAATACACTCGAATCCGATTATGTACTAATACGAACCCCCTTGTCATAGAATGATTGGTATTTCCAAGTTAAAAGTTATAAAAGTGCATCAGCGATGCATTTTCTCCCAGAGAACTGTCACTCACTGGATATTTTCTTTTATTTCCCAGATCAATCTATGCAAACAATAGAGACAGATGTGCGTAAAAAGTCCCAGTAAAACATGATATTCTGAAATATTCAGAGCAGCTGGTCTCATTCTCTCAATCACATTTCTTACTCTGATTACTGATTTTTGGTTTAAACTTCAGCAGTCCTGAGTATATGAACCTGAAAATGATGCCTCGTTTTGTCACAAACCAACATTTTGCAGTTTTAATGATTTCTTTGTCAAATGGAGCAAAAAAAACAACTCAGAAAATGAAAATGTAAGATTCTGAAAACTTGTTGTATTCATTTGTAGAAACCTCCCTAATACCTAATAAAGTGGCAGATGAGTTTATATCCTGTGGCGAGCGAAATGAAAGGATCCACCTGACCTGACAAACATCATGACTAATACCTTCATGAATGGAAGCAGGAAGTGAGACCTCATTGAAAAGCAGACGCTGAGGACATAAGGCTGAATCATGTAGAGAGACTGAGGGTGTGAAGCCGCAGTGATGGAGGGACGTAACAAGTGTGTCTCCATTCTGGACACTGTGATATCACTGCCAGTCCCGCCCCCTTTCTCTCTCTCTTTCTGTCCTCTTTCTGCCCTGAACCTCTTCATCCTCCTGTCCCTTCTTTTCCTGACTCATAGCTTTGATTTAACCCCCACTACACACACACACACACACACACAGTCTGGTTTCCATGTCTTCAGAGGACATCACATTGACTTAGATTAATTTCCTGGAGACTAACTCTCACCTTAACCATAATTACTAATGGCCTAATCCCAACCCTGGCCTCAGCCTAACTTTAAAACATGTCTTCACCTTAAAATGTGGTCATTTACATTATGGGGACTTGATTTTTGTCCCGATAAGGACGACAAATCCCCATAATGTGACTATGTCCCCACAACATAAGGAATATCAGGTACACACACACACACACACACACAGAGAGAGAGAGGGACTCTGCATGCTATGAATATTCATCTGTTTTTTTTGCCTCAATCCTTTACTCACTGTTAACTCACTTGCTCTTATAAGACACGGCTGAATGTGTGTGTCTCTTCTTTGTGTGTTTGTGAATGTGTATTTCAGTGTGTGTGTGTGTGTGACTGGGAGTTCCATGCATCTCTGAGGATGAGCAGAACTGACAGCATCAGCAGAAAGAACTGTTGTCCTCAGACCAAGAATCTCCCAGTTCTGTTATAGTTGGTGTGTGTGTGCGTGTGCGTGTGTAGTTGAGTGTGCGTTTGTTTCCTTTCATTTGTGTGTGTGTGTGTGTGTGTGTGGGTGGATAGACTGTCTCAAAAATCAGTGAAGCAGTGTGTTTCTTCAACCAGAGTGATTCCTCTGTCTGAATGCCCTTTCCCATGACGCCTCAGTGCATGTGTGTGTGTGTGTGTGTGTGTGTGTGTTTGCTCCCATGACCTAAAACAGATCCTATTAACGATCATATTCCTCTGTGTGGAGCCACTCAGGGCCCCAGAGTGCAGCTCTGAGCTGGGCCCTAGGGCTGACAGCAGACCAGCAGCCACCTGACTGAGAGAGGGGCAGGAATTAGGGGGGGAGGGCCTCGTGGTGCAGCTCTTCCCCCAGGCTCAGACTGTGCTCTCTGACCATTCAGTGAGTCATAAAGCATTAGCTAACATGCTAACAGAGACCCATCCTCCACTACTGGATTCCATGAAAACATGCCACTTAATACCAAGAGTTATTTCTGTCTGTTTTTGTTATATATAGATGTTTTTATTTTATTATCAGTGTGTTGGAGAACCTAAAACTCAACTTGCTTTCATGATGTTGCATCTCAGAGACTGAAACAATGGGAATTTTGCATCTTTTGTCTAAAATGAAAATGAAAATTTGATATTCTGGAGTTCCTGTTAATGGCACTCACTTTAATAGGATTTCTAAATACATTTACGGGTATTTGTTTTGCAATAGAGCCAGAAATAGTGATATTTTTGGGGGGATGTGTAAGCCACACCGAGCCTATATATAAATACGTGTAACATTTCTGTGAGAGCTGTGGCTCTGAAGGACGACACACAGTTTTGACTCAAATTGCATCTCGCGTCTGTCCCCGTGCGACCCCTTCAGCTCCAGAGTTTCATTAAAAAACCTCTGGACCGGAGACTTGCCATAATGAACACTCTGAACTCAGTTATTTCTGTAACTGCTGACATTTTAAGGAACGTCGAGGGGACGGCCAATGTTTTAATACAACTGCATTCACTTCACCATGGATGAAATTAACCATTTTCATCTCAGAGACAAAGTTTTGTGCCTAACACATAATTTCTTTTAAGATTAACAGTGATACTTTCGTAAAGCTGGAGCAGGCAATATATTTTGCCATTATTGATTAATAATTCCTTAATAACCGTGTAGGACAATGTAAATAATGCAAACAAAAGGCATGTTCTGCACTTCATGTCAGCGCTTTGACCAATCACAGGACAGTTCAGAGAGCGACAGCGCCTCCTATTGGCTGTTCTACCAAGCAGCTGCATGTACTCACAAAGCAACATAATTATACATAAGTATTTAATGATTTGTAGATAAAACTCATCATATAGCGCTCTAGCAACCCTGCTTATTACAGCTTTAAAGGTCCAGTGTGTAAGATTTAGTGACATCTAATGGTGAGACTGCAGATTGTAACAAACAGAACTCAATCCTCTCTCGCCCAAACACATCAGGGAAATATGGTGGCCCTCGCAGACCAAAAAGGAAATTTTTCCTCTCCATTTGTGTCATAATGCTTCTTCTTCAAAATGAAAAACCCACACACTCTGGCTGGTTTGTCTGTTCAGGCTTCTGTAGAAACTTTCCAAAAGTAGACCATTTTTATTTTAAAGTATTTATAATTATAATTTCTGCCAATGAACACTGGACCACTTTGTTATTATTTACTGGATTAAAAGAGTAAAATGCATTCCAGCCTTGGTTACACAGTCAACATTTGCAACAAAGTATACAATTTAATTATGTTGTGAAAGGATTCATGTTGCCCTTGTCAGGACCAGTAGTCCCCATGGAGGCTAAATCCTGGATCTAATGAGGCAAAACCTCATTTGTCAACTGGTTAATTTTAAGGATAAGATTTGAATTGTGGTTCTAGGTTAAGGTTCGGTTTAAGCCTGAACTGGTTCTGGTTAAAGTCAGGGATAACGGTGTCCAAATACATGGAAATCAATGCGGCGTCCTAAGAAGACTATCTGTGCAAACCCGGGTTTGTGTTTGTGTGAAATAAACGACAACAGCTGCTGGGTGACACGAGTGATGTCTGTATTGGATGAAGCAAACGACTCAATTGGCCAAGTCACCTGTGGAGCAGAGAAATGTCTGGCAGCTGCTGTAAATCAGGCCGCGCAGATATGAGGCGGCAGCCGCGGCGAGCGTCTGGGGAGCGATGCTGCTGCTTATTGGGTTTTCTCACTGACGCGCTCGCACGTGTGCTCGGGAGAGCGTGGCCTCCAGCTGCATGTGAACGATCCGACGCACCGAGGCTGACACAGCATCAGAATCACGAGAACAAACAGGTGAAACATTTACAGAGGCATCGCGGGGACCCGTTGACGCGAGGACGTGGGCCGTAAATAAGCTTTATTCTGTACCATGGGTCCAATACTGTTAGAGGTTATGAGAAACGGAATGACAAACTAATAAAAATACATAAATCAGGTCTAAGCACTTAGCCTTGTAAAAGGTGGAGAGTGGTTGGAAATGAAGGGGGGAATTCTTCTCTCGCGCCGAGACAGTGACTAGATGAACCGATAACAGTCACCATCATGAGCAGAATCGATCGATGCCGTTCAATTGACAAACCCAAAACATAAGTGACCTTTTCCCCCTGAACTCGACTCAACCTCGTCAGCAGTTAAAGCTCCACTGTGCAGGATTCAGCGGTGTTCTATCAGCAGATACCACAAAAAAAAAAACAAATATTAAAAATAACAATTTGTTTATATTCATTTATTATCTGAAAATTCAAACGGGTTGTGTTTTGGTTGCCTCGGATCTGCTGTCACAGAGTTGACCATGTCTGTACAATACAACATCACCTCTAGGGAGGGATATTTTCTCCTCTACATGAGATGAGACATCCGATTGCCTGTCGTAGTCAGACTATGACCTTAGCTCGATTAAACTGTGCATGTTAAACGTAACGACTGTCACAGTAAAGGTCGTGATATTAGAGACAGAGGACATCTCGGTATGTGAACCTTCTCTAAATCACAGTCCTACCTTACCTTAACGACTAATGTACCTTTTAGCCGTTAAACAAACATAATACATTCACTCTAATTTCCATGTTTACGTTGTTCATTGATCAACCCCACCGTTTCCCAGTGCTGGATTCAAATGGCCCTTTGCACAAGGGATTTACGGGAAATGATTAATTCATGAAATCCAGTTACCTCCACTACTGCTCGTCCACATTGAAAACATTAAACCGTAAACATAGACACACACACACACACACACACACACACACACCGCTGTGTGATAGACTGGCGACCTGTCCAGGATGTGCCATAGCTCTTTCCCCAACGACAGCCGGGATTGGCTGCAGCCCCGACAGCAACCCTCAGAAGGATCGGCAGAGGAGCTAATGGATGAATGGATGGATGGATAGCAAGGCACGGACTGACTTTTATTATAACGCAAGCACAAGAAAACCCAGCGTATTTGTCACCAAGGGTTACTGCTAAGAGAATATGGGTCTATATACCCAACCCAGACCTAAGAGGAAACATGTCAGTGCCGACAGAGCTAAGGATGTTGCGTAAAAAGCTTCTGCAAAACATGGTGCCAGTGCCAGTGTCAAGCTGTCGGGCTTATGTTAGCAGGAAAAGGCTTAGACGTTGGAAAAAAGTATAAACAAACATGATATTAAAGGTAGTTGGCATTAGATTCCATCACTCCGTCCTTTATATGGCAGTGATCCACCTCTGCTGTCTCACGGGATCGTTGGGGAATCTGTGAAAATGCTCTCTCCTTTCCTTGTTGTGGTATCTTGGGGGAATAGCAGCTTCTTCCACCATCATTCCACCATGACATATTGCCTGGTATATACAGTATACCAACAGCGGATTTTCCTGACAAAATGGCGTCCCCCCCCCAAAACAAATTAAAGCTGTTATTCAGGCTCCTTCTCGACCTCCGCGTTCCTCCCTGGACACAAGACAATCCGAGTCCTGATTGTTCTCATTTGTGTTTCCCCCCGATGATGAGCAGCGGAGTCTCTCACTCTCCTCCTCTCTTTCGGGAACACCTTCTTTCTAAAATCCCTTAATGCCACTAACTAACAAACTCACCCTTAGTTATCTTGAGCCCTCACTACTCCTGCACGCTCCCTCTTAAAATGATCAACTCTTGTTATTTCTTCCCTCCTGATGGTCTCTCATTGCGCCGTTACTCTAAATGAAGTCTCTTAATTGCATCACAGTTTTTTCTATTACGTTGTAACCTTAAAGGCGACATAGAATGCTTGTATCACACATATATGTTAGTTATGGAGGTCTACTTACATATATTAACATGTTTTCATGATTAAAAACCTCCTAATCGCTGCAAACGAGCCGATCAAAATATCTCCTCACTGACGCTCTCGTCAGCCGCGCTGTTTCAGACCAAACAGTTGCTGTGATTGGCCAGCCAACGAGAGCTTTCCTACTGTCCTGTGATTGGCCAGGTACCTGGAAGTGACGTAATGGATAGGCCAGCTCTCAGATACACAGCTCCCCCTCTGGCACGGTGGATGCTCTGCATCTCAGCAGCTACAACGAGACTAGTTCTTCTTCTTCTTCTGCGGTTGAATGTACGCAACCGGATGTGCCCGGACTAGTGCCCGCACCGGGAGGCGCTACGGTGGTGAGGATTTCTGATGACGACATCAAATTAAGGAAGTGTCGATCCGCTTCGCAGAGCCCAGGAAAACAATTCAACACTATTTTCTCAGCAGTGGCTGAACTGTTTGTTCTGTAACTTTAGGGTTTCATAAACGAGGTAATGACGCAGATACACACACAAACGCAGCGTTAATTGGAGCTTCCGGTCTATGTCACCTTCAATATGTTGATCACTTGAGAGTCACTCTGTATCAAAGTGTCTTCCAAACGACTTAAGTATACCTAGTTTTTTTTCCATATGTGATATAAATTTCCCTCTAGGTGTAAGAAGCCATGTCGATATATTAATATGTGTGAAGATTGCACGAGTGTCTCGGAGGCTCCGTGTGTAATAGTCTGAATTTCACACTTTGTCAGTGTTTGGCAGCCGTCTGTCCATCAAACACTCCACAGGACTGGAGAAATTAGAATTTCACACCCTCGTGTTATCAGTGTTCGTCTTCTGCCCAGCAAAAAAAAGTCCTGTGTGGTCAAACTCGAAGTTGAAGTGTTTCATGTGGTTTTTGAAGACGGAACCTCCTGGTTTTTCGTCTGTGTGATGTTTGATGCCATGATGGCGAGGTGTTCTCAGATTGTTACAGATGAATTGGAATTGCTAAATTCCCTTAAATCTTTTGGAATAAAGATCATTTTTGATTAGTTTTTCTTAATCGTTCACAGGAGAGAAAACTTGGTCCAGATGGGAACATTTTAAATAAGGAGGTGAGCTGATGCCTCTCACATTGATTCTTGCCCTAATGATTATTTAATCTTTTTTCTTCAGTCAGGGAGTTTTAATGAGATCAAAATCTCTTCTCCAAGAGAGATGTTAGAAAGATGAACATTTATTAAACATGATACCAAACAAAAACAATACGAAGATTTGGACAGATTTGGAAAGGACAATAAAACGGAACATCGTACCTGAAACAAGTTTGCCAAATAGTAATAGTAATAGTAATAGTTGTCGTAGTAAATGGATAAATGGTTGGAAAAATACTTTTATTGTGTTGTAAAATGTTCTTGGATCTTTTTGCCATAGTAGCTCCATTTACAATGTCACACAAAGCTCATGAGATAACAAATACATAATTACAATTAATCACACACCATACCTTTTATTTATTTATTTATTTATTTATTTATTTATTTATTTATTTATTTATTTATTTATTTATTCATTCATTCATTCATTCATTCATTCATTTATTCATTCATTTATTTTACCTTTATTTAACCAGAAATTCTCATTGAGATTCGCCCTCGAGAACTCTGTTTGTATTTAAAAACGCTCAATGAAATTAACTCCAGTTCGTTTTCAGTCTTTCTGCAACTTTTTAACTGATCTAAAGTGTAAAGTGTGTAAAAAAAAAAACATGGGCTTTCTAACATATACATATTCCATCTTGACTGTATCGAGAAGATCCCCTTTAAAGTTTAGTGATCATTTTATGTAATTCATGACTCTGTGTCTATATGAGCAGTCCATAGTTGGTAACATAGAAATCCTAAAAGTTAACTAGCTGTTGTCCATGTCTGGGCTTCATTTCTCTGGTAAAGCTGGGATCAGCTCCAGCTCACAACCTCTCGAAGGAAAAGCAATATAGATAATGGGAGTGTGGATGGTCTCTGCCTCTGCCGGTTATGATGATAACATAATCTTCAGATGATCAGATACTCAAAATTATGTGGAAGAGAAAATTATGGTTAGGGGTATGAAAAAAAAAAAGTATTATCTAAATCGTCTCATCTGCTTCATTAAATAAACCCTTTTGATATATTAAGTGTAAAAAAAAAAGAAAAGGTGGGTGCAGATATAGTTATTGATTTTCTTTCACATTTAACATGAAATACATCGAGTTCATTTGCTGATGGAGACTCCAGGTCACTGCGGCGGCCGTTTGTGATCCTATATTCTTCATAAGTGGATTTATTCTGTGTGTGTGTGTGTGTATGTACAGTGTGTTTGTCCCATACCCTGTTGTGATGTGATGACACATCGTCAATTACGGTTATGACGACACCAGGAAACACCTGGAACTCGGGTTTAATTGCAGGAAATTCACTGTGTTTCCTGCAGAATCAAACTCAATCTGAGCTAAAATATCGTCATTTCTGCTGTGATACCCTCACTAAAAAAAACGACTCACAGCTTCACATAATGCGACTGTGATGTCATTTTTCATCTTTGCACCTCGAAATAATTCACTTTTACTCCCCAGCGTCGGTTTTCCCCCTCCTTCAACAGCGAGGAGGGTGTCGGCAGGAAGTCACTCCAGTTTGAATGGCTGCCACGGCTCCAAATAACTCCCCCTCTCTCCACGTCTCCCTCTCCCCTCTGGTTAGCTCATGTTTTATGGATGAGCAGTGGTAAAGGATTTACCAGGAGTTTAGTTTGCTCATCCCTCGGTGCTTGCACTTTAAATATTCACAGTTAGAAGCGTTTTGTGCCTCTTGACTCCGTCCCTCTGAGGACATGCGCTTAAAGTATTAGCTGTTATATTTGTTGCTTTTTGATTCCTTTTGATTTAGAAATCTAACATGTGTTTTATGGCTGACGTATGGGGCAGCGGGGCAGCGGCAGAGCCGGTGGCTGCCGTACGACTGAATTATGGTCGTCTGCCATGTGCCTTTTTCTCCCCACAGGGACAATTGGCTTAGGTAGAAGGAGCCCGATGGCTGCAGCAGCCACTTACTATAATTGTTAAGATGGAGGTCGGAGATTGTGTGATTTCAGCTGTGTCACTAATATACTGTATACACCAATATTTAGTCAATACCTTGATCCACTGGGCTGTTGTTGTTGTTGATTTTCTGCACATCTTGATAGATTCCTTATGAATATGTGTTCATGCTTTTCTCAGGCTGCTTTTTAAAGGATATATCAGGTTGTGTGACACATAAACTGTGCTGTGCAACCAGTCTGAGACATGGAGGTTTGCTCTCTAAATACATGGCTGCCAGGCTTTTAACCACTTGACAGACCACTCACCTAATAAATGTATATTCCGCTGTATAGACTCAGGTGCTGCTGGTCTGCTGTTGCCTTGTTTGGTGATTTTATGTCACTGTGGTAAAGCCGAATGAGGGAATTCAAACTCTGAAGTCACAAAAAAACACATTAGGACTTACTGGTGGAGGCAGCAGTGGATCCACGACTCCTGAGTGCTGTCATGTAAATCCCTGATTTTTTCAATGTACTTTGCTGTGGCCTACAAAGCAACAAACTTAAATTTCCAATTTCCAAATAAAGTCGCAAACATATTCAAAAGATAGTGTAGATTTTACAAGGAGGGTGTTTTGTTAATTGGCTAAAATCAGTTTTTCCTTGTGACCCCACTGTGTTAGAGAGAGAGAGTGAGTACGTCAGGTTGGTTCTTGGCACAGGGGAGGCTTTTAATGTGTTGTGAGAAGATTGATAAGCACTTATTGTGAAAAATGTGCGGTGAATGAGGTGAAGGCCATCAGCTGTGACACCTTGGGTTTAACCAGCCTTCCCATGTACATGTACACACAGAGTGCAGTGAAATGGAAGAGTGTAAATGATGTGCAGAGCAGAGCTTTGTCTCTCCTCTGCCCTGCACCACAGCTCTTTAACCCAGGGCATGGTGGGAGACAAAGTCAAGCGGATAGAATGCAGCACTGCACTGTGTGAGTGTCCACTTGTATTTATATCTTTGTGAGGTCCAACAAAATGTAAAAAACTATCTTTTTTGAAGACATTTTGACCTTGTGAGGACATTTTGTGCTTTAAGTGCTTTCTCAGGGGTTAAGACCTGGTTTTAGGCTCGTAAATGTGTTGTGTATGCGGTGTCCTCACGAAGATATAAGCACAAGTTTGTGTGTGTGTGTGTGTGTGACTTGGTCTGTCAGTGGCACTTATGCATTTATGTGGAAATGTGCCGCCATGATGTCCAGTGGGACTCTTTCTTCCTCTCTCTTCTGTGTGTGTGTGTGTGTGTTAGTGTGTGTCTGTGTTGCCAAAGGAAATGTCGTGCATGTGCACAAACGCATACATGTGTGCAACATTCACTTGAATGCACACAGGCACATGGCACGGGCGCCTTATTCGCTGCGACACACACACACACACACACACACAGAGAATCTGAGGTGCCAGATTTATCTGCACGGCGTCATGAAGCAGAGAGACGTGATGTAAATGCTTCATGCAGAGTGGCATCATGTGAAGTGATGTCACTCTGGGATACTGCTCATGTCTGTGTCGCTGCTGTCTGTTTCCTGAAAGCTGCTCCACTTACTGTTGTGTTATGAAGAGTTCACTTTTTCTGTGACTAGAATTACGACACTGAGAAGAGTAAGATGATGCAGACCCAGGAAGTGTTTAACCGTGTGAAGCAGCAGGATTTCTCACAAGTGAGAATTAGGGACGGACGTGAGGGTCTCAGGGGGCTACTGGTGCCAGGCCATTACAGGGGCCATCGCAGAGACAGGCAGACCATTCACTCTCACATAGAGTGTCCAATTTACCTAATCCCCAAATCTGCCTCTTTTGGGACTGTGGGAGGAAACAGGAGAACCCGGAGAAAACCCACGCACACACGAGGAGAACATGTTACTTTGACTATTTGTAATATATTAAAAAGATACATGTGTAAAAACAAATATTTCTCCTCCAACGACGACTTAATTTGCAATGCATCTGTTATCACAAGGTGGCAGCACAAGCAAACATTTAGTTGTAGTGGACTTTTACAGAAGGTATGATATTTACAAGATTTCTTGAATGCATCTTGAAGCGGCTCCTCTAAACTTTACACACTGTGTAGAATAGGGCTGAACTATTTTGAATAAATATCTACTTGCAATTATTTTGACAGAAATTCAGAGGTTATGGTCAATTTTAGATTGTTATTCTTATTTATTAAACCATGCCTTTAGAGAATTAATATTATACATCCACAGAATTATTTGGATTAGTTCCATGTAAATCGCTGAATTATCTCTGATGTCGGTACAGTGCGTTGCTATAGGAGACAGTCACTCATTGAGTGTTAACACAGTTTAAAAGGTGATAAAAGTGTCACGACTTTAACTGCAATGACTCAACTGTTGAAGCTAACGAGGCAGTTTTACGCTCACGGCTCAGCCACAGTGAGGTTTTTCCTGCTGACACAGCGACTTTCTGTAATTAACCCTTTAAAGAAGTGGATGGTGAGAAGCTTCCAGACTGTGTTCGACAGACAACGGTTGTGTCGTCAATGGAGTCTTTGAAGTGAGACTGCGAATTGAGAGATTGCTCATTGCTTTTCAAAAATGGCCGCCCGGTCGGTAAAACAGTGATGGTGTCTTTTCAGAAAGAAGGTCTGTATTGATTTTTCAGGCCTCATTTCTGTTCCTCCTCCATCTCTTTTCATAAAAGACCTCCACCCGCGTTGCTTTGCTTCTTTGTGAGTCGATGAGGACGCCTCACGACTGCTGATGATAGAAAATACCATCGTCGATGGCTGCCCTTTGTGTTTGAAAAGGTTCCAACACTTGTTTCTCGTCTCATTTTCAAACATTGTATCCTCTGAAATGATCCTTTGTTAAGTCGCTGCTGCTCCTCTGCACGGTTGAGCTCAAGTATGAAACTTCCTTTTGATTGAACCAAGTGATTCCAGCTGTGTTTGGAAGATGGATTATGATATTATTGGTTTTGATCGATGTAGCTTGGACCACGCAGTAAGAGTTGCCACAGTGGCAGCCCAAGTCTTTATGGGGCCCCAAAGCAGAATTTTATCTGGGTCCCCCTCCCACCACTTTGGAGTCACCACTTTGGAGGGCAGTAAAATCACAAAAGTGTCCCAGTATTAATGTTTACTTTCGAAAATTCAAAGTAAAGCACTAAGTGTGATGATACTGAACTTGAATTTGGAAGTTTGAAAAGTTGACGGATTGGAGGAGGAATCCAGGAAGGAACAATCTGAAGTCACTTTACTGTCAGTCATCACTCACTTTCTCACTGAAGTGTCACTGGATGCCTCGCTGAGTCCATCACTGTAAATGTTACCATTCTGCAGGGATAGTTCTGCTCTAAATGAAATAATGGAGGTTGGTTCTGTGCGGCTGAGGTCGATGGATATCGATGGGGCAGAGGTCGCGGGGCAGTCGCCATAAAACTGCCCCAGCGCTGTGGGCGGGGCCTGACACCTGAGAGACCGAGGGAAGTGTGTCAGTGACACTAAACTGAACGTAAACCGCTCACTGATGACGAGGCACTTTCGAAGTCCCGCTGGGCAATCGTAAAACATTCCGAGGGAAGTTTATTTTACCTGTTAGCACAACGTAGCATATAAATCAGCTCTGCGGTTTAAGATTGTAACGATTCATAAATGAAATTGTCTAAAACAAAAGTCTGGTTTTTATGTTTTACAGGGATTTGATGCGAGGTGATTTCAGACAAGTGTTGTGTAAAATGTCAGGAAAGCTTGTGCTGCACGGCTCTGTTAGTGTGTCACACACACAGTGTTTGGCCCATTGATCAGAGTGAGCTACTCTCTGTGTGTGTGTGTGTGTGTGCGCTCTGACCTGTTTGTGCAGCAGAGTGTGAGGCCAGCGGATGCTGTTTCGGGGTCACTGCCAGTGTGGGACTAAATGGACCAGTCCAGGAGCTCTGCCTGTCACCAGTGGCTGCCCCACTCACTGTCACTGCTCTCACTACTGCTGTCACTTCACCGCCAGGTCACACAGAGCAAACGCAGTTTCACATACAGCTTCACTCTCATGGATCGCTACCGCCGGCCTCTGCAGTGTCTTTGCAGCACAGAGAGATTCTGCTCTGGACTCTGAAGTGAGGTTTTCTCAAAATGCACGAGGAAAAAAGACACATTGCAGAGCAAGTCATGAAGACTTTTTTTTTTAGTGTGAAATGTGAAATATAGGGGGGGCACACGGTTGGTGAAGTGGTTAACGCTCTTGCCTTTGCAGCAAGAAGACCCGGGTTTGTGACCTGGTCGGAACAAGGGCCTTTGTGCATGGAGTTTGCATGTTCTCCCCCGTGTGTGCATGGGTTTCCTCCGGGTTCTCCGACTTCCTCCCACAGTCCAAAACCATGCAATATGAGGATTAGTCTCTAAAGGTGTGAGTGTGAGAGTAAATGGTAGTTTGTCTCTATATGTGGCCCTAATCTGTCCAGGGTGTGACCGCCTTTGTCAGCTGAGATTGGCACAGACCCCCCTGTGACCCTCATGTGGAGGATAAAGCTGTAGAAGAGGGATGGATGGATCTGCTGAAGTTCAATCTGAGCATCAGACTGAGGCAGAAAAGTGAATTAGGTGACTTTGACCCTTTTTACTGCTGCACCACCCAAACACATGATAAAGGCTGAGCTGAGGAAGTAATTGTGGTAGGAATGGAAAGGTCGGACCGTGAAGGTACCAAAATGACAGTCATCTAAAAATGTAGTTGAGCTTTTGTGAATAAAGTGAATTAAGTTCATTATTGCTCAAGGTGTTTGAGGACAATTTTTCAGTGAGGTTAAATAAAAAAAAGTTAAATTTCAATTTCAATTTCATCATCATCTTGACAGCATGTTTTATCTAACATGGGACTATAAGTTGCAGTCAAAGCGAAAAGATGAATTGACTTAGTTATGTCATCAATCCTGTTTTACAGTATTATTCATTATTTTTTAAACACAAAGGATAATATATACTATATATACATTTCACCCAGCAGCTCAGAGTGATTTTTCTAATATATATTTTTCAGTGGTTGACATTCAGGAATTCTCCCTCTGGACAAACAGTTCTTTCTTTCACTAAAAGCTAAAGGTCTTTGTGGTCCAGAGGTGGTCATGTGATCCACATTTGCTTTTTACATTTTTACATTTCACACGTTTGTTTGTTTTTATCAGCCTGCACTGCACTGTGATGTTTATTTAATTAAGAAAATGTACCTATTGTGTGCTAAATACGTATAAATGACATAAATTAATATTCTTCAAGGTGTTTTAAAAAAAAATCTTCTTTTTCATTTTATTTCCCGCCTTGAAGCAGCAGTTAATGACATCCGATCCAGCACTGTTCATGAACACTCTCAGCTGTGGAGACATTAGTACAGACGGCTTCTTTATATGTAAATACCTTTATAAATACTCTATCATGAAGGATTTTTTTGTACTTTTGGAATATTTTATGTATTTTGTTTTATTTGCTTCAAAATCCCGATAATTGGCCAGATTTCTGCCCTTCCAACAATCATGGGTATACCTTCAGATTTTAGGCCGATTTAGGCTCAGTTTTTTTGCGTTTCTCAGCACAAAACATCGCACGCGCAACAGCTGTTAACTGACGCCGCCGACAGTCCACCTCCATGTCTGTTTATCTTCTGAAGTCTAACAAAATCCCTGAAATCTCCTCCCTGACATGGTTCGATGAAACGCCAAGTGTGTGGTCCTGCGTCTTCACTGGATCGTTTAGTCTGTGCTTTCTCAGGATTAAAATGTTGAAAATCGCTCAAATTAAGTCCGATTTGAAAATCCTCTCGCGTAGAGCAGGCTTTAGGACAAAGGGCTGGGGTACTTCTGAGCAAGGTACCCAATCTCCTTTGCTCCGCATTGATTGGGTTTAATGGATATTATAAAATTGACCCCAGACACAAGGGTCACATTCAGTGTACTCCGAGAAGAATGGGAAGTTGTGTCCAAAAGGGAATCTGATGTAAAAAATCTCAGCCAAAAAAGATAAACTGAAACTAGATTGCTGAAAAAGCAGGTGATCTACAGAGGCTAAAAGTAATAGATTCATCGATTACTTAATGAATTGCTAACTATTTTGATCTCGGAGTTGTCGGCGACGACAGGATGGTAACAGACGGGTTAAATGTGGGCATTTTCTGGTTTCTTTGATCCATATAACAAAGGAATCATTAAAACTTTAAAAAAAATAAACATTTTCATCTGTGGAGAAAATTAGACCTTTGAGAACATCATCATTTTCGAGGCGTGTGACTTTTATGTGTTGGGTAAATCCTGTATTTTTCTTTTTTTGTGGGATTAAAAATAGCTGCTGCTGAAAGGGAATCCAGCAGAAATCCGACTCCCTGGTGAAAGTGCCTGGGGCCGACTCTTAGTCCTTTATAGTTTAGATGAATTTCCCTCTTCAGTGCGGAGACAATCTGTTTGAATTAAATGGAAAACACTTATCGTTTGCCATTTGGCTTGAGCGACTGCAGCTCACTGCTTCACTGTCCGCTGTGCCAGAGCTTCTCCGGGCACCGCGCTCTCGTTGGCAGCGCCTGAGGAAACATGACCTTGGAGCTTTCCTCCGTTATGATTGTAGCTGGACTCTTAACTTATATTGTCAATACATTTTCCTATTACGGCATTGAGATTGCCACATCTTTGGGCGCCTGCCAGGAACTAAGTCCAAGTCCTTCTATAAAATGAATAAATCATTTTCAAACAAATTCAGTCCCACATGGCGCGCATACCTCAAACGTTTAATCTAAAAACATGAAAATGATACACCATAATCCAGACTTTGTGCTGTAGTTTAATGGAACGTCATTGAATATTGTTCTATATGAGTTTTGTAACTGCAATTTCACACTTTTGTAGAACAAATTGAATCAGATTGGTGATGACACCAGCTCCTGATAAAATCATGTTCAGTGGGAAATGAAAAACAATAATTAACACACTTTTAAAAAGAATTAAGTATAATCAGGCTGCAACTAACAATTATATATCTGTTGATTATTTTCCCGATTAGTTTGATCCCTAAACTGTCAGAAAATATTGATCAGTGTTTCTCAAACGTGGAAATGATGATGTTCTCGAACGTTTCGTTTTGTCAGCAAACCAAAATGATTCAGTTTTAATGATTCATTTGTCACATGGAGCAAAGAAACCAGAAAATATTGACATATAAGAAGCTGTAAAATCAGAAAGCTTATTTTAATTATGGAAAAAAATAGTAAAATTATGAATACCATCATTGTTGCAACCCTTTTGAAATAAAATGTCCCCTAAATTTTACACACTGGACCTTTTAAAACATGCAAACATGTGATAGACAGGCAGGTCAACATCATCAAAGGTAGAAAAAACATCTTGAGTTTCTGACAAATAATTTCCTCTAAATTTTACACCCTGGTCCTTTAAGACACGCCCCCATGTGACAGGCAGGCAGGTAAAATGTGGTTATTCAACAAAAGTACAAAATACTTCAGTACTAATACATAGAATCATAATAGTACTATATACAGCATCAGTTGTAGATGATGCAGAATTTTCTGGCTTCAACGCTGATTAAAAGCAACAAAAGAAGATGAAACGAAACTAAATCTGTTCCCATTTTGTGACGCTTGACCTTTGACCTGACAGAAGCAGCTGGAGCGCAATGCTTAACAGTTGAAAAATGTCGGAAATCATCGCCCAAATCCCTATCAAGGCTGACCCCAGCCGTATTAAAACACAGCCTGAACCTTTTGTGCTTGATTTGTGTGTTTTTTAATTAGTTTCACTTGTGGTTTTTCTATAAAGCAGAAATCAGATGGAGTCACAGCAGGAGGAGGAGGAGGCAGAGTTTGAGTTAAACTGTCACGTTTTAATCTCACACCAGTGGCTTTCTTTATGGATTTTATTTTTATTCCTTTTCTTCTAACTCAAACTAGCATTTCTGCTGAATAGAGAGCATGTGATGTGACATGTAAGGATTCAGGGGAAATGTGTGTGTGTGTGTGTGTATTGATGTCATCCTGTCCCTCGAGGCGACATCAGTGGAGTGTGTGGATTTTTCAACCTCTGGACTCCTTTCTTGGTTGAGTGGACACTCGCTGTCTGCCACTGTGCTCTCCACAGCCTTCATCCCTCCATATAGAGACACACACACACACATATGCATGGACATCATGTGTTTCCTTTAAACCAGGGGCGTCAAACTGTTAATGTGAAAAACAGTGACATTTAACTATATAATTAGAATTATGTCTTGATAATCCATCATGATGTTGCCATTACATAATATGAAGGATGACACTGCACACCATTTCAAAGTAAAAGTGTGATAAAGTTATGTTAAGTTCACACAAAAAAAAGAACATGACGATGATGCAAAATTAATCTACAAGAAGAAATGAAATGAAATGGAATTTAATCGATAATTACATGTAGACCGTTGTTATTTAAACACTAGACAAGCTTTTATATTATTAAATGTTGAATTTAGTGCATTTAATGATGTGATAAATGTAACCAAATGTATTATTATAATGAAAATATTGTTGATGGGACAGTTTTCCTTCTAAATTTCAAGTGTAGGGCCACAGGATATGGACGGGACCTCAGCTTTAACCTCACTTAAAAATAATGAAAACGTTAAACAAACAAGATTTTGTTACGGAATCCACTTTAAGGTACAGTGTGTAAATATTTACAACATGAATTGGTAAGATTTCATGTTGCAGCATCCTTCACTTCCATGTGTGTGTTAGATAATCTATGTAGCCTTCAATTAGCAGCAAAACTGTGGGCGTGTGGATTTGTGAAAACATGGTGGTCCAAAAACACCATTCTGGTCTAAATGTGACCCAGTAGCAGGGCTTGTTTTCTTCAGTTACACAGACATCGGGATGTATCGCTATAGAATCATTGTATCGTGATATTATTGGTATCGTGTATCGTATCGCGAGGCACATGCTTCACGGTACCATTAATATCGTGGACCATGTATCGAGTATTGTCTCGTGAGGTACGATACCAATAATATCACAGAATTGTTGTATTGTGATATTATTGGTATCATGGACCATGTATTGCGTATTGTGAGATGTAAAGAAAAGATGTAAATAAGAGGAGTCTTGTGAAGTTTCAGTTGCTTTGACATAACTTGAAGAGACACTTGTTCCTGCAGGTTTGACACTGCTTTGTTTTTTTTCTTCTACTGTCCCTCGTACAGTGACCTCAGGGTCCGTGAAAGGTGTGACAGAAATTGAAGTTATTATTGTTATTAAATGTAAGTAAATATTTGATCGTTGAAGTTCTGTGTTCTTTAATTGTGTCAACAACAGACGCAGCCATGTTTTTTCTGTGTGTGTGTGAGAGTTTCTCCAGTGCAGTCGTGCACTCTGCACGGAAACAGCGGCTCTGTCAGTGAAGCCGCCGCCGTCCCGAGCTCCTGCTTCACTTTTCACTCTGATTCTCGGTGTAAACTGGCAGAAGATGCTCATTATCTCACCTCTCTGTTGTTGTTGTTGTTGTTGTTTTTCTGTGCCGTGTGTAAAACAGTGCGCAATTATACAACCGCTCTTTGTTGACAGCCAAACCTTTTCTATAATGAGGAGGAGTTCTCCTTAAGAAGGACCTGCTCTGTCTGTGTGTCTGTGTGTGTGTGTCTGTGTGTGTGTGTGTGGACTCGATGCAAATGAAAAGTTTCCAGAAGACGCTCTAACCACGTTAAGAGAAGCCTTTGTAATGCAAAAATATCTCATTACTCTACACTAATAAATGAAATTATGCTCTAACTGTTTATTTAATCAGACGTTTGCTCACATGCGTTGCAGTCGCTGTGACTCACGAGATGCTTTACTGATAAAATCCTCACGATTCATTATCTTTGGCCTCGAGTGACACGGATGATTTATCATCACACACAAATGCACAGGTAGACAAAGTTAAAAGAATGACTTCAGTTTGTAAGTCACATTAAAGTCAAAGATTCAAAGATGCCATAAGTAAAATGTTCTTAATTTCAATACAGAAAACACATCAAACAAGAGTTTTATTATCAGTTTGCTGTTGTTTTTGATGTTTGATGAAACGTTGCTGTGTATTTTTCTGTAAATGAGTCTGTGTTGATGAATCCTCTGTATTCTTTACGACGCTGAATCGATTTTTTTATTCATTTTATCCGTAAACGTCGTCTCTGTCGCTGCAGTTTAACGTCTTTCCAGATGAAAGCGTGCGTTTGATCTGTGTTCGGTTTTCTCCTGTAAGACTCAAAGTGCTTAATCAGCGTGATAATGGTTTACTGTGCCGTCTCCACTCATGATGATGCTAAGCTCTCATCGCCATGGTGATCGTATTGTCATGTTTTTACACCACGTCTCACGGCGCTTCATTGTCATTCAAATCAGTCAACGCTTGTTGTTTTTCTTCACCGTCCGTTCAGGTGTTTAACGTCTTATCGCCGCTTGTTTTAACAACTCACTCCTTCTTCTTCTTCTTCTTCTTCTTCAGTTTGTCTGAAGTGAAACTGAAACATCACTTCCTGTGCATCAAATCTCGACAGCGTGTGTCAAATAAAATTTGCATTCAAAGATTTGTTTCTGCTTCTCTGGGGACGAGTCCCCGTTTGTGTGTGTTGTTTTTCTGTTGTTGTCACGGCAGAAACAAGCTTATTAAAAGACGAGTAACAGCCTGACAAAGTCCTTCATGTGTCGATTTGACACATTTCAGCAAGAAAAGAGTTCCTAATATTTAGTTTCTGTTCAGAAAAACATAAAAAAGGTAACAGGCGTGATCCTTTTTGAGGAGCCCTGCTTTACATTATTTTCTCCTACAGCCTCGCAGTGTCTTCTTTTATTCACACATTGATTTATTGTTATTTTCTTCCTCTTCTTGCTCTCAGTTTGCTCGCAGTACTCCCGTGGTGTCTTCGCCATCTTTGGCCTGTACGACAAGCGCTCGGTGCACACGTTGACGTCGTTCTGCAGCGCTCTGCACATCTCCCTCATCACGCCCAGCTTCCCCACCGAGGGCGAGAGCCAGTTCACGCTGCAGCTGCGGCCGTCCATCCGCGGAGCGCTGCTGTCCCTGCTGGACCACTACGACTGGAACAAGTTTGTCTTCCTCTACGACACCGACCGAGGTGAGTGACCACAATCACCAGAAGGGATGGAACTAGATACATTTTTTAAATTTGTTTCATTTTGTCAGCACACACAAGTACCACAGTTTGAGAACCATGGATCTAGTTAATTCAGAAAATTTGTGATAACACCTGGAACCTAGTACCTCCGACGAGGTTCCAAGCGAGCTGAGCCGATACTTAAATGTGACGTCAACAGACTGTCAGCCACCAATTTGTCAGGGAGGGCGACATCCGACACAAGAATCAGAAACAGAACAATGCTGAACTGTAGATCAGTTACAAAGACTTAAAAATCCAGAACATCTCTGTTAATCTCCAACATTTAGCAAAGGAAATGTTGCAAAGGAAATGCACGATCTGTGCCGCAGGGGCACCCTCGGTAAATTCTAAATCTTCAGACTTAGTCAAAGTTATGATTCATTTTATATTGCATGTTTGTTTGTTTTGTTTTGTTTTCTTAAAAAAAGGAAGGGAGTAGCGATAATTGTGCAAAAGTTACAAAAATAGACCTTTTTATATTTTTCTTCAGATGAATTTCACAAATTCAATCAGATTTTGAAAATTCTGAGTACTTTTTTGCTCAGGTTTGTTTATATAGTTGGTGAAAATGATATAAAACTATAGTTTGTATATAAAACAACTATAGTTTATGTATAAAATGACTTCATGAATTTGTTTCATTTTAGGAAAGTGCATTTATTTTTATTAAACAGCAACAACATTTTCAGGAACATTGGTTTTGTCAATAGAGAAAACAAAACCCGTGAGGAAATATCATCTCATTGATTAAAGAAAAACAGCTCAATTGCAATATACTCCTGTAGATGACCACTCGTTTTTTACTCTCCGCCTCCTCCGCTCCCTCATGTTACATTTCCATTGTAAGACAGAATAGACACGCTCCACTGCGTGGATCACATCTCTACATCTCACTTTCATGTATTTTCAAGAAGGCCCTCAAGTGGTTTTCATTTTTTTTTGCTCTCTCTCTGTTCGGCGCCGCTGTGGGTGAACGTTAGAAAAGATTGGGCGTATCGTGGCTGCAGAGTGAAGACAATATCAGGATCTGCTCTTCCTTCAGAACAAATCATTCTCTGCCTCCTTTCTCTCCCTCTCTTATCTCAGGTCGTACGTGCTTGACTGGCTAAAAAAGTCCTCTGCTCGTGTCTAATCAAGTGTTTCCCACCCCCACAGAAAAGAAAATAGCTGCAAAGGTCCAGAGCTGTCAATCACCTGACACAAAACCTGATCGCTTCCATCAGAACTGATAAGAGATGGGCATTGATGTGTGACAGGAGCACACATGGTCTGTGGTTGTGTCGTATTTCATGGCACTAGCCTCCTGCCACATGTATGGTAGAAACCTGACTTAAATTTAGCCTTAATGCTCACGCTACACAGATCAGTGCATCCTTGGTCCTCCTTATATGGACTTGAATGGACATTTATGTGTTATGACTCATTTTAAATTGCATATACGATAGCAGATCATTTTGCAAAAGTCACTAAATAGACCGCTTTTATTTTATTTTTGTTCAAGCCAAGTGAACTGTGAATTTTTTCCCAAATTTCACACATTCAATTAGATTTATTATTTATGTTTATTGTCCAAAAGTATCAGTATACTCATATAACTTCATCAGATTGCCTATAGGTAGTGCTGAAAAAAATGATATAAGCCACTCTATACTGCATATAGCCTCTGTATAAACATATGTTTTAACATAATTAATGGGGGGAAAAAAGCTTAAGTGTTTTGTGTTCTAAGGATTAACTGATTCTAAGGATTCAGTAACAACTGCTTTGTTTGTCACTAGTTTGTGTATAAAACGACGAGTATAGAAACAAACCGGACAATGCCAAACTGTAAATCAGTTACAAAGACTTAAAAAAGTCCTGAAAAAATGCGTTAATCTCCAACATTTAGCAAAGGAAATCTCTGGTCTGGTGTATTTAGTGACAGCACTGTTGAAAGCTGCCAATCGTGAGCCATTCAGTGGTATTTCAGTTCAGCGCCTGTGTCAGACGCAGTCTATGCTCCGGTCATGCAGGAAGTTACTGAACTAATCTAACTAAACTAGTTCTAATGACTCACTACACTGAAAACAACTGCTTTGACTGTTACTATTGTCACTCGTTTGTTGTGTTTGTGTCGCGTGTAAAAAACAAAGTCACGGCAGTTTAATGCAGCCGTGCAGTCATGACTCCGCCCACATTGTGGAGGTTGCAGAATAATGAAAAACCAATTAAACCGTGTAGAGTCGAGCCGTACCAGCACTGTGTCGTTGGAAAGTGCCTTAAGAAAGTGGAGTGAATGAAGTGAGTTTCAGTGTGTGTTGCAGATGATTCCAGTCAAACACAGCAGAAGGTCACAGCTTACAACTACAGCAAGAATCCACCATGAGTGCTTGTCTTAACTAGAAATGGTTGCATCGCTTTTAGAAATAGAGCAAACAATGAAGAACTCTTTGTCCATCGAAGCTAAAAAGTAAAGAAACCCTGTGCCTTGCAGAGTCATTTGAGCCAGCAGTGATTGCTGATTAAACACATTCCCACTGGTGAAGAAAAAACCTTTAAAACCCAAGATTTGACTGTTTTTTTTGACCAGTGGGAATGCAGTGTGTGTGTGTGTGTGTGTGTGCACATTTCAGAAGGCTTTTGGGAGCAGGCTGCAGCACTTTAGCCTGAGGATTCACACACACACACACACACAGGACTAGGCATTCATCCAGTATCGACTATAATGTAGAATCAGTGCTCGCATGGCTGAGCTCAGTCAATGAGTGCCAGACTGATTCCCTGCATCAAAGCTCCAGAGATACGAGGGCCCGAACACTCGAGCTCTGTGTGTGTGTGAGAGTGTGTGTTCCAGGTGTTGCTCATGTTGTGGGGACCTAGTAAATGAATGTAAGTTAATGTAATGTCCTCTGAAGACATGGAAATCTGTGTGTGTTGCCTCTGTAGGACCTTCTCTGGCACAAACACTGTGCTTGTCAGGACCAGGAGTCCTCATAGAGACCAAAACCTGGTCCCAATGAGACAGAAACTCATTTCTGAGGAACTGGTTATGTTTAGAACTGTAATGTTTTAAATTGTAGTTTGGTTCAGGTTCAATGGGAGGCAGTTATAGCCAGTGATTTTCCTATTAACCTTCAAATTTCCTATAATACACACACACATCACAAAAAAAAAAAAATAATAATAGAGGAAATGTTTAAAAATGGAGAATCAGACAGATTAAGAAGAAAAAAGAGAGCGAAAAAACACATAAAATCAGATTAATGGGAAACAGAATCCAGGGATGTTACGATGAGGTGAGACAAGAGGAGAGGGGATGAAATGGAGGAAAGGAAAGGAAAGGAAGAGAGGAAACAAAATGGTGGAGGAAAAAGGCGATAAAAGGAAGAGATAAAAGGGGCAAGTAGGAGGGAAAAGAAGAGTAAAGAATATAGATGAAGGACAGGGGATGGGGAGAGGAAACATGATGGAATCAAGAGAGTGGATGGAACAGCACGAGGAAAGGAGGAGGGGAATGAAGGGGGAAGGAAAGGAGAGGAAATGTCAGAGGAGGATAGGAAAGATGATGATGAAACAAGAGAAGAGAAAAGGAGAAGACAAGAGAGGAAAGGGCAGAGGAGACAGGAAAGTCGACAGAGAAAAGGACAAACAATAAGGAGAAGAAGAAGAGGAGGAGGATTAAAGAAAGGAAGAGGGAACAATATGAGGAGAAGGGAAGTAAAGAAAGGGCAGGTGAGAGGAGGAAGCAGATGAAGGACAAAAAAGATAGCAGAGGAAAGGAAACGAGCAGGAGACGAGGGCTGGACGGAGTGGATATGAAGGAAAGGAATTTTTTTTTAAATGGGAAATGAAAGGTTGAGGAAGGAAATGAGAAAAGAGAGAGAGAGAGGAGATGATCGGGGAAGGTGAGAGGAAATAAGGAGATGACAAATGAGGAGAGGAGCCAGAGAGGAGGAGGAAACATGATGATCTCTCCTCAGCAGATGGGCAGGTGGTTCCAGCAGCAGTGTGGTCAGGTCGTGATGAATGACTCTTTAAAGAACAAAAACCTCAGTATGTTCCTCTGAGAGGAAGAAGAGGTGAGAGGAGGAGGAGGAGGAGGAGGAGGGACGAAGGATTGGTGAATCACAGTGGAGGGTAAAGACGTTTTCTCTCCACTGTCGTCCAGCTGTGCTGTGGTCAGTTCAGCACATGTCAGCCTCAGTGTCAGTCGCTCTGACCTCTGACCTCTGGCTGAGGTTGTGACACTGCTGCTGCTACTGTTGCTGCTGCTGCTGCCGCTGCCGCTGCCGCTGCCGCTGCCGCTGCCGCTGCCGCTGCCGCTGCTGCTGCTGCTGCTGCTGCTGTTGCTGTTGCTGCTGCTGTTGCTGCTGTTGCTGCTGCTGCTGCCGCTGCTGCTGTTGCTGCTGCCGCTGCCGCTGCTGCCGCTGCTGCTGCTGCTGCTGCTGCTGCCGCTGCTGCTGCTGTCCCCACACGTCTCTGCAGCTGGACACATTTATCAGCTGGTAATCAGTTGCTGCTGCTGCTGCTGCCGCCTCATGTCTGTGTGCTGTGACCATCATCATCATCATCATCACATCATAGCAGAATAGGACATGATGAAGTGTCATCATCATCATCATCATTGTTTCTGTGAAAGCATCTTTTTCCAGCTGCAGATTTGTGTCTGGTTGTGAACTTTGGCACCTGATAGTTTCATTTTGATCATTTTACCTTTAAAATCTATATTCTCTATATTCTGTAAAATGTAGATTACATCATAAAAGAAAAATAACTGCACACACTGTAAAAAAGAAAAGTACAGACTGACATCAATAAGAAACAATAAAAATAGAAAGAATACAAAAATTATTCAGAGCGTAGTTAAAAACACATAAAAGCAAACAAACAAACAAACAAAAAAACAAGTTCACTAAGTTAACTTTTGTGAACATAAAGTGTCTTGAACTCGATATAGAGTTTGATCCAGCTCACAGAATTAAAGTTAGGTTTACATGAACCTGCACTGGAAAAAGAGAAGGGTTGAAAAACTAAAAAAAAAAAAAAAAAAAGAACTTGAAATGTTATTTTAAATGTTAAAAGTTATGAAACTATATTTTGCACGAAAGTCCCTTACAAGTGTTTTTTTTCATGTTTCTTATTCATTTTCTTTTATATTAAATGAAAAAAATATTCATTTATAAAAAGTACTAAAACCTGAGATTTATTCTTGGCAGAATTGTCATAACCTTTTAGTAAAGATTTGTGCGTGTTACAAATGATTGTTTACCAATTCAAAATAATATTAGATGCTCTTGTCATGATTTATATTGAATCACGACGACGACAGTTTTCCATATTTAAAAAGTGTTTTGTTATATGGAAACTTTGGGAAATACAGGTTTATATTAAATGTGACACTCAAAGTGATATTAATGTTAAAAGTAGCAGCGTTTGTGTGGTGGCAGTCATCTCAGAATCTCGTGTTGCTCCGTGTTCTGACTGACAAATGGAACGCACCATTGACACTTTGACACCATTGATTCCAGAAGCTTGAATCACTGAATGGCTTATTAATGATTATTAATGGCTGAACTAGGCTTTAGGGATTGAAACCAGTAACCTTGTTGCTGTGAGGTGAAATGTTCTTCTTGTGCATCTGCGTTTGCAACAAAGGGCCTCATATGTGTTGTTATTTTCTTGGAATGTGAACAGTCCCATGTGGTCTAAGGTCAGGTTTGTGTCTTTAGCAGAAACTCAAGACATCACAAACTACATATGTGTGTGTGTGTGTGTGAGACTGCAGTCAAATGTTCCTGCTGGCATCCACAGTCCCTCTAATGGGGAGCGCAGAGCTGGGGAGGTGCTGAGGAGGTGGAGAGGGAGCCAGGTTTGTCAGTGCACAGGTTAATCCACTAATTGGGAGCAAAGGGAGACGGGTTGCCAGATTGTGATGGCCACCAGGAGGGGCCGTTTAAGGGGGACATCTGCTCCTGCTGGAGAACAGCCGCCCTCACAGCTCCCCAGTTTCCTCTCTGACACTCGTCTCCTTCACACACAAACCTGACAGCGAGGTGTCGCCCCCCTCCTTCCCCCCTTCCCCGTCCTCTCTGGAGTCTAGTGACACATTTAAGTCATGAAACTGAGATTGTTTTTTCCCTGACTGGACCAAAAGACAAGATCAGACTGGAAAAAGATAAAAGCTTGAGAGGAGTTTGATTAAATGCAGTTTCTTTTCAAACTTCATATTCTGTCTTGTAGTAGTGGTGAGAATCACAAGGAACCTCATGATATGAGACACGATACATGGTCCACGATACCAATAATATCACAATACAAAGATGCTGTGATAATCATGTAGCGATACATCACGATATCTGTCTAACTGAAGAAAACAAAACGGTAAAAGTGCAGGATTTCTCTATTTATTCACAACATAGAGAACAAACACCTGGTTCATTAATTATCATACCAATGACTCAATTAATTGATAATCATGTTTTTTACAGAATTAAAACAAGTTTTCTGACTTTTCTGCATCTTAAAAGTGAATATTTTCCAGTTTCTTTGCTCAATGAAACAAATGAATAATGTGGCCCTGCTCCAACACACCTGATTCAAATAGTCAGCTCTTCATCGAGCTCTGCAGAAACCTGATAACGACCCACTCGTCTGGGTCGTTCAGGTGTGATGTAGCAGGGCCAGGGTTGGGAAAAACCATGCAGTTTTATTTAAATACAGACGTAATTAAGGGAAATATATTTAATTATTATATATATGTAAACACACAACCTTGAACTTCACTCGTGCATTTCTTTCCTTCTTCTCCTTGTGTCCAGGTTACGCCATCCTGCAGGCCATCATGGAGAAGGCGGGGCAGAACAACTGGCAGGTCAGCGCCATCTGCGTGGAAAACTTCAACGACGCCAGTTACCGGCGACTGCTGGAGGACCTGGACCGGAGACAGGAGAAGAAGTTTGTGATCGACCTGGAGGCCGAGAGACTGCAGAACATGCTGGAGCAGGTGATGCCACCGTGTGTGTTTGTTTTTCACCACAGATTTTATTCCCGCTCGCCTGAAAAGCACATGATCACAGGAAGTGCGACACTTACTCGGTGTTTGTGCTAATTAGCATGTTTTGAACTTGAAAAACCGTCTGTTCTGATCTCCAGTGGCGTTACTTGGCATAAACACACTCGGAATATGATTCACTTCTTCTTCTTCTTCCTCCTCCTCCTCCCCCTCCTGCGTCTCCTCGTTCCTTCATCTCTCAGTGTTTCCTCTGGAGCTTCTGGTGTCTCAGTAATTGTTCAATTATTCAGGAAAGCTTCGCTCTGGCATCTGTCATACTTCCAACTATTTATTTTGCAGATGTGTGTGTGTTTGGTGTGTGTGTTTCATGTGTGTGTGTGTGTGTGTGACACAGAGAACATCACGCATCCAGACGTGATGGACTCTGTCAGATCTAGAGCGGGATGATGCACAGCCTCGTGTTCATGTCGCCTTCATTAAAACCAGCTGATGTTATGGTTATTGTAAACCATCTGCCGCTCTTCTCTTAGCTTCTGTTGCGCTTTATTTTCTACTTTTTACATTTCTGTATTTCATGTACGTTTTTCACTCGTAAACCCCATTTACACGGGATTACCTTAATCTGGGCAACTCATGTCTGTGTATGGAATCAGATTTTGAGCAACCAGGAATGAGCCACAAAAATCAAAACACACAAACTGCAAATAAAATATTGATTTAATCGTTGAAAGATATTGTATTTTATTTGTTTAAAAATACACTTTTCTTTGCAATGACCGGAATTTTGTTTGCTGCGACTCTTGTGTTCTCTTCCTCACTTGTTCTTTGTGCCGTGGGCGGATCTTAGGAAGCTGTCTGCTGATTGGCTACTGAGTTTTGGAGCAACAGCTCGCGCTAACGCTTAGCAAACGTTAGCTACTTAGGATTATTTTGCCAGATGTCGACGGGGAAAACTTGGGGAACGAGTTCCAGAGGGACAGCGACACCAAGCCCATGACAACTTCCGGTCCGTTGAGCTGTCGCTACAAAACTCAGTAGCCAATCAGCAGACAGCTTCCTAAGCCCCGCCCATGGACGGAATCGCAAACAAAAAAACACAGCGCAAATCATTGCAGACGAAATGTGTATTTTCAAACAAATAAAATACAATAATTTTGAATGATAAAAAACGATATTTTATTTGCAATTTGTGTATTTTGATGTTGTACTTGCTTCGTGAGACGTGTTGTTTGACAATATAGACACAAATCTAATTCCACACGTGAGGCACCGGTTATGCAAAGCCTGTGAGTTGACATGATTTCAACTTCCATGCACTGCAGGTTTTTTTTTTTGCATCACTGCAAATAAAATCACACTCTGCATCCAACGCACTTTCAAAACCTTCCAAGGCAGCCTCTGTTCTTGTTTCTGACCGAGGAAGAGGCAGAGAAAAGTAATATTATCACAGCACCTCTGTGTCTGCTGAAATATGGAAGGTAATTTGCAGTGGAGTTTTTACTTTACTCATTACACACATGGACGATTCGCATGGGATTAACATCACAGATATTACTCGAGGTCCCCAGGTCATACTCATCCCATGCGCATAGGGATTTAGTAAATTTTGGTGGGTTTTGTTTGGCTCCTCCTGAGGTTTCTCCCTCTCCCGGAGTTTTTGCCCTTACATTAAGGGGTCTCCGGATAAAGGATGTCACTTTCTGTAAACCACTTTGAGGCAAATTGTGTTTGTGATGACTTGTTCTCCGCAGCCGTGTTCACAGTAGCTGCCACAGGCGTAAACATCTATTTCGTCCTCTTTCTTTTTTTTCTCCTTTTTCAAATGTGAGCCATTCATGTTTACGCTGTGCCACATTATTCTGATGCAGGGCAAGGATTTGAATGTGTAAATCGGTTTTCATTAGCTGCTTTATCAGCACCTCCAACAGAATGGATGAGCACTCATAAGCAACCAGATGTTACTCCACAAACACCAAGTGTCAGATCAGTGCAGAGAACATGACCCACTCAGTTCTCCATGAATCTCTGAGTCAGTTGGATTTAAAAGAGAAGAGCTGAAGCCTATCATATATTATTATTATTATTATTATTATTATTATTATTATTATTATTATAATAACTGTTATTAAAGCTGCCTGCAGTGTTGGACGTGATGTAGGGTTAGGGTGAGCCAGAAACACATTAGAGCATAAGTGAGGTCTCCAACTAAAGGATATATTATTTCTAATCTGTGCCAGTTTGTGTGAGAACCTGACTTTTCTAACGGCCTCAAACATGTGTTCATAAATTGGAAAAAAAATGCCACAGGAAATCCAACTTGGCTGACTTCCTGTTTGGGTTTTTAAAAAAAAAAAAGTTCTAAACATTCAGGATTAGTGTGAGAGCAACAAACTCATGTTTCAAGTCAAGTTCTGTAATAAAGTCACAGACGCGGTATATCTGCCGAAAGTCGAATGAACACTATTTAAGACCTGTTTCATGTCCATACTGGCACAAAAAATAATATGAAGCATGTTAAGGAAAATGACTTAAGTATTTAAGTAATATAATTTAAGTACACAGATTTCTGTGGCTTCACGATGTTGTAGCCACAGCTAATCCGATCCTCACACTGCCAGACTGGCTCGTGTTTGGTCTGTGCCGATAAATTCTGACTGGACTGCAATTAACTTTAGTAGTTATTGTTTCTTCCATTTTTATATCACAGCGTATCATAAATCCAAACATTTTTCCCCCAAATGAAAACAAGAGTAACCAAACTTTATAACTCAATAAAAGTAGTAAAGTTTTTATTTAAGACGTCGATTCCCTCCTTTTGTTATATTTCCAACATGAGCCAAGACTGAAGTAAATGTCTGCACATTAATAGCCCCAACATTTCCAAAAGGGTTACTTTTATTTTCAGGTGCAGTGGAAACACAAACTACACAGATTACTGGGAATTCTTTTCCCAAGGTTGTTCCTTGACCTTGGTAAAAGAATTCCTGTTAATCTGTGTAATCTGTGCTGCAGATTACACACTTTAGCTGGACACACAGTCCTGCTAAACCGCCTCCTCAGCCTGGACCTTTTCTTCTTTCTTTGTCTTCTTTTAAAGGTCTTGTTCAAAGGTGGGTTGGTACAAATCCCAGCTGGGATTAGGGCAGAAAGGTGGGTACATCCTGGACATGTCACCAGTCCATCGCAGGGCCACATAGAGACAAACAGCCTTCCACTCTCACACTCACACCCACGGTCAATTAAGATTGTCCAATTTGCATAATCCCCAAATCTGCATGTTTTTGGACTGTGGGAGGGAACCGGAGAACCCAGAGAAAACCCAGACACACACGGGAAAGGCCCTTGTTCTGACTGGGTCGTGAACCCGGGTCTAGAGTTCCTTGTAATCTGAAAAGTCCCTAGTCCAGAGGAGGTAGTACTTTGAGTCAAAGTGTGGGGTTGATTTCCTCGGGTGATTTTAGTTGAAACGCGTTGAGGTTTTTCAAAATCCCAGCGAAATGAGAAAAGTTCCCGCGGTGGAAAAGAGACTGTAGTAAAAGCTGCAGCAGCAGCCGCACAGAGTTAAAGAGTTAAATCTCTAAAGAACACTGTAATTAATGAATCACTTAATTATCATCTCTTTGGCACACAAAAAAAAACTGAAATGAGTTTATTAATCTGTGAAAAACTGTGAAAGAGCCAATTTCAAGTTGCTGAGAAGGAGATTCTTCTCATATCAGATTAAACCATTAACAGGATTTTTTCCCAGCGCTCACAGTTTGTGGTAAAGGAGGTGAAAGACAACAAAAACCAAAGAGAAGAACCGCGGCACAGCTGTAATGATCATGAGACCCGTGCTCAGTCCTTTTAATTTTCCCTTTTTATGCAAAAACCAGCTGCATGGAATTAAATGAGAGTCAGTCACTGCTCGCGCTCGGCTGGATATTATAAAACAGGCGGCAGAGTCTCTATCTGATAATATTTATTAGGTGACTCACAGGGAGAAGCAGAGAGCAAGTGTCCCTCATACATTAACTGAAGAATTTAATGGCACACGATTTAAAGTCCATCACTGATTCAGCTTCTCCGAGAATAAAAAAAAAACACACTCTTCTTTTTATTTAAAAGGTCAACTTCAACAAAAAATGTAAAAAGTGAAAATACGAGGCGATGTTTTTAGTTTGTGGACAAAACGAGACATTGGAGGATGTTGTTTTTAAGGTTTGCTCAACAATGATTGACATTTTATGACATTTTATGGACCAAACACCTTAACAACGATTAATTGAGTAAATAACTGACAGATTACTCCATGGTACAAACAGTTCAAAGTGGTTCAAAGCATTTTCTTAGGATTAAATCATGCTCTTATTGACTGGATTTCCCAACAGGTGTCAACTTTCACAGTCAGTTTATATCACCAGTGTTTGTGTCTCTGTGTTTGTGTGTCTGTCTGTGTGTGTGTGTGTGTGTCGTGCAAGGTTATCCAGCAGCATTGTCACGTCCTTGTGAGCGTGAAGTGTGTTTCTCCTCTGCGACGCGGCGCCGTCCGTGAACGCCCGCTCATTTGTTTAGACATCCGATCCTCTACGGATTAAAGCTGACAGTCGCACCGTGTCTCACACACACACACACACACACACACACACACACACACACACACACACACACACCTGCCTCATGCATCGTTTACTGTCATTAACATATGATATGCTGTAATCCAGTCAGATTAACGTTGAACTGTGCTTTGACTCCTCGCAGATTGTCAGCGTGGGGAAACACGTCAAAGGCTACCATTACATCATGGCCAACCTGGTGAGGGAAACACTGGCACTTGTTGTTGTTGTTGTTGTTGTTGTTTACGTGTCTTGTTTGTCTCCTTCTTCCCCTGAATCTGTGTCCTTCAGTCTATGTGAAAATGGGCCCTGAAAATGATTCTTATTTATCTTTTTAAAGAAAAGAAAAGATTTTCGGGAAAACCTACCAACAAATTGCAAACACTGTGTTGTCTCGTGTCCCGACTGAGCTCCATCTGCTGCTTAACATGTAAATTAAGATTTTTCCTAAATAAGGTGTTAATACGTGCTTAATATTTACTAATAAAGGGCTAGTATGCTACTTATATGCATGTTAGTAAGCACCTAGTTAATGGTGAATATGTGTTCCTGAATATAAAGTGTTACCAAAGTAATGTACAAACGCACCGTTTTAGAATTATTATATTTCCATTGTCACAATTATCATTTTTAAATGGCAATGTAACAAAATCGAAGCCACGCAGGAGTGAAAAAAAATGGGCCTTACTTTCACATCTGGAGTCAAATAACATATGATAACAATAATAGGAGGTGAATGCAATGGAATGTAATGATAAAGAAGAGGAACGAGGTTTTTAACCAGCAAAAATGTTGAGGTATAAATGATCAAATTATCTTTAAAAGCCTTTTAAAACAGCATGCAACATGCTTGGGGCATGATGGCATAAATACAATAACTGCAACACACAGTAACACAATTTAGCAGTTTCTATATAAATCAGACTGAATATAAATGGACAAATAGATGGAATTTTGAGGATAAATGTGTGTAAATGATGTAATATTCAAATGATTTAATCGCTAAAAACAATAAATTGTAACTATGTTACGAGCCCATTTCATCAGATTTGTAGGATTAAAACCAAGGAGACCAAATCTTTATGTTCTTTAATTCACGTCATATGTTCCATAAATGTTCAGTGTGTCACCTTCGTGCTCGCCATGTCATGAAATCAAATCATCAGTCTCCGCTAAACCTGGATTTGGACCGTGACCACGTCTCTCCCCTCCGTGTCCTTCAGGGTTTCAAGGACATCAACCTGGAGCGCTTCATGCACGGCGGCGCCAACGTGACGGGCTTCCAGCTGGTGGACTTCAGCAACCCCATGGTCATCAAGCTGATGCAGCGCTGGAACAAGCTGGATCAGAGGGAGTATCCCGGCTCCGACGCTCCGCCCAAGGTCGGTCCACGGCAATTTATTCAGCGTTCATTTGTCTGAAAACTTTGCTCTGTCGTCTCCGAGTTAAATTCATAAGCGGTGACGCAGAGGTCAGACTTTCTCTTAAAGACTTGAACGTTTCTGAGGTCGCGCACAGGAATCTGTAATACGGTGGCTTTGTAATTGTGCAGGAGAACTGTGCAGAGGGCTTCACACAGAGAATTAAAGAGAAAGCACCGTTTTCACACTTTAATTGCTTCCCTTTGGAGGGTTTCATCTCATTTTACACTCTCAACGACCAGAAATTGTTTGCACTGAGTGAAATTAAATTATTAAATCATGAAATAGCTGACCTGGATTAAAAAAACCTGTAATTGAAGTCCAAGCTCTATAGTTTTACTGTCTGTTCTTATTTGAAATTCGAGGTTATCTGGTGTTTCTACGTGGCTTCAAATCTAAGTTATTATTATTATTATTATTATTATTATTCCATATCGAGGACAATAAAGATTTCACCAAACCTCAACAAGAAGATCTTTATAAAGGATAATGTGAATTTTGTCACTTCTTATGTAAAAAGATCTGTGCTCAAGTCTCAGATGTGAGATTTGAGCAGGTTTCATAAAGTTTATCTGCATTTTAAGATAAGATAAGATCATCCTTTATTAGTCCCTTAGTGGGGAAATTTACATTGTCACAGCAGCAAAGACAGTCGAGATAAAGATAATAAATAATGAACATGCATTTACACATTATGTGAACGTACAATATAGAAACATATTATTAATTAAATTTAAAATAGGCATGTAAATTATAGACAGTTACCAGAATATATACAGTTTTCAATGAAATCTATTAGTTTCCTGTGACACATTTTTATAAAATAGCAGACTAATGCAAATATAGAGTAAAATCCACCAACGATGGTCCCTTTAATCATCACCTGGAGGTTTTGTAAGAATAATAAAATAAATAATAAAAATAAAACAGAAAAACTAACAATTAGCTTCAAATAAAAATAATAAAATAAAGCAGAGGAGGTTTAATCCTGATAAATGTGCGTGTGACAGACTGACCCACTTTACACAGACTGTAAGTGGCGGTGAAGGCATCATCATCATCATCATCATCATCATCATCATCATCATCATCATCACCACGCCGCTGTGGTCAGCAAACCCTCTCCCCCCCCAGCAAATCTGTGTCCAACCAAAGATTTCTGTTTTAAAATACATAACGCAGCAGAGTGGAAGTGGCGTGAGTCACACTGCGTGCGTGTGTGCGTGTGTGCGTGCATGCGTGCGTGTGTGTGCGTGCGTGCGTGCGTGCGTGCGTGTTATATTGTAACCATATGTAACTCATGTTTTAGGAGTAAAACTCTATTTTTGGGTCCCAGAGTGAAAACATCTCAAAAATGTCCCCCTTGTGTTTTCATGTGTTTGACTAATACACAACTTTAGCTTAGCTCAGGTTAGTTAAGATTAAGTTGGGTGAGGTTGGGTTAACTTAGTGTAGGATAGGTTACAGGTTAGGTTGGGTTAAGATAAGATAGTCCTTGATTAGTTAGACAAATTTGGTTTAGCTAATGTTAGTTGAGGTTAATCTGTGTTTGCTTAGGTTAAGTGTTTTGTAAGTAGTAATTACAGCACAGGTTTGCATAAATCTCCAGGAATTTAGTCGATGTGAATTCCCCTGAAGTCATGGCGACATGACTGTGTGCGTGTGTGCGTCTGTGTGCTTGTGTGTGTGTGTGTGTGTGTGCGTGTGTGTGTGTGTGTCCACTCCACCTCTTGATAAATTGCCTTCCCTCCTGGAAATCTACTCAGACCAAATGACTCTGCTCCCTGTGAGTGTGTCCACAGCCTGACTCACAGTCAGCGCCTTCTTCTTTCTTTCTTTCTTTCTTTCTTTCTGCTAAGGCTTTAACACGGCTGCTGTGTCTTTGTTATTGTTTTTTTGGCAGGCGGTGAACTAACTCACACTGCTCAGATTACTTTTTCAATCATCAGATCTTTGGGAAGCCTTTGATAACCGTCAGGAGAGAGAGAGAGAGAGACAGAGTCCAGCTCTAACCTTCACAAACATCCTTATCTGAGCCGGACTTCCCTTCATACCGTATCTTCCAATTAGCCGCAGCAGTTATCTCATCAAAAGCTTGATTTCCTGTTTGGGGAAACAAATTGGCCAATTAGAGCTTGGTCTGCAGGAGTAAGGATGGTGACGTTAACCTGATCTGTGTCTCTCTTGTCATTTCTGGTCCCCGGTGACATTTGTTCGTGAGATTAACGCAGCTGTAACAACACTGTCTCTTCAAAACCACGCTGCCACACAACGACACTGCGTTCCTTAATTAATTATCTTTGGAAATGAGATTTCTGAAAGCAGAGCTTGACTTGTTTTGTGTTTTGTTGACAACTGCTCTTTGTGTCTTTGATTTGCCCCCGGGAACTAATACAGTTTTGGTTTTTTTAACTTAATTAAATTTCATTTAATTTTATAAACTAATGAAGAATGAATTGGAAGCAGACGAGAGAGTGGGAGTGTGGAGAAAAGTGTGCGTCATTTCTGGTGTGTAGAAGCAAACATGGATGACTGACACAGTTGGGGAAGGGATGGGTGAGCATCTGCATCTCAATGTCAGTGAAGTATGGGTCTGGAAACGCCCTCTTCCAAGAGGCGTGGCCAAAATCGCTATGCAACTGTACAGACCTACAACCAAGGCTTTTTTTCTAGGATTGTGTATTTGGCCTTTCCAAGTCTGGTCACTTTTTCGGAGCTCCCCCTACAGTTTTTGTGTATATTTTTTACTACACCACCACCTGCCACTTTATCCTCTCCCCTCCCTTCCCCTCTCCTGGCCATGCGTATTTGTTTTCAACGGAGCTGGCGAACACTAGACGTGAAGCCACGTCCATGCCGGTCTGTGTGTTTTAATTCCTCGCTTCCTCCAACAACAGTTTCCTCTGCTTCTTTTTCGCCAGCTCTGCCACGATGAATGCCAAAAATAACGCAATCACTGTCTTGATCTTGTAGTATCTGACTCGGGGAGGTTTGTGTGTAGAGCCGTGAAGCAATCCGCGTTTCGAGCCGAGCTCCTGATTCTGAGGGCTCTTGCAAGGAGACATTATTTTAACCGTCACAACGGTTCCAAAGCTGTTAAATTAGGGTGAAAATCCTGCATAGTTCCACTTTAAGTATCAGCTCTACAGTGTATAATGTCCTGACAGTAGCAGTTCCTTTCATGGAGTCTGCTTTGATTTACTGACTGCTGAGAGATTCTCTTACTTGCTCAGAAAGAGAAGGGTGCAGTGAGAGGAATTCATTTACCTACGACATGCTTTTAAATCTCGCTCCCTGAGCGTCTATATCGATGTTTTCTGATTGGAAAAACAAAAAGTGGCAGATTTCGGACTCTTGTCACACGAGCATCACTCGGATTAATCCCACGCTGACCCCTTTTTCACGTTCCCGGCAGTATTGAGCTGATAGCAACAATCGCACTGATTGTTGGGTCGTTTACGTCGCACCTTGATTGGTTGCATGTATAAGTGAGTGAGCGTGTGTGTGTGTGTGTTTTACTCTGGAGCAATTTGTCAAAGAGTAACCGGGGGATGGAGTGTAGTGTCTCTGTTGAGAGCCATAACGTCACAGTGAGCAGTGGCTTTAATGAATAGGATTCACCCCCCGACCGGAGGCAAAGTTAATGAACTCCTGCTAGTTGGGATAATTGATGCCAGGCTGCCGCCCGGCTGGACAGCCCGTCAGCCCTTCCCCTGCCTCCCTCGTCCCTCCTTCTCATCCTGCTGCCTTTTTGTCTTTCCCTCAATTAATTTTCTGGGAGAGAGTGATTTTTTTGTGGATCCAAATAATCAGATGCAGCGTGAGGTCTCCGGGTCAAAGACGGACTCGGGGAGAGTGGGCTAACGCTGTGGGGGTGTGTGCTCTTCCTGACTCTCACTCTCAGAGAATAATGAGTGCACTTAAAGTGCTGCGCCCCCTACAGCAGCCGCGACTCTCCAGCGCGCAGCAGAAACGCAGCGTGCTCGCTGATTCAGCTTCACGCAGGTTGTTTTCAAAGATATCCGACCAGCAAATGCTGCAGAACATTCCGCTAAATCAGCATTTAATTGGCCTCATAACGTTTTTGCACTGTGTGTACCCAAAACAGACAGAACAGCAGGGCGGCCTCCAGGTGACAGTGTTACAAATAGTGTTTTATTTCTCTCTGATTAATCTAAAAGGTCGGAGTTGAACCATAATTCCTACTGCAGCGCTTTTATGAGATGCAGAATAAGTAAGGTCTTTGTAACCACACGCAGTAAAGTCTGTATCTCCTCTCACCTGCTCTCGTTTCCCAGTACACCTCAGCGCTCACATATGACGGCGTGATGGTGATGGCCGAGGCCTTCAGGAACCTGCGCAGGCAGAAAGTGGACATTTCCAGACGGGGGAACGCGGGCGACTGTCTCGCCAACCCCGCCGCCCCGTGGAACCAGGGCATCGACATGGAGCGCACTCTCAAACAGGTGAGAGAGAGCGAGGGAAGACGTGCAGGACACAACATCCAGGGTTTTTGAAATTCTCCCTCAATAAGAACAACGTTAAGTTGATATTTAGGTAAATGTCTCCCTTGTTTGTTACGACGCCAACTACTGTTTCATGCCCCGCATTGCTCGATGTACGTAGACTAGACTTAAATTTCAGGATATTGGTCCTGGATCGTCCTCGAAAAGGTGACCAAGGTGTGGGAACACGGCATACTTACTTGGAACATTTGCACATT
This sequence comes from Solea solea, assembly GCF_958295425.1. Lineage (NCBI taxonomy): Eukaryota > Metazoa > Chordata > Actinopteri > Pleuronectiformes > Soleidae > Solea > Solea solea. The sequence goes on from NC_081137.1 coordinate 3,363,978, forward strand.
TGCTTCTGGAACTGAATCCACTTTATTGGAACAAAAGAAATAAGATTCTCTCACCTTTTTCTGTGAATTATCATGATATTGTACGTACACATCCTCATCAGATAATAAAACCCTTTAAAGGACAAAATAATCTGCAATCCACAGTCCAGTAATTCCACTCTATTTTGCTTAGTAGTGTTGAATGAAAAGTCTACGGTTGTCACTCCTGAGGACATAGTAAAAGTAGCATCACTGAAGCTGGAGTCTCTGCTTGAATATGTTTCCAAAGTGACCTATTTCTTTAGAACCATGTAAACAGTTGTTTTAAATGCATAATTATGGTTAACGCCAACTAGAAAAAGCATTTTAGATCAGTCAAATCCTCCTCAGGATATATTTAAAAAATAAAAAATGTGTATTTCTTCTATTTCCTCAGTTTCCCCAACTTCAAAGATCACAATTGTTCTTCAATCACTCTGCTGCTTCCTGTGAAATTATGTTCTCACCATCCAAAATAAATGTACCTTTTTTTATGCAACAGTTTTGTTTTTATAATAAATGTATAAACCTTCAGCATTTACTGTGTTATAGTTGGAGGTTTGATTCCCTGTCGTCCTCTGTGTGCAGGTCCGGCTGCAGGGATTAACAGGTAATGTCCAGTTTGACCACTATGGCCGCAGGGTCAACTACAATATGGACGTGTTTGAGCTGAAGAGTAATGGACCCAGACGGGTAAAACTTCACACTACACTCACACACTTGCTGTTTGTTTGTGTCGTGATTTATTGTTTTCCATAGATAGATAGATAGATAGATGGTTAGATAGATAGATAGATAGATAGATAGATAGATAGGTGTCCAGCATCCTTTTACAATAAATAGAATGAATAAATAGAAAACATGACATAAGAAAGAGGGAGAGAGAGAGAGAGAGAGAGAGAGATGACAGGGGGGTTAAATGAAATGGGGAGCAACCAAGAGAAGGTAGAATGATAGGAGGAGCAGTGAGGAAGCGTAGAGGAGTTCCTGTCAATCAAAAAAGCTGTTTTAACCTGTCCTTCATTCACAGTGTGTGTCCTGTCAGGACACTGTGTGTGTGTGTGTGTGTGTGCCTGGTATTCCTTATGTTGTGGGGACCTAAATCTGTTTACGCAGTCACATTATGGGGACTTGTCTTTTTTTTTGTGGGGACAAAAATGATGTCCCCATAATCTAATAGATTACATTTTAATGTAGATTAAAGTTAAGTCTCCAGGAAATGAATGTAAGTCAACGCAATGTCCTCTGGAGTCATGGAAACCAGACTGTGTGTGTGTGTTTTTGGATCTTTGGCTCTTTCCCACAATTCCTCCATCACCTCGGTGTCCAGCATCACAGGAGAGTATCAGCCAATCGCTGCTCCTCCTTCCACTGTCTGGCTCGTCAGCAGCAGCAACACACACTGTGACTTATAGCTGCTTATGGCTGCTGTCAAACGCTCGCGTCTTATTTTACGATCAATACACTCAAAGATCAATACTTATTGGCGTTTCTTTTCGTGAGGGAAATCAAAAGTCATAAATCAGCTGACCGTTACTGTGCGCCTCCTCTCAGTGTGTTCGTATTGTAACACACATATCACATCTGTCACTTCCTGTCAGTCAAACCGTCAGTCAAGGACTCCTGGACAGTAAAAGGAGCTGCACGAGCAGGGCCGTGTCTGGGGAATTTAGGGGCCCACAGGAAAAAGGGGCCCGACATAGAAGTGAATCACCGACAAAACCTTTTTTTTTACCGTCAATTGGTACAGTGCAGTTTGGAACTGTTTGTAATGTGACACAGTTAAAGAAAGAGGTCTCAAACTTGTGGCTCACGGGCCACATGCAGCCCCCTCAATCTACTTCATTCGGCCCACCATTTAGTATCCAGTTAAATTTGTTATTTCTGTCAGTTTTTACTATTTAGAGATTAATTTTGTTAGTTTGTTGTGAATTATACATAGTTTCTTGTCAGAACAAATACTTATTTTGAAATTTTGTAAAACATCATCATGAATATTAGTATTGTGATCTGTTGTGTTAATTCTCTGTCAACAAATAAACAGACTGCAGTGTTTCTAGCTCAGACCACTGGTCAGGCATGGTCTCCCAACTGAAAGGTGCCAAAATTATTATTATTTTGAAACCTTTCTCTACGTTTGATGATGGAAACCTAAATAATTGCGTGACGTACCAAACTGAACCATTTAAAGGAAATAGAGCTCACCTGACGTAGCGGTAACTGTGCTTTCACTTTCTTCTCTGAAGCATACGTGAGCGTCTCGGTCCATTCGTTGGAATGACAGCGGTTTTGTCAGTAATCTCGTGGCATTGGGCCGTTTCAAACAGACTTCTGGGAATTCTCTCACACAACTGTCCATATTGTGGAGCTAATTCAATCAGCCATTCAAACGCCCGCTCCACCTGAACGCTCGGCACGACTTTCATCTCCAAATTGAGATGGAAATCGATAAGTCAGTCGAGACTACGGGGCAATTACTCGAGCAAAGCAAAAACAAAACAAAGCTGTAGTGTCTTTCACTGCGTCCTCACTGCGCTGTTTCTGTTTTTGTTTTAAAACCAGTCAATATGCTCTGGTGGCGCCACTGAAACAGAGAAGTGTTAAAACACTGTTGGCTTACACTGGCAACAGTTATTTTTATTTACCCTGTTGTCACTTTAATAAAAATGAATCCCTCAGTATTAGACATTTTTTTTAAGCAAACAACTGCAGATTATGTTTGTTTACACTAGTTTGTGAATGGTTACATGATCCACTCTCACATATAGACAGTATGGACTCACAGAGCTGAATCTCTGGTCTAGATTTGTTTTTGTCGTCCTTTAAATGGAATCACAGCACAATGAGAGAAAAAAGGATTTTAAGGACAGGAAACTGGAAATAATTTGTATTTGTATCCAATGAATTAATACAATTATTCAATTATATATATACTGATCATGGTGGCAGAAGAGCAAGCCTTAAGCACTAGATCAATAGAGGCTGGAGTCTATCATACCAGGCAGAACCCAAAGTGTAGACTGTGTAAAGACGCCCCTGTCTTCACTGTAGCGTGTAAGATGCTGGCTGGGAAGGGGCGTTCATGGATGCCACAACCAAGTGGCTGGAATAGTGTACAGGAACATCTGCACCGAGTATGGACCGGAGGTCTCAGGATCCAGATGGAAGACAACGATAGGGCTGAGGTCCTTTGGGACTTTACAGGTCCACACAGACAAACTGCTGATGGCTAACCAACCGGACACAGTGGTCGTCGATAAGCAGCGGAAGAAGGAGCAGTATTGATAGACGTGGCAATCCCAAGTGACGGCAACATCAAGAAGAAGGAACATGAGCAGCTTGAGCTCGAGAAGATGTGGGGAGTTAAAGCTGTATATACACATATATATACACACAGTGTAGTAGCTACATGGACAGCCCATGGCCAAGAGGACAGGGATTGGGTTTGTAACCGGAGGGTTGCGTTTGTGTTCAATCCTGGTGTGTACAAAAGAATGTGTGAAATGCAGAGGTCACATTTACTGTCATTAAATTGGTGTGTGTGTGTGTGTGTAAATGATATACTGTTCTGATGATATTAATGATTTTAATTCTACATGCACTTGAACACATCGTGCGACACACACTCATATTTTTCTCCTCCGCACAGATCGGCTACTGGACTGACACGGACAAACTGGTGCTGATCCAGGATTCTCCGCTGCTCCCCAATGACACGTCCGGCATGGAGAACCGCACCGTCGTCGTGACGACTATCATGGTAAGAGACCGGCATGTCAAACACGCCCCAAACATTAACCCTCACATCAACCATAACCAGTTAATATCAAACCCTAACTTTAACCTTAACCTGACCACAATTCAAATCTTAGCTCTAAATCAAACTAGTTTCTGCCTCATTGGGACCAGGTTTTGGTCTCCTTGAGGACTACTGGTCCTGACAGGATCGGTGTGTGCTGATCAGCGGCTTCTTCTACACCTTTTATTCAGAATCAGAATATAATATTAATCTCATGGGTGGGAGGGGAAACTGGATGTGCTACATTTCCAAAAAAAAATAAAATATATATATGATGAAATTTCAATATGTAAATGTAAATGTATAAATATGAAATATTAACGTGGCAAGACCCTTTAAATTATATGAAAAATAAATATAACGGGATAATAAATAGAATGTGTGAATATAATTAATGGAGAATTGTAGAGAACTGTGTATACACACTTCAATAGTTCTACTTTATCTTTTTATTCATTATTTACAGCTGATGGTTATAAATCTTATCTTCTTTACTGTATTTCCCTCGTGTTTCTTGCTGTAGATTTGCTGATTTTTGGGAAAATTATTTAAAAAAAAACAAAAAAAACAACATTTAGACAATAAGTTTTAAACACTGGACTGATTTTAAACAAAAGCCCAGAATTTTGCACATTTTCCATCCCTAAAATCCAAATTTCCAAATGCAAACAACGGTTATTGGCATGGGAGAAGGGCAATGTGTACTTATCCCGATTCATACACTGGCACCAAATATTGATATTTTATTTTAGAAAAAACAGCACTCACAGATTCCCTTCACTAATTGGGAATATGGATGAAAGTTAAAAAGTTGGGATGAATGGATGAAGAACAGTTATATTCTTTGGCAAAGGTTTGGGAAATTTTAGATCAGAGCATTGTAAGCGTGATAAAAGTGAACAGCCTTTGCATGGCATGTGAAAGTCTGGCTGCAGCTGCAGACAGATGTTGAACCATACATGTAGCAGCTGAGTGGAGGAGGATGAGGAGGAGGAAGGAAGGAGGTGAGAATGGAGAGTCACAGCTCAGCACAATCCTCCCTCTTTTCAGCCCCTGATGAGGAACCCCATTTTAAGAAACTGAGCCCCTGCAGTCGGACGCAAGCAGGATATGAAAGCCCTTAAAGGCAGAGTGACGTCACTGAAGGCCGAGCCAAAATGAAACCTAAAGACACTGAGGAGACGAGAGGAGAGACAGACAGAGACACACACACACACACACACACACACACTCACATGTTAATGGACGCCCTGCTCAGAAATCTCAGCGAGGACTGGAGCCACTGGAGAGGAAAATGAAATGCAAATTGAGATTTTTCCTTTTTTTTTCTTAAGGACGGTGCTCGCAGATGGACGCCCATTCAGGCTAAAATGGTTTCTCCTAACGGCTCAGTGTCTGTTTGCGAGCATAAACAATGTGTGTGCGCGCGCTATCGAGTCGTATGTTGTGTTTTTGTGGTAGCTTCATCCATTCATCCACCTTGTACCGCTTTATCCTCCACATGAGGGTCGCTGTGCCAATCTCAGCCGACATACGGCAACAGGCACGAGTCGCACCCTGAACACATCGCCAGTCCATCACAGGGACACATAGAGTCAAACAACTGTCTGCTCACGGTCAACTTAGAAAATACAATTTTGAAAATACAATTTTGAACGATTAAATCGATATTTTATTAAGTGTTGTTTGTTTATATTGACACAGATCTAATTCCATACAGTTCAGTTCCATCTTGGTGTGAATTCTGTGGAGATCCTACGATTTCAAAAGAAAAAAGTAGAAAACAAAGCGGGTTCTATCAGAATCTTTGAATCTTTTATGTCCAACTGATTCACTCTCTGCTCTAAATCTGTCACTGTACCTGCTCCAACGCACAGAACACGACACACTGAGCCTTACAACAGCTTAGAAAGACTAATCCTCTCATAATCATCCCAGTTCATATCCATCATGCTTGTGTGTGTGTGTGTGTGTGTGCGTGTAGCTTGATGTTATAGTTACGTTGTGACGGCTGCTTTTAAAGTGTGTGTTCACCGTTTTGCTCGGCACAAACGAAACAAAGTGTCTCGTGACACATGCAGGGTTTTCTTAAGGCCTTTGCACATTGGGATTCATCTGGAAGCAAATTGTGATGCACTCGTTCATATTAAGAAAAACATGCAATAGCTGGTGTCTGTTTTGCTTAAATTCTACCATACGGTCCCAATATAAGGTGCATTTTATATGAAATTCATGTCATATGAGTCGTTTGATTACAAAATCAGCCTTAATTCAACAAAGTGAACTGCTCTACTTTTCACTTTTTATTCTTATTTTAAAATATACTGTTATTTTAAATCATTTTCATGTGTTTTTATTGTGGTTATAGGTTTTCTGTCTTTCTGTTATCTTTCTGTTATTGGTGATATAAAGACCTTTTTCTATTCTATTCACTTGGTTGTAAAATGCAGCTTCACATCTAGACGCCACTAAATCCTACACACTGTTCTTTTAAAGGTGCAGCTTGTAACATTTAAGAGTAATGAACATACTATGAATTTTCAATTACCATCGATAATAACTTTAAATTAAAAACAGTTCTGTTTTCATTTCTTTAGAATAAGACATTTATGTTTACTATAGGTAAGGGCCTTGTTGTACAGAGGCAGCCAGGTCCTGTGTCTCGACTGGATCGTCTCGTCTGTTTTTAATATCAAGTCAGATTTTAAAATCCTCAAGTGTTGGGGGCGGACTTTAAGAAGCCTCTATTTTCCCCGTTAGATGTCGCTAATTCTGACTTACTTGACCTTTATTATAGGAAAACAAAGAAAGACGACACTGAAGAACTATAGGACACATGTCACACAGTTTGACGATTTGAAGGAAGGTTTACAGACCCTGCTGTTTGCAGCTTAATCTATCTCTAATATTATAAATATCATGTCATAAACAAAACAAAATTGTCTTTGCTTAGATGTTTATCCATCAGTAGCAAAAAAAAAATAGAATAACTGTTCCCTCAATATTGCACTGCTGATGGGAAATCTTGCATCAAACAGATCACTGTGCAGGCATCTGTGTGCATCTGTGTGCAAAGGCCTTTGGGGGGAACACATGTAAAGGAGCAGTTCCACCTGTTCGGAAATCATCATCAAACATAGGTTAGCATCTTGTTTTCTCGGATTAGTAGACTCCTTTTTCGTTTATTTTTATCCAGCTGTGTGTGCACTGCAGTGAAATCTGTATCCGCTCTGTCATTTGAAGTCAGAGAGCAGCTCCTCAGCGTTCCTCTGTAGACGTTTGCCAAGATCCACAGTCTGTCAGTGCCGGAGTTTTAAAGAAGCTCATGAGGCTTTTGTACCCGAACAAAAACAACAAAGAAGGAGATGAAGATGAATCTGCGATAACATTGTAATCGATTTTCTTTCATGTTTAACCGAACAAGAGATTTAACAAGTAGAAATAAGTGAACAAGAGAAGTTTGAGCGCCGGCAGAGAATCCGCTGCACAGCTGGGACCTGCGAAATCTCTATGTTTGGCCACGAGGCTTCGCTCTGTGAATTATTTCCACTCTTCACATTTATTTCCAGCACCATTTTGCTGCTGTTTTCTGACTGAGTTTGTTGTAAATATTCCAACAAAGTTCTGCAAAGGAGCTTAAACAGAGACCGGGACTTGGGCGGATCATTTCATTGCTTTCAAATCCAAATCACAATTTCAAACTAAATATTTGCCTGTTTTATGCCAGTTTAAAAAATGCTAAACATGAATGTTAGACATAATTCATCTAGTCAAGCTCTCGTCCTTGCATTTGACGAGAGCGGTGGTTCCCAACCATCCTTGGTTGGGTCCAAGACAAACCAGAATCCCTGTCCACACACAGACCACAAGAATTAGAAGTGAATAATCACAAGTGTTTATTTGCGAAAAATCAATCAATCAATCGATCAATATAGGCGCTGACTTGCTGACTCGGGGTGTCACGATTCTCCAAATCCTTGATTCAATTTGGTCTGCCATTTTTACACTTGTCTAGTTTAGTCTACGGTCATTGGTTTTGTGTCAAGATAACTCACTTAATTAGTTTGCATTGTACCACACTAAGGGCTTATTGTCAAATTCAAATACTGTATTACCAATATGAATGTAACAATAAGCAGTAAATGTTTAAATCCATGGATTTCCACCAATGAATAAGGTCACATGTCTGTCACGTCTGTCGCTAGTTATCGCTTTAGCGTGACGCATTTGCGACGTCATTTATAATCAAGATCGTGACACTCCCTATTGCTTACACAGTAATGGTCAGAGAAGGTCAGAGGTCATAGAATTTTTAAGGCGTGGGATTAATTGGGATTTTCTAAATTTGATTTGCAGAACTCTAATTTCAATAACCTCAGAGTAGAGAAAGTTCTGTGGCCCTGCATGTGATCTTTGGCACCCCCTGAAAGGGACTTGGACCCCAGGTTGGGAACCATTGCTTTAGAGTAATGTAGTTGTTGTATTTTAATGCTTTAACTTGTCTCAAGTCTATGAAAGTGATATCACAAGTCAAATAAAAATAAGATGTATACATTTATTAGTCCAATTACTTTATTTAAATTTTACAGATGATGCTGAATATTCCAGGAAAACATCTGTAATGCAAACAAATTAGGACTTTTCTTATAATAAGAAATAATGAGAAAAATAAGCTACATCAAGACTACAAAGCTACTATGACTAGCGCAGTGAGCTAAATTATCCCTTACAAGAATGATCTGGTGCTTGTACACTTTGATATTCACCTGGAATAAAACAAGAACGACAGATAAAAATCTATGTCGTCAGTATCTTGAGAATACGTTTGAGACAAAGTTTTGCAGCAGCACTGAGACTATTGAAGTCTCAGTGCTTCACTCTCCCACACCTGATTCCATAGAGATCGTCCACATTTTGATCCGTTTGTGACACAGGAGCTGCCGTTTTTGGCAAGTTTGTGTCACAAAGGTAAATCTGAAGTGAGGATTTCAAACACCAAAGTCCCAAAATAACATGTTAGGAATTACTGGTGGATGCAGCAGTGGATCAACAACTCCTGCTTGCTGTGATGTAAAATTACAGATTTCTCTATGGACTTTGGTGCTGTAGAGAGAGCTTTTGACAGAAAATGCTGTGAAATAAGGACACAAACTTATTCTGAATATATTGCAGAGTCAGGTTTGTGTAGATTTTATTTGATGGTTGAAATATGCCATGTTTTCAATGCGTGTTTTTCAGGCGGGTTCACTTTAATAAGGTTTAAGAAGCTTCTGTTTGGGGATTTTATCCTTGATTTAAGTTGTGATGTCATAGTAGCTTCCCAGGCGACTCATGAAAAATTAATACATGTGATTGGAAAAGAGACGAACAGAAAGAAAGAGAAAGATTTGTGATAAAACCTCGTATCCTAATATTTGTAATGCTTCAATGTCAAAAACAATACATAACCTTTGACTAGGTCTTCACATCCTGTCGAGAGCGGGGGGGAAAAAACCTGGAGTGGACATGTTGCATTCTTTTTTTCCCTTGTGCTTTAAATGTTATCAATGGCGTTCACGGCCACATTCAGTCAAATTCAAATCAAAACAGGTTTAGTGCCTGAAGTGGCTGCAGACGAATGAGACCCAGAGAAAATGAGTCATGTACCGAGGAGCAAACAATGGTTTCTCTGTTTATCGCGGCTCATATTCAAACAGAAGGTGCAACAGACTGTGTACGTAACACACACACACACACACACGTATGGATTTGTGACATTGAGTGTCCGTATGTACATGTGCTGTTAATGGCATGTTTAATGAGTCTCATTAGGCTGTGAGTGATTCAGTGTGGTTGTGATTATTGACCAGCCTGTCAGCCATGCTGGCCTGTTACTCTGAAGATCTCCGTGACGACGACGACGACGACGACGATGCTCTCCTCCCGTGCCAGAAAACACTGACTGACTCGTTTCACCTCTGACACGTCTCCAGCTCCTCTGGCTGCCGACACCGACACACACGCCCTGACATCGCTAATCAAATGGATTACAGCTGATTCCTCTTTGATATTCATCCACAACTAAAAACAACTCGGGAAAGTTTGAAATTTACTCTGAGGAGTTGAGTGATTTCTTCTTTTGGCTAACTTCACATTTATTGTTGTCGTTAGAATTCCCGATCCACACTTTAAACCTTACGCAAGTGCAGAAAATGTTATATTTTATATTCTGCGGGTTTCTCCTTTCATTTTATTTATTTTTTAAACTGGTACCAAATAATCTAGTTCTTTGTGGGAAACTTGTGGCAATTTATTTGCAAATAATTCACTTGTAATTAGGGAGCGTTTACAGGATTATTGCATCTTTTAAATGATCCCAATGGCCAAAGTATTTATAAGAAAACTGAGTCAATTTATAGCTTATATTATTCTGTATTCTGTATTCTATAGTGCGTTTTTTTGATACAATCAGAAAGTTTAAAAAAGAAATCTTGGCATTTCTGTCCTTATTTCAGACTTGTGGGTGTATATATATATATATAGATATATATATATATATATATATATATAGATAGATAGATAGATAAATAGTCACACTTTACAATCCAATTAAAGCAAACACATCCTAATCCTAATTATCTTCATAATTCCTTGAAAATCTGTCACAATGAGGCAGGAAATTAATTGGATTCACTCAGATTCAGTCCCTAAATTAAATGTGTGAATACTAACAGTTGCTGTCAAACTGTGAGTTTGTTGTGTGACTACTAAGTGTGTGTCTTATTTTACTAACTTTATAATGTAGTTTGAGTCCAAACAAACTTCTTCTTTTTGATTATAATCATAATCTTGTCGAGTTCCTCGTGCGATAGCGATCTGTGGAATCCATATTTCATATTGCATATGTCTGGTTCGGGCGCAGCGCTGTTCAACCGTGCCGTCATTGTGCTGTACATCTACGCTGTGTTGAGCCGCAGGCTCCAACCACAACATTTGTGGTCTCTCCCCGCTGACAAGTCTCTGGTTTACCTTTCTGTGGCCCGGGGCGATGTCAAGCAAACACGTCTGGGAAATAAATTGCTCCTGTTCTCAGTATGCGATAGGCCGCCTTCCATGACAAAAGTAATTTGTTTGGAAATGTAAAACGAGGAAAGTGGAAGAGGTTTACATTTGATCACTTTTCTGAGCAAAGGCAAATCTAATAGTGCTGGTTACAGAGTGGACCGGTCGGTGCATTCAAAGTGATGAGTCAGGCCTGTGTTCGCTGTAAAGTCGTTCAGTCTGACTGCAGCTCGTTTCTCGGCTGTGTTTCTGCCTCCAAATCTTCTGAGTCATGTCCTCTCTCCCTTCTGTGCATCAATATTGACACTTTTTTTAAATGCTTAAAATCCACTCTTTTGTGTTTGCATACATCACAGTGTCGTCATTCGAATTATTTTGTTGTACAACACTGAATAATGTCTGGCAAAGACACTGATCTGGCAGCCAGTAGCTTTAAAGACATTAAATATAGAGTCGCACAGTGTAGTTCTTGATTTAAATAGAGCCAGATGTTTGAATTACGATATGAAGTGGAATGAGTAAATGTGTAAAGTAACTTTTCAGCAGATTTTGGATTCTGTTGAAGCTCACATGGACATGGAAACTCCCCGTTCAACATTCCACACAGACTATGATCAGATGCCTCTGATTAAAAATTCAAAGATACAAACCACGTACAAGAAACATGCTGCAAAATTAACGTCATCTCTTCACATGCATCTTTTAAAGCATCTAATTACTGAAAGCAGTCCATATATAGGGCTGCAAAATATCTTATTTTGTCCACAAGGCAAAAGTGTTCAGATTTAATCATTTATTTGTTACATGGAGCAGAAGCAACCAGACAATATTCATATTTAATAACCTTTTTAATTATTAAAAAAAAAAAACACTTAACCTGGTTAACCGACTATGAAAATAGTCGGTGAATAATTTAGTGATTGACTAAAATTTGTTTTTGTAATCTAATCTATGTCCCTGACTGTATTTCTTTACCATTACAGCTGAGGATTCTGGGTATTGGAGTGCTTACAGTCATATATCACAATAAACTTTACTTCTTTAAAAAAAGTATGTTTTGTCAAATAAAGAGTTGAAAAAACTCGAGTTGCAAAATATGCCTTTAACCGTCTCACTACTACAGTCTATTATTGATAAATGTTGGTTTTTATTGCACAAAATGAAAGTGGGGAAATTGTTGTAAACAATAAAAATGCAGTTTCTTCGTGAATCTTCGTTGAATCTTCGTTGAATCTGCTCGTAAATAAGTTGTTAACTGTCCCACGCCACACGTCATGTTGGCTCAGACTAATTATTGTGAATGTTTTGGATTCATTGATTTATGGCGGAAGGCAAACACACTTTATTAGCTGACCCTGTGGTAATAAATACGGCATAATATGTGTCTTTGATGCCAAATGGGATTCAAACCTGCCGCGGTCCTGCTCATCAAAATGTTGCTCAATAGCACTCCCGGTGGTCAAAAACATCTCAGAATCCCTTTAACCCCGACCCTGGTTGGTGCTAATGTTTTCATTGCATTCTGTTGTTTGTTGCCATGTTGATGAGTCACTGTGTGAGTCCTCATGTCTATGTGTGTGTGTGTGTGTGTGTGTGTGTGTGTGTGTCTGTGCTGGGTTGCTTCACTGGTTCTGGTCCCATGTGTAGGAGGGTCCGTATGTGATGCTCAAGAAGAACTGGGAGATGTACGAGGGCAACGACCAGTTCGAGGGATACTGCGTGGACTTGGCCTCGGAAATCGCTAAACACATCGGCATCAAGTACAAGATCTCCATCGTGCCCGATGGAAAGTACGGCGCCAGGGACCCGGAGACCAAGATCTGGAACGGCATGGTCGGGGAGCTGGTGTACGGGGTAAGACTTCATGTGTTCAATCTCTCTTTTTCACGGATTCACTCACATTTAAACTAGATTTGTGATAATACAAGTGTACAAATACTTAATTACTGTACTTAAGTTTACTCCATTACATTACATTACATTTCCAGTTGAAGGAACTTTACGCTTTCATATTTCTATATCAGAAAAAAATACTTTTGCTGCTTATATACATTTTATATCAGAAACTTTAAGACTTTTACTCAAGTAAAAAGTGATTTCAACTTCTACTTCAGTAATTTTCTGGTAAGATACTTGTACTTTTACTCAAGTATCCTTTTTACAAGTAAATACAATTACCACCTTTCTTCTCCACATTAGCATTAGCATGACTCTTGGAATAGCAGGCGGAGAATTGGGAACTATTATTGAATGAGTTTCCATGACATTTATGTCATATAAGGTCATGATTTTCAGTCACAAAGTGGGCGGGGCTTGGCTGCAGCGTCATACATACATATACAATAAACAGCCCAAACCTATAAAGATTTTTAGGTGTCATGCACACGGAAACAGAACTTTACCCATGTGATCTTTCTCTTTGTCGCTTTTAAAAGTTTTTCACAGCTGCAACCAGGGGTCAAATTCACTGCCAGACCACGCCCCCTGCACCTCCCACTTCTTACCTTTTACAGATAAAAATATCCATCTCTTACTTCTTCTTTGGGCTTCTCCCTTTAGCGGTCACCACAGTTGATCATCTGCCTCCATCTTGTCCTCTCCCCTGTGTCCTCTTCTGTTACACCAACTGTCCTCATGTCCTCCTTCACAGCATCCCTGAACCTGCTCTGTGGTCTTCCCCTTCTCCATCTTCAGCATCCTTTGTCCACTATAATCACTATCTTTTCTCTGCATGTCTCACCATGACGCTCTTACTTTATTTCCAAACCTTTCACCCTGAGCTGTCCCTCGGATAATGGAGACACCTGTCTCCTGTCCTCACAATACCATTTACATCCATGGCAGGACAAAAAGAACGGTGTCCTTTCAGTCGTGTGGTTTGGGGTTTGTTTTGTGGTTTTGGAGACGTGTGGGACACCGGAGGCTGTCAGCACTTTGCCGAGCTGCACCCCATTTTCTCCTTCTCTACCTCCTTAAATGTCAGATGGTCGTAATGGAACTTTAAATTCTCGGCTCTTATTAAGCCCACTGCCGCGGAGCCAGGCAGGCAAGGTCACACGAGTGTTGCTTAGTCACTAACTTTAATCTGGTTTGTGGATTTTCAGCAAACCACTGTGCTTTTATTTCCTTCATCCACACACAGCTGCAGATCCCCCCCCCCCCCCCCCATCCTGTGCAGTAAGCATATTTCTCTGACACATTATTTTATCCACCCCGCTGATTCCCTCAGAGTTTCAGCTAAGCCTCTCAGCCTCAGACATGGTTTCAGAATTTCTTGTTCAATTTTCTTTTCTTTTTCTCTCTGTGTCTTCACTTGGTCACGATGAGATTTATTCTGCTCCCGTTTTGAATTTGATCACTCAGAGATTTGTTCAGCCAAGGGGAAAAATGATGACATGACACAAGCTGAAACAGAAAATAGGGTAATTGTTGTTGTTGTTGTTGTTGTGTTTTATGACGGCTGGCTCGCTGTCGGCCTTTGAGATGCCATGAATAAGTGATGTCTGATTGCTTCATGGCATCGGCTCAGAGAGATGCTCCATCATTTGCTTTTGTCCATTTGTCATCATCTGGATTTAGCGTTGCTCCGAATCAGACGGCTAATCAGATTCCTCTCCCTGCAACGTTTTTCTTTGCCCCGCAGAAAGCGGAAATCGCTGTGGCCCCTTTGACTATCACGTTGGTCCGGGAGGAGGTGATTGATTTTTCCAAGCCCTTCATGTCGCTGGGCATTTCCATCATGATCAAGAAGCCCCAGAAATCCAAACCTGGGGTGTTCTCCTTCCTGGACCCGTTGGCCTACGAGATCTGGATGTGCATCGTGTTCGCCTACATCGGCGTGAGCGTGGTGCTCTTCCTGGTCAGCCGCTTCAGCCCGTACGAATGGCACACCGAGGAGCCCGAAGAGGGCACTGACGGTCCGCCAAGTGACCAGCCTCCCAATGAGTTTGGTATCTTCAACTCCCTCTGGTTCTCCCTGGGCGCCTTCATGCAGCAGGGCTGCGACATCTCCCCCCGGTAAGACATGTATACTCTCACTGATGGACGACATCGTTATTACTGTAATTATTCAGCATTTAAATTTAAAAAGATCTGTGTGCACTGTGCCTGATGTTCCGAAAACCACAAGCTTTTATATCATCACTAAACATTAAACTACAATTTAAGGCGGATAGGGCCCCACTTATTTATTTATTTAGTTTATTTGTGAGTGACAATGCAATTTAACACTATTTAGCTTCAGTCTGATATAAATATGCTGTAGTAACTGATGTTTTGCATATAGAGATTATAACGTTATCAATGGTAGCTAAATAACCCTAAATCCAATTCTAATCCAATTATGATATAAAAGGAAGATAAAACATGACAAGTGTGACAGAGCAATGTCATGTTCTATATAAAGCTACAGCACAGTGTGATAAAATATTGTGGAAAAAATTGTTTTTCAGTTGTAAAATTGACACTTTTTGAGAGAAAATCCGGTGCCAGGTTTTATAAGCATTTTACGAACAGTTTGAGGGAAGAAAATTCCAGTTCCAAAAGTCCAAAGGTCAAGCACATGGTGGTTGTGGAGTAAAAGTCAGGGTTCAGTGAAATCATCAGGATTCATCCTCTGGAAAACCTTTAAAATTCCAAAAATTCTTTACATATTTTTATATGAAACATAAAAATAAAATGTTCAAACACAATTCAGTAATTTGTAGCTTTTAGATAAGTTGTTTTATTTGCTTTGACCAGTATTACTGTGTCCCTCTGTTTCTGGTCTTCATGCTCACCCTAGTTTATTTCCTAAGTTAAACTACAAACAATAGATTGACATCAGATTCTGTTTTTATTTCACAAGAAGAAGAAGAATAAGAATAAGCAATAGCTAAGAATGACTTAGTACTAGTTTACACTCTGAAGATACAAGGTTTTTATATGCCAAAGATGATTGACCATGATCTTATTATTATAATAATAATTGTTATTATTATGGTTGTTGTTGTTGTTATTACAGTCATTGGTGTATATCTCTGGTAGTTTGTATAAGATCTGCGGTTAAGTACTGGGTTTGATGTTTTGTGTTCATCATGTGTCGTGCACTGCTCGTGTTGTGTGTACATCTGTATGTGCACACCTGTTATGGTGTGTGTGTCGGTGTGTGTGTCGGTGTGTGAGTCTCTGCTAGTATTGATTTTTGTTGTCTCTCTCCCTCTTCCTCTGCCATATTGTAATTCACTGTCTGACTCACACACACACACACACACACACACACACTCTTGTCTGCTTGTAAGGGAATCAGGTTTTCTCGGTGTCTGTCAGCTTTGTGCCACTTGTGGCTTTGGCACTTGAACGCCTCATGTCTCGTGTTATTCCAGTTGCAGTCGGGTTTGTCCACTCCGCACTTGAACCCGCGTGATTCATCGAGAACTCACTGTCCAGATCTCGGCTTTCACCGCGTCTGCAGCTTCTCCTCCTTCTGTACAAGTGACAAAACACAAACTAAGAGTCCATTTGGCGTCTGTCCAGCAGACCGATGTCCACTACAGACTGATTTATGGTTCCACAGAAGCCTGTTGTGTGCATTTATGCTTGTGCCCCGGTGTTTATTGCTCTGCCAACTTGCTAATTGGCGATAACAGGATCAAGAGTGTTGACTTCAAACAGTGTTGGACAAATTAATGAGGAAGTGAAATAAGCACAATCTTTTACAAATATCAGGGTTCCCGCTTTTGAAAATTGCCCGACATAGTCATGGGTCAAGTGCTTGAAAGTTAAGTTGATATTTAAATAAACGTCTCCCTTATTCGTCATGACGCCACCTACTGTTAATGCCCTGAATTGCTTGATGTAAGGAGACGAGGCCTACGCAGAACAAACGTTGAGAAAATGCAAATTCCAAGATCTCCGTCTCACTACAGAACATTACAAAGACTGATTTTGACCAAGATCCCAAGGACAATCACTTGTCCAGACGCAGAGCGTGCTGCAAGTCAATAAATGTCGACGCCATGGGCGAAGACGCTCTTACAAGCTCTCCCATCTTAAGCTGTGTCAGCCCATTTGATCCATGAATTTGAGGGAATTGGTTGATATCAACCAAGGTGTGGGAACCCCTGAATACTTATATTACATGGAATCAAAACAAACAAAAAAAACATTACATTACTTTCAAATTCAAAAAGTGAAGTATAACAAGTTTCTTGAGGAACTGAATCCACTTTATTTGCAGTCAAACTTCAGACATGGCAGCGTCTCAAGGCAAAATATCAGTTTCTCACTTTCACTGTTGTCTTCGTATTCCTTCAGATGTTAATTATCATTATACCGTACATAAAACCCTTTTAGGACAACAAACATCTATAATCTACAAGCCAGTTATTCCACTAAACTTTGCTTAGTAATTGTGATATTACTGTTTTGTACATTTTAATCCCTTACACTACTTGTTACAGGGTAAAGTAATGGTTTTACAGTAATCTATTGTCGTCCAACAAACTAAAGTTACTGCAATTCAAAAAAAGAAAGAAAAAAACACAAGCACTTTGTTGATTAACCAATCCTCAATTTGATCCATGTTTGGTCAACGAGGTTTGAAAATGGCGGCGAGTAAAGAAGAGGTCATCAGATCGTAAACACCTTATATGTCGGAACGTGGAACCATAAATTGGGCTTAAGTGTGGCGTACGTTGGCAGAAGGATGAAGAACTGGGGTTTGTAAAGTCCATGTCCTTTAAATAAGAGCTGGTTGTCTTTGTTTCAGGCTTCCTGTCCATCATCACACCGCTGACGGTCAAACATATAGAAGTTAAGCCTGTAAAGGCTTCTCTGTGTCTTTAAAGTCGCTCTCAGCTGTTTGAATGGCTTTGTCGGGCTTTGAGTTCCAGCATCGATGATTGTCTGAGTTCTTTTTATCGGCCGCTAAAATGGCTCCTATAGCTATTTTAAGTCTTTCATATAATACGTCTCATATCTGCTTTTAATCCCTCATGGACCTTGTGCTGTAATAGAGTTGGTAAGATTTTTTTTAGTAGATGAAAGGAGGACCAAACTGGAACTGTATCTTTCAGCCTCGCCCACACCAGAGGAGAGCAGAGAAACACACAAGATGGAGGATCCCGAGGTACATTCGAAATTATAGCCCGGCCTCACGTAAGCAACCTATAGAGGAGACTATAGTGGCTGTGTGACTGTGATTAAGCACACTCATTTAAGGAGTGCACTTGCTTTGTTCACATGAGTGCAGACCACCACCACCACCAAAAGCATCTCCGCCTGTGTAGTGCAGATAAGGACTTCAGAGCTGCACACCAATGTCGCCCTCGGAATGAAAAAGTCTACATTTCAGGCCGTCTCTGTCTCTGACTGTGGTCCGCGCTGCTTCCCACCTGTCACTGCTAATCCCACAGGTTTTCCCCCCAATCCATCAGCACTGAGCGCCGAAGCACATTAACCACACAGGGCAACGTCGCTCCTTCACATTTGGGTTGAGATTAGGCAGAGAGGAGGGAGTCACCAGGGCAGAGGTGAAGGGGATACATTTGGCCGCAGTGCTCGCTCATAGTTGTCGCTGAAACCTTTATTATTTTTCTATGTTTCTAGTTTTTTTTGTCCATTTTAGTCCCAAGGTAGCAGCAGCAGCACAGTTGCAGTAAAGGTCAGAACCACATAAATTGATTTAATCCTAGTTCTTTCTGGGATTACCTGTTACCGCTCAGTGTGCTGGGGTTGCAACAAAAACACACACAGGGAGAGGATGTTCTTTGTAACTCAGAAAGGCACGCGATCAGAGCTACAGTGTTTTCATTTGATCACGACACTTATTTCAACCACAGCACTACAAAACAAGGTGTGCTACACAAAGGAGCCATAATCCAATGCTAAAATCATGAGCGTTATGGGTTTGGTGGAATTGGTCACTGCTTTGGTCACTCGTGATCACATAGTGTACATTTTCTCCAAAGCAGACCTCAAAGTTACAGCTTTAAATTCATTTGTATGTGGAAATGTGACTTGGTGATACTGAAAACATTGTTCAATGGCAGAAACTTATACCATACATTCTTAGGGTAGTATATTCAATTTCTGCTAATAAACTCACCAAAATGCCACACACTGGACCTTTAAAGACAGTCCCTGAGTTTATGTCAGTGCAACACAAGTAGCGAGAGGAGGATATTGTGTCACGCTCATGATATTTACATATTCTCTCTTTGTTTTTGTGTGAATCAAACTCATTAAGCCTCTTTACCTGCACAACCTCGTGTTTAATTGAGCCTGATAAATGTCTTGACTTACATAATTAATCCAGGTTGACTGTTAGCACAACAAACACCTTCTATTTGCTGTATAAGGCAACTGTGTGCAACTGTGTCAATTATGAGTAAAGATGAAGCCTTTTGCCGATTTGATCTCGTCTTGCAGAAATTCATTAGCACATGCAGCTGCAAGCTAACTAGCGAGAGATTAAAGTTTAAACAGGAAGAGGAGGGCTGTGAGGCTTTCATTAAAAGATAATCCAGCTGGAGAGCGAGATTAGCCACTGGCTTCTGAATTTGAGAAATTATATTTGTATATTTTCCCTCGTTCAAACTCAACAGTGAGTGAATGATTTAACAGCTAAGCTAAGGATGAATGTGCACATTTGAGAAACTACCTTAGTTTTAAAAAAGGGAAAATTCTACGTGACTGTGTCCTCTAAGAAAAATCTTTTTTTATATATTTTATTTTTACTTTAGTCCTTCATTTGAACTCAAAAGCATGAGTTCAAATATATGTAAAAAGTAAGGTCCTCTAAAAACATTGGTGGCTAACGGCTAGGCTAATAGCTATGCAAAAGGCCGGAGGGTCCATGTGGATCTTAGCGTTGCACTAAAAATGACTCAGGAATTTTGCATTGTTGGCAAAAAAAAATGAAGAAGACAGTGAAGAAAGAAGAATAATCTTGCATTTTTAGTAATTAACTAACAGCCTTGAGCGTTTCATTAAAAGATAATCCAGCTGGAGAGCAAGATTAGCCACTGGCTTCTAAATATAAGAAACTATCTTAAAAAGTAGATCACCATCATTAAAAGTTAGCCCCCTGATCTTCCTTCTGTCATGTTCAACTTTACTACATGATTCTGTCCTCTGAGAAGAATTAACTCTCTTTTCTTCTTCTTCTTCTTCTTCTTAATTTCAGGACACGGCTCTTTGACATAAAAGGCAGAGGTTGAGGTAGCATCAAACATTTTATTCCGCCTCTTTCCCTCTCTCAGTAAGGGTTAACACCTCCTTCTGCTTCCCCGAGGCAGCCCATAATAATTAATTCAGTGATTAATATCGCGGTCTCCAATGGTAATGTCTCCCGGGAAACAGGGGAAGAAGAGGTGTTTAAATGAAATACTGACACTGAGACTTTTCTCACTTCACATCAGTGGCTCTAAAGTTATTGTTCTCCCGGGGCCGTCGTTTGTCACGTCTCAGGTTCGTCACGTCACAGGTTTGTCACGTCTCAGGTTTGTCACGTCACAGGTTTGTCACGTCACAGGTTTGTCACGTCTCAGGTTTGTCACGTCACAGGTTTGTCACGTCTCAGGTTTGTCACGTCACAGGTTTGTCACGTCTCAGGTTTGTCACGTCACAGGTTTGTCACGTCTCAGGTTTGTCACGTCACAGGTTTGTCACGTCTCAGGTTTGTCACGTCACAGGTTTGTCACGTCTCAGGTTTGTCACGTCACAGGTTTGTCACGTCTCAGGTTTGTCACGTCACAGGTTTGTCACGTCACAGGTCAGAGAATGTCTCTGCGAGTGTCGCGGCGCGCAGGTGTAATCAGTCACGGCTTCTCCAGGTGTTTTTCATTCACTTCCGTCTCGTTTGCGTCGGACAAATTATCTTTGTCTCTTCCGCTGAGTCACAGTCGCCACATCTCCGGCGATGCTGATGAGAGCGCCGCGAATGGCCTGATTAGTCGTGATTAGCTCAGAGTGTGTGTGCGCGCGCGCGCCTGCCTGTGTCCTGATTGCAGATTTTCCGATGGCTGCATGCGGATGAAGCATAACTTTTAATTTCAGCGGTGATTTTAGGCCAACAGACGCCGCGTCTGTCAGAGGAGAGATGACTTTCAAGTGCTCTATCTGCAGGATCCACCATTATTCTATTAATTCAACGCCAATTAGCTTTGTCATGCAGCTGACACGCGGCTCTCCTGCCGCATCACTTACTGCTCGAGTCAGCAGCGCTTGTCCTCCCTCGCTCTCGCATGATGTGTCGCAGTATTCCGGCAAATTATGGCCAGAGGCTCTGAGTAAGTGCTGTTAAAGCGAATTCTAAATCACGATACACTCGTAAATATTCATCAATCTATGTCATAATTGCATGCAATAAAAGGTAAAATACGTAAGCTATTCATCTCGTATGAAAAACATGCATGTATACAGGTAAATGGGCATATAAATTACAAAATAGGCAAAAACAAATGTTTTGTTTGTGGTGCCCCCTGCCAAGTTCAGAGTGGTACTGCAGATGCTTCTGTCGTTAAACCAGACGCGCAAGGGACGTTAAGATTTCACTTAAAATACGATAATAGTCTGTGTGTAAAATGTGTACAATTGAAGCCTTTCGCTTTTAAAATGGTGACTGTAGGTTGTCCAGTTTGGAAAATTCCATAAATAATGGTCCGTTCCATTTGCGTGGTCACTGGCAGTGACATCATTTCCGAGTCATTCCAGTTGACAAGTCGGAAAACTACACTGATGAAAAAGTTTTTCAGGCTCACGATTTGGAGCAATTATTGTCAATACCAATACACAACCATTTTAGCAACATAATAATTGAACAGCACTACGTGTATGATTGACTTAATGTGACACAAATTAGACAGAAGTGCAATTAACAATAAAATGTTGTATTTTTGACATAAGTGGCAGTTATTTTGGAATCCTATATCTGGGTTTTTAAAGTTGCTCCAACTTTAAGTTTGGAAATTCGACTTGAGGGGCGTTTCAGTCAAAACTTCCCGACTACAATATAGGAAATTCTGACTTCAACTACAACTGGAACACACCATTAGATTCTGCACCTGCTGTTACGATGTGTTCATGCATATTTAATATCTAGCAGAAATGTAAAGGAGTAAGAGAGTTAGCCAACCTTGGCTAAAGTTGCTTCAGTACGCTCTGTTCACTTCCTCTCTGCTTTTATTTATAGATACCTTTTCATTTTTCTTCTTCTTTTGTGGAGACTTTTTTCAGTGAGGGTGTGAGTCTTTGTTGGCCTGACATCATTACATGCTGTGCCAAAGTGCTCCTGGCTGTGTTAGCGGGTGGTGAGTGGGGATTTTGTGAATTTCTACTTTGCAAAAACCAGTCACCAGTTTTTCCATAGAATAGATTATTTTAGGCTTTTAATTTGAAAAATCAGCAGGGAGGGTTTCTGCTCATGAGAGCTAAAAATAAATAAAAAAAAATAAATAATGAAAGTTTTTTTTCTGTCAAAACAAGCAACAGAGTCGGTGAGTACATTAATGGAATACATTAAAGGTAGATTACGCTCAAATTACCATGTGAGCTACTGCATTTTTATTCACTTCAGCTATTGATTTTTTTTTACCCAAAATTAACAAGTGGCCATCTTCTGCTTCCATTGCAGAATTTATGGTAATACACACATTTTAAATCTCACCCTGTGTGTGTGTGTGTGTGTGTGTGTGTGAGTGACAGTTTGTCTGCAGGACTAAGTCAGAAAGTGAGGTGGCCCCAGGTGTCACCCTGAGAGCAGACGAGCTCCTCCTCGTTTATTTAGTCCTCGCTCAAGGACATTCCTGAAAATCATGGGGAAAAGCAACACACGCACACACACACACACACACACACACACACACACGCTCTGCACCAAATGATGTCTGACAGTCGCTTTAATTTCTGTTCAAACAGTAAAGTGGATAAAAGAGTGAAGCAGAGGATGTGGTGTGAGGCGTGTGGTTTAAAGTGTGTTGCCTCACTGCTCTCTGATTTTCACATGAACCAAAATGAGATGTTTACTTTCATTCATTCATCGCGTACCGCTTTATCCCCCACACTGGGGTTGCTGGTGCCAATCCCAGCGGACATAGGGTGAAATGCACTCTATGAATCTTGTTTTCTTTTATAGTTTTATTGGCTTGAGATTAAGGAACATAAACATGATGGAATAAATGTAACTCTTCATGTAAATTCATGTCAGAATATGTTGCCATATGGAAGCTTTTAAATAATAGTAATTAAATAGCATGTTAATCCCACAAATCATGCATCATGTTGCAGATTTTTATGTCATTACAGGTGGAAAATCTGATTTTGGAACTCAGTATATTTCAATTTAGTTTTGTGCCTCACACCCTGTATTTTCCTAATTGTTTTGTTTTTAAACACATGGAAGTTTATTTTATAAATTGCTGAGAGGGGCTAACGCCACAGAGCATGCAAAGCACGCACACCACACTCCCTGTTTTTATTTTAATGAAAACAAATTAATTTTAATTGATCAACTTAGTCACTTGGGTGGGAAAAAAGTGCTGACTAATGGCTGAGTAATAGCTGAAATGACTCTTTCACAAATGTATAATTTATTCTCTGGTGTTTGCTGCGAAGGATTCAATTCCCACAAACACTGAGACAATTTCTGCTTTATTTCCAATTTCTGTCTCCTAATGATTTTCATGTTCTCGTTTGAAACCAGGGCTCATACATAATTACAGTCAAGTTCTCCCTCAGCACTTTCCACAACATCTTACTGCTCTCAGACCTCTGTGGATTCTCTTCTTCTCCTTTTTCTGCAGAGTTTCATATCACGGAAAACACTTTGATACTGTTCACTGTACAGTATATTTACAAACATGAAAAAACTAAAAAATCATAAAAACAAAAAAACCTTCACCTGTAAACCTTCTTTAATACAGATTGTTGTTCCTTTTTAAATGTCAAAACTGAGTGATTATATTGACCTTTTTAGCTGGCCTTATACAAATACTGGTTATTAAATATTAAATATTAAATACACTCAACCCTTTCACAAGGAACTACAGTAGCCTTCACATACCAGAAATGATTATTTTCATCTTCTTCATTTGTGTGCTAACCTTCGCCTTCAAAGAAGAAAAACTCAAGCTTTGCATGATTTGTCCTTTTGGGCTTCTGTAGAGACATAATGGAGACAAGATAGTGTAGATCTACACCACCTGATAACATTTTTTTTTTTTTTTTTTTAAACTACGTGGCATGGAGGGAGTGTGAAGGCTCCTGAGGTGACTCTTTATTCTTTAAAGGTACAGTGTGTAAAATTTAAAGTTGCATGTCGCAGCTCTCCCTTTCCTAGTCTCAGTCCACCATTTTTCCTTTCACCCCAAACTGTCTCGGCAGGTGGCCGCACATCTTTCAGTCTGGTTCTGTCAGACTTTTCTTCCTGTTAAAAGGAAGCTCATTGTGTAAACTGTCAGGTCTCTCTGCTCTCTATAATATTGTAAAGGTGTACAAATAAATAATTGTATTTATTAATATTTATTTGTAAACTATACATATAAAGGCTTGGGGCTGGTTATTTTGGTACTATTACTAATGTAAATGCAAATATATGTTTATGTATGTATATATACAGTATATATATGTATATATATATACATATATATATATATGTATATATATATATATATATATATATATATCGTACTGAATCGAACTGTTCCACTCAGTGGAAACACACTAATGGCTGTCCAGCATGGCTGACCCTGCTATGATATGATAAGTCTCATTCTGGGATAATGAAAACCAACAATTCATAAAATCAGGTTATTTGACACGTTTTTAATTGTCAGTTTCTGCCAAATGAAAAATAATTCCACCTCAATTTTACACACTGCATCTTTAAATACACATCATGGAGGACTAATTCACCTCGTGTGTCACCACCATCAGCTCAAGGTCAAACCAGGAACAAGGACACACTGAAATACTGATGAAATCCCACAGAGCTGGCTGTCTCTTTGACCCCGCCCTCTGCCCCCCCCCCCCCCCCCCCGTGTACCGCAGGCCCATGAAGACACTGCAGTGTGTCACTGTGCATCATAGTCAGCGGTAGTTCACAGGGTCATGAGGACCGGCAAAGAGACACTCTTCCCGCGATCGCACTCCCACAATCCTCTGCTGCTGCTGCTGCTGCTGCTGCTGCTGCTCACACAGAGACAAAATAACAGCATAAAAAATGGATTGACAGAGAGAATAAAGGGACTTCCTCATAAGGAACGGTCCACGTATCTTATGAGTGCACATGCTCCAAACCTTGAAGTCATTATTTTACACAGAAATGCTCTCAATCATCTCAGGGAGACGGAATATAGAGAAAGAGACGGAAGTCATTTGTATTCAAATCCAGAGATTATACGTCAACTCATTTGTTACCTCTTTAGGATCTCTTTCTGTCATAAACACTGGCCTTGTCAGGACCAGTAAAGTCCTCATGGAGACCAAAACCAGGTCCTAAATGAGGCAGATCCTCATTTTATAAGGTTTAAACTTTAGGTTAATATTAAGGTAACTGGTTATGGTTAAGATTAGGTAAAAGGCTTTGTTTAGGCTTTTCAAATGAATGGAAGTCAATGCAGTGTCCCCAGAAGACAGCTGCACAAACCTGTGTGTGTGTGTGCAGTTTTGTATTTGTCGCTTTGTGAGGACCAACAATCGTATTTAAACCATACAGAGTGAGAACATTTTGGCAAAGTGAAGATGCATTAGCTGGTCCTCATTTATTTTAAGTTCTTTTTGTGGGTTAAGTCCTGGTCTTAGAGTTAGCCTTAGAATTGGATAAGTGTGTGTGTGTAACCTGGTATTCCTTATGTTGTGGGGACCTAAATCTGTTTACACATTCACATAATGGGCTCACAAATCAAGTCCCCATATTCTAAAAAAAACATTTCAAGATGAAGACATGTTTTAAAATTGGCTGAGGTCGGGGTTAGGATTAGGATTAGGTCAGTAGTAACTATGGTTAAGGTTAGAGTAAGTCAGTGCAATGTGCATGCACATGGTGATGCAGTACCACAGCTCTTCTTCACCAGCTTCAGGCTCTTTTTTGTCCTCAGCACAGAAGCAGAAAACAAACGTTTCCTTTGCATTTGTTAATTTGTTTGTTTGTTTGTTTGTTTGTTCACAGTGACAGTTTGCAGAACGCTGTGATTTGTTTCATATGAAACATTTCTTGAATTATGTTGTGTAGATGTAGATCCCCGGGCCACAGAACTGTCCTGAGTCACCGTTAAAGTGATAGTTGAGAGCTTTGGTTTTTTGCTTTTTTTTTAAGTGCAGCCGCTTTAAACATAAAACTCTTTTACTCTGAAATTAACGGGAATAGTCTTGATTTTAAGCAAAACTAGTGTTTCAACACCAACAACACATATAGCCCTCAGTGATGATGTTATATTGGTTATCTTTTCTTTCGGTTATAGAAATCTATGTATAAATCTAACAGTTATACAATCTGCTGTAAGATGAATGTGCGTGAATGTGTTCACTCTGGTTTGATCGTAGACGAAACTGAAAAATCCTCCTTGCATTGAGTTATTTGACCAGTAAATGCTGATTAAACACATTAAACACTCGTAAAAACCATATTTGGGGCTAATAGTTGGGCTAAACTCTAGTGGGGACACAAGGAAAAACACTCTCACCAAATCTACTCAAGTCTCCAGCATCTTTAGAACATGATAAACACTTTAACTTGCTGTAAGACTGTTTTTTCAAACTCCCCACTCTCCCACACCAAAGTCCTTGGAGAAAATCAACGATTTTCCCTCGCAGGGACGCGGGAGCCGTTGGTCTCCCGCTGCCTCGTTTGGTGAGTGTTTGTCTCTGAGGTAAATCCAAACAAAGGATTTCAAACACATCTGAACTGCGGTGATGGAGGCAGTTGTGGATGGACAGCTCCTGTGTGTCTGTGTTATAAAATGACTGATTTTCTCTCTGGTGTTGGAAAAGGTTGTGAGCTGAGAGTGAAAACATATTGTGGCTATATCATAGACGTAAGAGGGCATCGGTTTTAACAGGTGAGCCTGTTGTTCCGTTATGTTCTATGATTTTTTATCACGATGTCATGCAGCTGCAGTGGACACAACCATTTCTTTAATGTATAATGTATAGGTTGCATAGAAAATGACGCTCCGTGCACAGAGAACAGAGTGTTTGCCGGGGACAATGGGATTTGGACACATTTCAAAAAGAATCACAGTTGAAATACGGGCCAGGAAAACAGGGACCGTTGCCAGACGACTCTTTTCCCTCTTCTCCTCCTCACATCTCTCTTTTCTCCCTGTCTATCTGACAAGGCGCGAGGCCTGGGGGTTTTGTTTCCTCCGCTGTTCCACTCGCACCGAGGGGAGATCTTGTTTGTTCTCCTCAATGCAGCATTTACGGTTTAAGATTCTCCTCACGACCTCGCGCTGCTCCAGAGCAGCGAGCTATCTGTCTCCCCCGAGCGAACAAACAGGAAAAGAACAGTGTCCTCACCACGGTGGCCGAGCGAGGAGGAGGAGGAGGAGGAGGAAGAGGAGAGGGGGGGCAGTCATCTCTTCTTTTTTTCTTTTTTATATCCATCCAATAAACAAACTGGGAGGGTAGTGTACCTTTTCATTCTCAGTAAAGGTGGTCAACGCAAGCATGTGGGACTTTTTATGAGGCAATCTGCTCTAATGAAGGATAAATAACAGCTGTGGAGGGTTTGTGTTGTTAGAGCGCCCCCTTGTGGTGGTCTGCTTTACAACACTTTGACATTACAGTACAGAAACGACATAGTAATATAGTATTAGTAGCAGTGTGGTGTGAATGTTGGTATTGTAATATAATCTTGATGAATATTTAGGTCATGACAATTCATTTAGGTTTCATCCACACGGATACAGAAACTTTATTTGGAAACAAAATTTGAAAAAATTAAAAAAAAGTCAGAGAGCTGAGAAAGTGAATCGCAATTCTGAGGAAAAAGTCAGACTTCTGAATTAATCTGACTTTTTTCCTCAGGATTATGACTTTAATCTCAGAAGTTTATATATATGTATTGTTTTATTTTCACCTCTTCTTTCCCTCACTTCTCCATTACTGTTTTTTTCTCAGATTTGTTGCATTGCCTTATAGGAAAAGTGCTTTATTAATAAAGTTTGATTGAGTTACAGTCAAGTATAATTGTCTAATTTCTCATTCTATTTTCAATAATAACTGTTTTCTCTTTTCTCTCCCCCTTCTCTTCCCTGATTTTACCTTTATTATTACGTTACTTCCTCTCGTTACTTCCATCCAAACTCTCCTCCCCCTCCTTTTTTCTCGCTCCTTCTCTTTCGCCTTCTCCCTCCACCCGAAGATCTTTATCAGGCAGAATAGTGGGCGGAGTCTGGTGGTTCTTCACGCTCATCATCATCTCGTCGTACACGGCGAACCTGGCTGCCTTCCTCACCGTGGAGAGGATGGTGTCACCCATCGAGAGCGCCGAGGATCTGGCCAAACAGACCGACATCGCCTACGGCACTCTGGACTCCGGCTCCACCAAAGAGTTCTTCAGGGTGAGTCAGTGCTCAAGTTTGACCGGTTTCCATGACAACGCTGCTTCCTATGATTAAAATTAGAGCTTCCATTGATAAATTCTTGTTTATTTTATTTTAGTTTTTTATTTTAAATGTGCACTACACGGCGGCGGTAAGGATGTTGTTATTACATCTTTAAGTTGAGAATTTGTTTATTTAAAAAGTGCAAAAATGGGACTTTTACTTTGAAATTTCTTATTGACAGTATGGTAGTAGTCAAAGATGTCCTGGAAACAAACTAGTCAGTCCTGGTCAGACCTTTTGTAAATGTTTGTTTTTATTACATCTCAAAGTTGAGAATTTCTTAATTAAAAAGAGCAAAAATGGGACTTTTAACTTGAAATATCTCTAAAACTATGAATGTGCCCCATAGAGGATGACATGTTTGGCAGTTTTGGGATGCATTATGCCATAATATGCATGCCATTTATTTATTTATTTTTTGTTTTCAAAACATTAATCATTAAAAAAAAATGTATACGTGCAAGAACTTACTGTAGTAAAACAGTAAGGGACATTTTTAAGATGCATTATTACGTAATTCCTGTGGATTTTTGTTGGTTTTTGGTATTTTTATGATATAGACTCAGTCGCATGGCATTTTTTTGCAGGCAACAACATACTAAAACTTTTATTTCCCTTTGTGGACATGCTTGTGTACAGTATGATGTATTTTGGTATTTTTTAGGATACATTATTACTTAGACACTGCGAGTTTTGTGCTGTATTTTGGCTTTTTGGTCGTATTGGCACCTATATTTTTTTAGCATTTATCTAATAATTCCTGTGCATTTTGTCACCTTCTTTGGTCTTTTAATGACTGACTGTATCATGACGTTTTAACATTTTTACATAACTGTCAACAGCACAGTGTATTTTGGCACAGTCATCATTTAGACTGTAGCTCGGTGTTTAGTTTTTTTGGCACACATACCGCGGTAAAAAGTTTTTCTGGCGTCTCTTTTGACGAGCTTCTGTACAGTATGACAGATTTTTGGCTTTCATTGGACGCATTGATTATGCAGGAGGTTCTGTGAATTTGTGCTGCATCTTTCATTACTTAGACTACAGCATGGTGGAGGGTTTTTTTGGCACACGACGACGACGACGACACACACTGCAGTAAAAGCTGTTTTTTTGACATTTCTGACATGACATGACCTTATATGACTGATTTTTAGAATTCATTATTCTGAAGAGACTGTGGATTTAGCTTGTTTTTATGACATGGAGTGCAGCAGTGTGAGTTTTTGTTGTGTTTCCTTATAAAAGAAGGTTAAAGCACAACAATATCTTCCAGTATGAGGGATTCTGGTATTTAACCATGAAAACAATAATTAAATGGCAGCCATTTTGACATATTTTAGCAGGAAAGCATTCACCCAGAAACTGAGGAATCTAAATGGAACTCAGCCTTCATTCTTTTGATTGTTTACATTTTTCAAAATGGCTGCTCTGCAAGGGGCCTATTGTATTGCCTGTTAATTATTATGAAGTAGTCTAAACCAGTGGTTCCCAATCACTGGGTTGGGACCAAAATATGGGTCTCAGATTTATTTTTTTTATCTTTAATTTAAGTAAATGGTGAATAACATGCATGATATTAAGTTTTAATTATTTTATCAAACATTTATTGGTAAAGATTAGTTTGGCAATTCAAAATGATATTAGGTTTTACTAATAAGGCTGTAAATTACCCAAATTATACATATACATACATACATAGGATTAATGTTAGGATTTTGATTTGGATAACTTGCCATGTTAAAAAGTGAGTCCCCCATATAGTTTGGGAAACCAGCTTGTAAACTGTGGTTCTTCTGCCTGTTGTTGTGATTTCTTTCTCTCTCTCTCTCTCTCACACACACACCTCACCTGTCTTCAAACCTTTTAACCGTCTTTGAAACCCCCCCCCCCCCCCCCCACAGCGCTCAAAAATCGCCGTCTACGAGAAGATGTGGGGCTACATGAAGTCGGCCGAGCCCACGGTCTTCACTAAGACCACGGCCGAGGGCGTGGCGCGCGTCCGCAAGTCCAAAGGGAAATACGCCTTCCTCTTGGAGTCCACGATGAACGAGTACACAGAGCAGCGGAAGCCCTGCGACACAATGAAAGTGGGAGGCAACTTGGACTCCAAAGGCTACGGAGTCGCTACACCCAAGGGTTCACAGTTAAGGTGGGTGGAATAGTGTAACAATATGTTCTACGTGTTGTTATGGTATTCCACCTTCCCTGGTGTGCCGCCTTTTCTATCTCTGTCTCCTCTTACTGCTGGGTGTGGGCGGGTGGCGGCGTTTTCATTTGACTTTGACGTTAGTTTCAGGGCAGGAGTCATGGCTTTGTTTGTTTGTTTGTTTGTTTGTTTGTTTGACATGTGTATTTGTGGCATGCATGCTGGGGTGGTTGTAATGACGCAGTGGTGTTTGTTTTATTTCATTTGTCTTTTCTTTACAGCTCTCCACACCAGGTAAAATCTCTGTGCTTGTGCTTGCTGTTTGAGCAAAGACGTTGGAATGGCATGCTTGAGGCCTCTGGTACAGCTAACTCTGAGAAAATGTCTCATTTGAGATCATTTGCATTTTTATAAACAAACCTAATTAGTGTGTGATATTTAGCTCGACACTCTTTGTTTTCCTTCACGGTTGACTGGTTCTTTCTTTGCGACTAAATGAGTGGAATAGTGTTTTGGGAGTCATGTGAACGCTCAGCCCTGGGTGACGCTGCCAGACTCTGTCACTGCCTCTCGGAACAGAGTGGAATTTACAGACCTGCCAGAGAATCTGGCGTCATTACTGAGGGGAGTTTGCACTTTCAATCCGCACGCTCATCGATCAAAACCTGATGGCAAGGTCTCACCGCAGGGAACCGATAAATACACGAAAGGCAAAAAGTGCACAGATGCGTGTGTGTGTGTGTGTGTGTGTGCAAACCGTTTACCCCATGATTGCTTGAGCTTTCATTTATTCCCGTGGCGGCACAGGAACATTGTTGAACAAATGATAGCAACTGTGCTCCATAAATAGATGATAGTCGAGCACAGCTTCCATTCATCATGTGTAATTGGGGAGAGAATGAATTGAAAGCATGAGCCGAACATTAAAGCAACACTATGTAACTATTCTTTTTTTAAAACAACCTTAAAATAGCAGAAAGAAGTAAATCAAACTTGCGTTTGTTGTTGTTTTGTGTAAATTCCTGGAGCCTGACATCAATGAGATCAGCTGCTGGTTTGCTTTGCAGCCGAGCTGGTGCCAGTGTTCAGCCACTGCTTTTAGCAGGAAGAGTTCCTGACAGATCACGGTAGAGCCTCCGCGTTGCTGTTTTTCGGGGGATTATCATCTTCTGTCAGTCACTTGTCCGTGATATCGGCGAGGAAACACACCAGCAGCATCAGGAGTGGGCAGCACTGTTGGTCAGGGCTGTGGTTTCACATGGCTCCACACCTTAAAACTGAAATGTCAGCTGTGTTGCTTTGTTATCTCTGATTCATCTGCATTATTGACTGTTTTCTTTTTTTTAGACTTAAATGAGGAGACAAATAAATTAAAAAAGGATCAAAATACACACTGAGGCAAATCTCTCTCAACTACCGTCATACATCACTACAGCAGCCTTCGAATAAACCCAATTAAAATGATCAACTGTGATTTTTCCAGAAAAGCTTATTACTCAGAAAGATCCTGTGAGTTTTAAATTGGCCGACGTGCAAACACGATGTAAAACGAGTCCAAAATTTCAAAAGCAACGGCTGATGTTGATATTCCGTGACTGATGATTGTGTCAATGTTTGCTGTTTTGAATTAGACACTGGTTTTGTTTTTCCAGTCCTAATAATCATCTTGATATCACTTAGATTTTCTCGCGATTTAACGATGATTGATCATTGACTGAGCTGTTGTGTAACGTTGAAAATGTGGCTGGAAAAAATGAGATCATTCCCACTGATGTTTTATTTCCTCGCTCGGATAGAATGAAAGATAAATTTAAAGAAAGACTTAAGTAAGTAGCTCGTCGCTCCCTTCTTCCTTCAGGAGAGATTTGTGTTCAGTGTGTATTTGGGTCCTGGGTTGGGATGTAATCGCTAGAGCATTGATGCACTTTTCCACCCTTGTCCCCTCTCTCACTGCTACTCCTCCCTCCTTCCCCCCTCCCCTCCCCCCCTTTACCCCCTTCCCTCTCAATTTGGACAGCATACTCACCCCCCTCTCACCCAAATAATATGTCTTATCGTTTTCAAGAAGTGCAGTTAACCTGGCAGTGTTAAAACTCAATGAACAAGGCCTGTTGGACAAATTGAAAAACAAGTGGTGGTACGACAAAGGAGAGTGTGGCAGCGGAGGCGGTGGCGAGAAGGTTAGCCGCTATGTCCCTATGCCCATGTGACCTTGATGCGGGTAAAAGAGAAATGTGTTGTTGCTGGTAACAGGGGCATCTGCCGGGTCGACACTCAGGAAGAATTTTAAAACCCCCCGAGAGGAGAGCGAGTACTGTCGGAGCAAGAATATTTGCTGCGCCGCTTTTGTAGCATTAGCGGGGAGATCTGAACGTTAGCATCACAGGTGCGCTACGTCATGTAGCGTATTAAATCGTGGGTATTAAGCGTACCGCAAGAGCGTCAAGCACAAATTTCGAAGCCAATAGTTTTGGGTTGACAGTACTCGCCTCCATATTTGTTGTAATAAAAGTCCCGGCAGTATGTGCCTGTTCCAGGAAAGCGACGCAGCCGGAGCCCCGCGCGTATATGTCTGTTAGCTCCGCCCCTCACCCCGTTAGCATCCACCCGCCAATAAACCCAACAAACGACCACGAGCAAAGAGACATGTAGCGCTGAGTGGGGCTCATCACCGGCTTCGTCGCTTTGTGAAGAGTACTGAGCTGCTCTTGTTGGGCTTCTTCTGATTGAATAACATAAAATAACATGTCCTATGATGTTATTTATGTTATTTTCCCCACCCCGCCCTTCCCCCCCTGGCCCCCCCTCGTGATTTGAAGAACGCCTGTAAACCTTGCCGTATTGAAACTGAGTGAAGCAGGAGTCTTAGACAAACTGAAAAACAAATGGTGGTACGATAAAGGGGAGTGTGGACCCAAGGACTCGGGAAGTAAGGTCAGTCTCCACCAGCCCGGGAGCCTCCCCTCCTCCTCCTCCTCCTCCTCCTCCTCCTCTCTTTGTCTCTACACGCACACTGACGGACACGTACTGCCGCCACGCCAGAGAGATTATTAAAAAATGATCATTTACACATTAAAACAAGTTTCACTTTATAAGAAGACATTTTGACGTTAGTATGACGCACAACCTCATCACGTTGCATGAAGAAATGATAGATTAACTCATTATTCGCACATCATTTTAATCATTAGCCTTGAATGCTGAGGTTAATTTTTTTTATATAATTTGAGTTTGACTTCACCAAACAGGGATTTATCGTCATTATAACACTTTAAACGTGAAACATTTCACGTTGTTATGACATGACTTGTGATAACAAGGAACCACGTAATAATGACCTTAATTGTGATGTTATAAAGTGTAACATTTTACATTATTATGAGATGATTTATGATGTCAGAACATGGAATAGTTTCCTTTGTAATGAGAGAATTCATGACACTAGAACGTGAAAAACTTCAGGATGTAATGAGAGTATTTATGACGGTAAAAACGGAAAAGATTTTACGTTAAAATTTATGGCATTACAACATTAAATGTTTCACGTTATAATGAGATAATATATGACACTATAACTTAAAACATTCCGTGTTCTAACTTCACTTCATTTATGACATAAAAAGTTTCCTTTTGAAATGAAATAGTTTACAGATATAACATGAATTATTATTATTTTATAATTAGGTAAGACATTATACTGTATTTCAATGAGGTTGTTTTTGTTATAATATTGCATTTTTTATAGTGACCTTTACATTGACAGTTACTATCTAACGCCTATAAACCTTGTTTTTAATAGCTTTATATATTATTTTTTATTACCATTATTATCGTACTTTTATTTCCTCTTGCTGCTTTTGTTTATTTACTTGTCTGCCGTCTCGGTTGGCCTGTGAAAGCACTCTATGTTTAAAAAGGTGCTATATTAATAAACTTCTTATTACGTAACGTGACACGTGTTTTTAGGTCACGATGAGGTAATTTGTGACGTTTTTAGAATAGTTTCTCGAGGTCGTACGTCATACTAACGTTAAAATATTTTAGATTTTTCTGACGTGGCGGCAGTAGGCTTCCGTACACACTCGACTGATACTGTATCACACACACACACACACACCAGTGACACACACACACACACTCTGAGAGCGAGTGACAGACGTGCAGGTAGAGACTTGAGGCGTAGCCTTGGGGAGATTATTATACAGCATGACAGAAACAAGGCATGACTCAGCGCTAACACTTTTGTGAAGACTCACACTCCACATGTAAGACGATGCCAAGGCATGTTCATACATTACTGCACTGTATGTCACTCTACATTCTACTGTACTGTTAATAAACACGTCGCACACTGACAACTGACTGCTGATGCACTGGGGCATGAAGAGGGGTCGCCACATTTGAAACAAAGCAGCATGTATATAGAGTCCACGTCAGGCACGTCCTCCCCAGTCAGACCCTTAATCACGACACACACACACACACACACACACACACTCTACATCACCTGCAAATGAGACGTAAGCATGACAGACAGTCGCTTGTGTGGCGGTAATCAGTTGAAGACCCCTGTGAGGATGTCTGCTTTATTTGATGAAGGGAGATAAATGACGGGGAGAGGGCAGGAGTCACAGCTCAGACGCGTCACCTGCATACATGAGAGTAGAGAAAGAGTTTTATAAAAAGGTGACAGGCAGAGCAGCGCGTCAAATGCAGAGGGAAATTAAAGGGCCAGTTCATCCAAAAAAATAAAAAGAAGTACAACCCATTGTATCTAGCCATGCAGACAGTTTTAATTACCTTCTTTAAATAACAGCCGCAGCGTCTCGAGGCTGTGGATAATCCACAAAACATGCTGTCAACAGATTTTAAGGGACTCTCTGTGTTAGCGCTGAACAATTAATCGAACATAAAATATCATTTTAGATGAATTATTGTCTTGACCCATACGAAGCATACTCTACAGACCGATGAGAACGTCTTTGTTTCACACAGGTCTGCACAAATAAAACACAATGATCATTTTGAATAGTAAAAAAAAAAAATCAAACATTTGCGAATCGCATCTCAATTACAATTCCTGTCAAAATAACCGCAATTAGATATTTATTCAAAATCGTTCAGCCCTAGTTTAAAGCCTTTAAACCGGAGTGAATTTAGGCTGTAATGAGAAGAACGTTCACCAGTTTATTAAAGTATTATGCCATCGGCAAAGCAGCTCTTACAAGTTGCCCTCCCATCTTAAGCTGTTTCAGCACATTCCGTCCTTGAATTTGAGGGAATTGGTCCTGGAAAGTCCTTGACAAAGTCACCCTGGTTACCATGTAACCTTTGGTCAACAATCCAAACAGTAGTCATAGTTCATACTGTGACACTTTTCAGGAGATTATTTTTAGGTTTTTTTTTCATTTTAGTTTCAATGAATGAGTAAATTCATTAATTTATTTATGTGAATACGTTTTTAAAAGAGCAATAGAAAACATAAATATAGGTTAAATTAATCAAATACTACTTCTTGATTTGTGAAACTTAAAAATATGGGCCTTGTTTGTCCACTGCGATGAAGTTAGAAACAAAAATCATTTCAAAAGCTTAGTAATTCAAATCAAAACTGTCGACATGTCGAGAAACCCTGGAGTTCTTTTAGAAAATGTCATAGTTTGCTTGAACTGACCCTTTAGTTTTCTAATGTTTGGGGCAGATCAGGAGTAGACTGAAAGGCGAGAGGAAGTGTAAAAAAGTTGTGTGTGTGTGTGCATGATGTAAAGATTATTGACCTTGTGTTATTTGTGTATAAATGTGAAGTGATTGTGTGCAATTGCTGCTAAAACCAGCACTGATTTTTTTTTTTTGTCCCTCTCCCCGTCGGCCACAGGACAAGTCATCGCAGGCCCTGAGCCTGAGCAACGTGGCGGGGGTCTTCTACATCCTCGTCGGAGGCCTGGGCCTGGCCATGCTGGTGGCCCTCATCGAATTCTGCTACAAGTCGCGCAACGAGGCCAAGAGAATGAAGGTGGAGGCCCAGTCCCCGTCTCAACACCCCCATCACAACCACCGCTTCCCCAGCCCGCACCAAAGCCCCGAGCCTAGCCAGAGCCAAACCCAGAGCCCGAGACCCAGCATCCACAACTTAGCTGAGTTTAGCGAGGTTTTCCGTGGGTATGGCAGCGATGGGGGAGCTGATAAGATGTAGTTAGGAGTTTTTCGTAGAGGGTTTCGTCCAAGCCTTTGCTCCCCATCCCCCCCTCCCCCCCCCCCTCACTAGCTCGCTGCACAGAGACTGTAAGTGAAACCTACCGTAACCCTGTGCTAGCTATCGTCATGCTGAGTGACTGTCGTGACCAGTGGCAAAACGCATACCCACTTCTGTCTTATCCGCTCACTATGTGGTCATGTGACATCCTGGTCTGCGTTCCAAACCTCTTCTCTTTTTTTTTGTTTCCTCAGTGTGACAGGAAGCAATGAGTCATCCTCAGACATGACGTCGCTTCTTCGACCGCTTCACGGCTTGTGTGGCTGCAGACTTTGGCCCTCATTTATCAAGCGGGAAATGTGGTGTGACCCATTTCCCTGCCAAAATTTTTAGAATGTATTACTCATCCTGAACTCAGTGGGAAGATAATCTTCATGCCCGGTGCTCACATGAATTAAATAAAGGCCATGATTGATCGCCCTGATCAAAATTCGCTCTCTAATTAGAAACTAATGTTTTAAGTTAGTGGGTATAAAATACGAGAGTGAAAAGGCACGTTTACATAGATGTAGAGGACAATAGCAGTTTAATTTGGCATAAAAAAAAATTATGCAGTGCATTTCTCATCTTGATGGCACACTTTTGAGTGTCAATATTTGCTAAAAAAAAATCTCACTGTTGAGATCCGGTGCTTTTCTGGGCTCACATAAGGCAAGAAAGACACGGTGAATGAGGATCAATGTCGTATTTGTACACACGTGTCTACTCCTGTGAGGACATTTCATCATGCTGCAGAGCATTCGTCCATCTAATGTCTACTCTTTGAATCTGTGAAACTCCAGTGCCCTGTTTTCTACGAGCGAGTCACCCAACGTTCACAGACCGGTCGCTTTTCTGCAAACCGCGTTA
This sequence comes from Solea solea, assembly GCF_958295425.1. NCBI lineage: Eukaryota > Metazoa > Chordata > Actinopteri > Pleuronectiformes > Soleidae > Solea > Solea solea. The sequence goes on from NC_081137.1 coordinate 3,401,675, forward strand.
CATTTGGGCAAATTGCCTTATATGCTTCATATCGAGGATTTGGTGGCTAAAGAGTGACAGTGGTGTTGTGGTACAGTGTGTGACATCGTCTGTCTGCTGTCGCGCTGGTGCTATTTTACAGCTTTCCATAAATAAGATACTTTTAAATACTATAAATACTCAGGACTCTTCAATATGTGTGAAACAGGCTGAGGCTTGTGGTGAAAACAGGCAAGAGATCTATTCTCAGAAATAGCAGCTGAGATGCAGGTATTTCACGGTCGGAGTGGCTGCTCTAATCAGTTTATATGTGTGACGGAAGGAAAAAAAATCAAGACATCTTGGTCGCGGTCAGTCAGACAGTTATTTACTCTTCCTCACTTCCTCCCACAGCGGTTTCCTCGGCTTCTTTTCCAGCAGCCCTGATCTTGCGAGACTGGTTTTCCGCTAACAGACAGCACGAAATGTAACCATCGTAATGACAATCTGAAGCTTTTTAGGGTTAAAATCCTGCTTCCCTTTTTTTTAAAAAAGGTGTTCAAATATCACTAGTGTGCTGTAGTTTTGTATTTTCAAAATAGTAAAACTACTGTAAGGCTGTCATGAAACAAAATGACACCATGTAGTCAGACTTGCATTTTGACTGAGAAAAGTACCTTTACTTGTGGGCGGGGTGGGTGTTCGCTGTACTTCAAGGGTTGATTCTGTGCACAAGTGGCAAGTTTGGTTCCACAAAGATATAGTGGATATAGACAAGATCGGGGCCCTTCTTTATGAAGCTGAACCTGCCGGATCAAAAAAACCCAGTGTTAGTGAAACTAAATCCTCCAGATCTGAACAACCTCATGGTTGTGGACCTGCCGACTGCCAGACTGGGACTGTTTTCACTGGTTAAGACACTAAATCATTTTGGTTCAGAAACATGCGGTTTGCAGAAACGTGAGTGTGGTGAAAAACTGCAACTCGGGGACATTATTGTCTCAATTCTGTCCATCAATGTACAACCACAGAGCAAATTTAAAAAGAGCGTAAGAAACCCTATATTTAAAACCATTTAAGCAGTATATATGGCAACATAAAACCTAACTGATCAATCCCTAGTGATGAGCTGATATTGACGTGCAGCTGTCGTCTCCGGATATTTCCCTCAGGCCCTCGACCGCTTCACTCTTTCGTCTCACTCGTTGTATATATCTGTCCGACAGTGTTATGTGTCCCCCATCAGCACTTCAGCACCAACTTCATTAGCTTCACTGTTGCTAAGTCAGCTTCCCTGTGCCCCACCTGTCCCCACACCTGTCCGGCTGCCTGCTACGATCAATCACTCACTGTGTAGTATGAGGCTGGCTTCATATCACATATCACAGTGAAAGATGTCTTCTGACTTTACATACATATACATACATGTACATTTGTACTACTTGTTGTTTTTCAACAAAGCAGATTGGAGTTTTAGTTTGAAGTACATAAGCTAAGCTAATTGTAGCTATTTTTCGGGGGTTGTCTGTCCATCTGAAGAATGTAGGTCATTATTGCCCATTTGTTAGCCTTTTTTATTTATTTATTTACTTTCTTGGACATTTAAATTCTTTTATATGGCCAATGGTCAACAGCTTTAATCTTTAGTTTAGACATGAATTAAGTCTGAAAATTTAAATTTAACTGTCTAACTAGATTATAATTAAACTTTAAGTTAATTTTATATTTCTTGCTGTCCATACACATTTTTTTTTTTTACATACTGTATATTTTCATTGAAAGTTACTGCTGTGATCTGTTAATAAAATAGCAACACATACAGAAGCCCCACCCATGATAATGACCCCTATGTGGGGACAGTTAATTATTGTTACGCCTCAAATATTGTGGCCTTTTGGGAACAGATATTATAGTCAACACAGTTCACTCCAGTGGGCCTTTGCTGCCCTCTGCTGGACAACACTTAGACTCCACACACCTCACCACTTAAATTGTGACTTAAATTATTTCAGTCATAATAGAAAAACTATTAAATACAAAAAGGGTTAATTGCTGTAATTTTAACTTAGGTTTTATCTTTTTTTAATTAATATATATATATATATATATATGTATATATATATATATAAATAAAAATAATTATACATATACATATATATATTTATATATATACTTTATGAAAATATAGTCAAGTGTATTAGATATTTGCAGTAGCAGAAAAATGAATGGAAACTACTTAAGTGTTTGTGTTTTAGCACTTGAAAAATAGAACAGACTGGAAAAATGTTAATTGAAATGTTTTTAAAACTCCAATCTGCAAACACATAATCTTTTCAAACTGCTCCAAACACAAACCTGTCCTCGTCTCTTTGTCCCCAGCTCACATTTACTGAAGCCATGAGGAACAAGGCCCGTCTGTCCATCACGGGCAGCGTTGGGGAGAACGGACGGGTGCTGACGCCCGACTGTCCCAAGGCCGTTCACGCCGGGCCTCCCCTCCGCCAGAGCTCCGGCCTCGCCCTGGTCTCCTCCGAGCTCCCGTGAAAACCAAAAACCTCTCAAGTGCCTTAATTCCAATAACAATAGACAAAGAAAAAAAAAACACTCTTCACATCGATCGCAACAACCACAAACTACCCACAAAGGAACAGGAGTCACACACACAACATCAGGTCACCTCCAGGGGGGCGAGACAGCACCGACAGAGGAGCAGAGAGGTCAGGACTTGTCGAGGCTCGACGACTTCTCCCTGAAGTCTGTGGAAACCAGAGGCAGACTGTTTTTAGTTTTACTATTTTTTTGAATCACGGGAATCGACTTCAGCGACAGAGGAGGAAACGAAATAATATCATGATTTATGATAAAGACGAAGACCAGAAAACTGTAAACTTGAAACTCAAACTGTGTTGTTTTTTTTCCCCTTTGGGATCGCTGTGAATTAGCAAAAGACAAAACACTGAACCACAATCAAGATTGTTTTGAAACGGAACAGTATTTGCTACACGAACAGCGTTCAAGAGACAACAATCTTACTAGATATCAACAAGTGGCAGCACGGACGAGAGCTGTTGCCCAGTGCTGTGAAGATATGAGGAAAAATATTTGTATTCATAATTTAAAAGTAAAAAAGAAAAAGAATAATCTATGAATATATGAGCAAAGATAGAAAACTGTGAAAATAAGTAAATATGTATATTCCATGACAAACTAAATAACTCTAGCTGTACATAGGAGACAACTGTGTAACATGCTTGCTTTTTAAACAGATGTACATAACAGATACTGTAGTGAACTGTTTGTTTTTTTTGTAAATCATCTTCAAGGATTTTATGCATCGCAATAATGAAAAAGATGACGCCACTTGAAGGAGGAGACGTGTTAAAGAGATAGTTCAGGGTTTGTTTTTTCAAAGCTACTTTGAGCGTTGACTTCTGACACATAAGCTGCTATTGGCCATTTAACAAATGGCTCATCTTATAAAATCTATGCCTGCTTAAGTCTGTGATATGTTCAGAAGATGTTTGTCACTTTACCTCACTGTAAAGACGGAGTTTGTGCCACTTTGTAAACCGTTTACTCCCTGCACCAAAGCCCATAGAGAAAATCTGTGATTATAAATCACAGCACATGGGAGCTGTTGGTCCACTGCTGCCTCCGTCAGTAAGTGCAAATGTTTTATTTTATTACTTTGGTGTTTGAAATCCGTTGTTCGGATTTACTTTTATCAAACTTTGCAGCAGAAGACGAGCAGCTTGTGTTGCGAGCTAAATTGGTGCAGGACAGTGAGTGGTACACAAACTTTAGTTCTCAGCCCTAAAATTATATCTAGTAGGAAGATAAAGTACCAAACATATACTTGGGATATCATTGACTTCAGCAGGCTTTGATTTTATAATGTGAGCTTTTTGTAAAAGGTCCAGTGTGCAAGAATTAGCAGGGTTCACGAGCAGAAAATTAGATATATTACCCATAACTCTGTTTGTATTACTCTAATATCACTTTAAAATTAAATACAAACTGTTTGGTTTTTGTAGACCTAGAATGGGCCTCAATTTGTGAAGGCCACCATTTTAAAAGCCACCATGTTTCTACAAATTATTCCAGAGAAAAACAGCATACTTTTCAAAAATGACTGGAGGAAAGCCTCAGTGAATTACAATCTGCAGTCTCGCCACCAGATGGCACTAACTCTCACACATTGGAGCTGTGTGAGAGTTAATTAAATCCACTCACAATTAAATGGATTTAATTGTGAGCCTTTTGTCCACGCCACGTTTTCAGTGATGGTCGCACACAGTGTACATTTCAGAAGGAAAAAACTATCCCGAACTATCCCTTTAAATCTGGACTGTATTTGTGTAGGAAACTTTCAGACTCTAAATGTGAACAGGTATCAACTGCCCAAATACTTCTGATACCTGGTGAATACAAATTATTATTAATACTAATAATAATAATAATAATAATAACAATAAAAAATATATTCAACAATGAATGTGAAATCTATAGCTCCACCCCCACTCCTTAAGCCACACCCCTCACTGTGCAGACGTAGACCCAGAGAGCTCACCAGCTTTTTTTTGTCTATCGAGATTTTAAAGAGAAAATGTTCGTCTCCTGGTTTTAAATGTTGAAGATCTGAGGTTATTTTAGGTCATTGTATGTGTGTGTGTAAGTGTGAGTGGGTGTGTGTCTGTGGAGACACGAGTCCAACCATTACATTGCTGGGAATTTAAAAGAAAAATTTCCTGTGTCTGTGTGTTTTTCCCATAAGACATCAAATCTGCAGCTGATGATGATGAAGTCAGTGTTTGTTTGTGTGTCTGAACAATGATTTTAAAACCCGTTCTTTATATAAAAAAAAACACTGTGGACACAGACACACACACCCACACACAGTAATGTGAGTCACTCCATTCTCATCTGTTTTTGGACAATTTGGACGGACAATCTGCAGCAGGACACAAGACTGCACATCGTCAGCAGCACACTAAAACAAAAACAGAGTGATGCTGGTTAACACTTTCACTCACACACACACATAGACAGACAGACAGAGTGACTGTATGTGTGTAGAGCTGAAAAGTGTAACATGGCAACTTATTTTGGTTCAATTGTACAACTTTATTTTGATCTTTTTTTAAGTAAAAACTAATTTCAAATTGCAGCGTACAGAGTCGTTATTGGATATTTTGAGTAGGGGCTGCGACGATTCAACAATGATGAACACCACATGTTGGTAAATAATTCCACCACAAGTGTACCTCATGTCATATGTTTGTATCATCGAGTTTGTGGCAGGTTTGATTTGTGCAGAACTGGACTGAAAGTAGAATATAACAATGCATAACATTATATTATTTCTTATTTCTTTATGCTCATTTTCAAAAAGCACATTTTTTTTGTACTCAGTGGAATGAGTGTGTATGGACACAGAACGTCCAGGCATAAACTGTCAAAAATGTCCTAGTAATACAAGACACAACAAGGAGAAACATCAATTACTGTCACAACATTTATTGTTGATCATTTTAAGACAAAGAGCTAAACGGGATCATTTGGGCAGCTTTTATAAGATGAGGGGAGAAAGCACGTCCAGCAGGTGGCAGCATTTCCTATAGGTGGTGGGTTTTTATTTTCTCTGTTTTAGAAAAAATGTTTTTAAATAACAACAATTTGAGCTGCCATTTTTCTTTTATTTGTCCGGCGAGGACATGAACGTTATTAATCACAGGTGGAGCTGCTCCTGCACAAAGACACACTGATTTAATAGCCTTTGTGTACTTTCCATGACTTGGTACATTCCACTCCTCCCCTCTGTGTCGATCTATTTGGAATGTTCCACTTCCCCTGTGGGAGCTTCTTCCATGCGGAGAGAAACAACAGGAAGAGGACGAGGAGCAGCGGCAACGAACGTGTGGTAACTGCTGCTTAAAAATGATCCACACATGTCTTAGATTCTCTGTTGACGCTCTGTTCACACCTGCTTTTAACATCCGACCTGAGCGATCCGATAACAGGTGTTCAGATTACACCTGCTAGGCTGCTACTGCTAATGTGACGTCACTGCTCCGCAGCAAATACACGATCACGCCTCACCATGTACGTGGGTGTTTTCAACGCATCTGTTTTCAAAAAAATCTGACTTAGTGTCAAATATATGATTATATAGTATGACGTCATAACTGCCTTCATACTGTCTAAAACTGTCCAAAATATCCTATTATAATGTCAACAAAAAAAATTAAATATTAACTGTCTAAATGTGTCCTAGTATAGTATGTCGTAAAAAAGCCAAAACATGTATATTATTTAGTAAACTGTCCAATTATAAACTGTCTAAAATGTCAAACAATGTCCAAATATAGTATGTCAACAAAAAATGTCAATATACCATTAAAACTGTTAAAAATGAGTATCTAGTCTGGCCAGTAGGGGGCAGGTTAAGTAAAAAAAACTGTTGACAAGCAGTGGTTCAGTAGAATTTCAAAATAAAAGTGTCCGTGTTGATGTGGACCAATATATATAGTTGACAATAAAAACGGTTGAATGTGTTTTACTCACATTTCTTAACTCATGTCTGAAAATGTTTTCAGGATTTTTAAAGTCTTTGTAACTGATCTACAGATTTTTTGGAGCAGGGCTGAGCTGCCGGACCAGGAGCCAGGACCAGGAGGAGCTGGAGGAGGACGAGGAGCAGCGCGGACAGCTGTGTGGTAACTGCTGCTTAAAAATGATCCACACATGTATTAGATGTTCTGTTGACGCTCTGTTCACACCTGCTGTTAACATCCGACCTGAGTGATCCCATCACAGGTGTTCAGATTACACCTGCTAATGCTAATGCTAATGTGACGTCACTGCTCCATATGTAAACACACACCTTTTATTTCTCTTCACATACAAATGATGTCGTTTTCTGTTTGTTACAGAGAGACAAAGAATCCAGGAAATGTTAATGTTATTATTTTCTCCATTAATCGAGTATTTGTTTGGGCCAGAAAATGTTTGAAAAATGTTGATCAGTGTTTTTCAAACCTGGAAATTATGATTCTCAAATGTTTTTGTTTTTTTTATCCACAAACCAAAAATGTAATTATTTCTTTGTTATTATAATAATAATAATAATAATAAGCCCATATATCACAGCGCTTGGGTCCATATCAATACCCATATATATGTCTTTCCTTTTGCACAACTGCAGAGGTCATTAAGTCTCTTTAGTCAAATTAACAGACTATTTTTTCATACTTGTGGATATGAAACCTCTTTATTGTGCAAAATAAAGAAGCAGAAAAACAAAATTGCTGTAGGGGGCACGAGTCATGGAGGTGCAAGCTTTATTACTCTACTATTGTAGTCATCAATCATGTCGACGCATCAAACTGACTCTCAACAAACTAGGGCTGAAACAATTGTTTTTTAAAGAATTAAATCAAGCTTCTTAAATGGCATCATTTTCTGTTTTCTTTGCTCCATAAAAACAAAGAAATCATTCAAACTCAATCATTTTTGCTTTGTGGACAAAAACAACACGTTTGACAACATCCTCATTTCCACCTTTAAAAAACACTCATCAACATTTTAGCACATTTTCTGGAGCAAACCATCACTCTTCCACCTGTGATTTCATCCCCTCACGTGGACGTTAACAGCACTTGTCAACAGAGCCTCTGTTTAATGTGTTCACATCATTTTTACATTGTTAACAGGTGAAAACTGTGGACGAGTCAAAGTGACCACATTCAGTCACTAAATACACCATGAAATAATGACTCGCATGTGTCTCACATTCATCCATTCACATTGGAATTAAATACAGAAATGTCTTATTGGTAAATGTGTCATTCATTCATTCATTCAAATACCACATGTATTTAATGTAAACAAAACATATAGAATTACTTAAAGACTATTTAATGAATTATTTCATGATTTACTGCAACACAGGACCATGAAATAATTCATTAACTAGTGAAGAAGTTATGTATGGTTGTTTTTTTTACATCAAATGAATTTGGTATTTTAATGAATTAATGACACATTTAATAATGAGACATTTATGTATTTAATTCCAATGTGAATGAATGTGAGAGTCATTGTTTAATGGTGTATTTATTGATTGAATGTTGCCTCTTTGACTCGTCCACAGTTTTCACCTGTTAACAATGTAAAAATTATGTTTTTACATTAATCACACAGAAGTCTCATTCATGTTCTCATCATTTTTAAGCAGCAGTTACTGGACACCTGGACCCAACTGTGTGGTCAACAGTCCAGAGAGTGGACCCCTGTCAATTTTTTTGGTGTTTTTATGGGATTTCTTGGGAATTTTTTTGGGAAAAGTGTGAAATAAAATGGTATAACCCCCTGCTGTCATCTGTGCAGGGGGCCGGGGGAGCACAGCCCAGCCCCGGCCCCAGTTTGGCCCCGGCGCCGGGGCCAAGTGTTCGGAGCATGCTGGATTTGAACCAGCCACAGCCGGACTGGCACAACCTCCTCGCGGTTGCGAACCAACCCACCACGCCACGAACCCTTTTGAGGTGTTGAGACGGAGCTCCGGGCGTTTTTGAGTCTTCACTTTGGCTGTGGAACCTTAAACCTTGACGTATAAAGGAATTGAACCGTCAATGTCAGGACTCAAAGGCAGCTCTCTAACCAGCTGAGCTATCTGTCCACACTCTTCCACAGGTTTTGTCACATTTATTCACTCTCTGTGTAGAATATTGGGCTTAAAAAGTTGCTTCATCTAAGATTTGAACCTCTGACCCCAGGAGCTCCAGTCTTTGTCTGAACCACGTGAGCTATTTGTCCTCACACACTTCTTCTTCAACGTTGGACGACTTTCAATAACAGATGAGCACAAACATGACTTCAAAAAAACCTCTGACTGATGAAGTATTTAACAATACATGTCCTCCTTACTGGGCCAAACAGTTGGTGTAGTGGTTAGCGCTCTTGCCTTTGAAACAAGAAGATCTGGGTTCGAGACCCATTTGGAACAACTGTCTTTCTGCAGGGAGTTTTTCATGTTCTCCCTGTGTGTGTGTGGCTTTTCTCCAGGTTCTCTGGCTTCCTCCCACAGTCCATCAATCATCTACCACTTTGTCCTCCACTGGTGGGTGGAGCGGGGTGCTCTGCCAAGCTCAGCTTTCATAGGGTGATAGGCGGTGTTCATCCTGCACTGTTTGCCAGTCCATTCAAAACATGCAATACAGTGATGAGGTAAATTACCACTTAAACATTGACTTCATGTAAGATTCGAACCCCTGACCATAGGAACGCCAGTCCATGTCTGAACCATGTGAGCTATTTGTCTTTGTATGCTTTTCCGCACAATTTGGAAGTCTTTCAATAATAGAACCTGACTTCAAAAAAACGTCGGACTGATGAAATATTTAAGAACGTCTGTCCCCAAAGACGGACAACATGATTGGTGTAGTGGTTAGTGCTCTTGCCTTTGAAACAGGAAGTCCTTGGTTCGAGACCCAGTTTGAGCAAGTGTCTTAATGCATGCAGTTTTTCATGTTGTCTGCGTGGCTTTTCTCCAGGTTCTCTGGCTTCCGTCCTTCAATAATCTACCACTTTGTCCTCCACTGGAGGGTGGAGGAGGGTGCTGTGCCAAGCTCAGCTGTCATCAGCGGTGAACCCCTCCTATCATTGGCAGAGCACCCAACGCAACCCTCCAGCGGAGGACAAAGTGGTAATCGATTGATGCACTGTGGGAGGAAGCCAGAGAAACGCCACACACACAACATGAAAAGCTCTATGCACGAAGATCCTTGTTCCAAGTGGGTCTTGAACCCAGATCCTCTCTCTGCAAAGTCAAGAGCACTAACCACTACACCAACCATGTTGCCTTTGTCATGGGAGAGATGTTCTTAAATATTCCATCAGTCTGACGTTTTTTTGAAGTCATTATTGAAAGACTTCCAAATTGTGAAGAAAAGCGATTGAAGACAAATAACTCACATGGTTCAGACATGGTCTGGCGTTCCTAAGGTCGGCGGTTCAAATCTTACATGAATTCAATGTCTAAGTGGAAATTTACCTCATCACTGTATTGCATGTTTTGAATGGACTGGCGAACAGTGCAGGATGAACCCTGCCTATCCCCAATGACAGCTGAGCTTGGCACAGCACCCCCCTCCACCCTCCAGTGGAGGACAAAGTGGTAGATTATTGAAGGACGGAAACCAGAGAACCTGGAGAAAAGCCACGCAGACAACATGAAAAACTGCATGCATTAAGACACTTGCTCAAACTGGGTCTCGAACCAAGGACTTCCTGTTTCAAAGGCAAGAGCACTAACCACTACACCAACCATGTTATCCATTCTAGGGGACAAACGTTCTTAAATATTTCATCAGTCTGACGTTTTTTTTGAAGTCATGGGCTCTATTATTGAAAGACTTCCAAATTGTGCAAAAAACCATGGAAAGACTAATAGCTCACATGGTTCAGACATGGACTGGCGTTCCTATGGTCAGGGGTTCGAATCTTACATGAAGTCAATGTTTAAGTGGAAATTTAACTCATCGCCTTGCTGCATGTTTTGAACGGACTGGCTAACAGTGCAGGGTGGACCCCACCGATCTCCCTATGACAGCTGAGCTTGGCACTGCGTCCCTCCTGTGGTGGACAAAGCGGTAGATGATTGATTGACTGAGGGATGAAGCCAGAGAACCCAGAGAAAAGCCACGCACACACGGGGAGAACATGAAAAACTGCATGCAGAAAGGTAGTTGTTCCTAACGGGTCTCGAACCCAGGTCTTCTTGCTTCAAAGACAAGAGCACTAACCACTACACCAAAGATCTGGCCCAAGTTGTAGGACAGACATTGTTAAATATTTCATCAGGCTGAGGCCTGTGAAGTCACGGGCAATCTGTTATTGAAATACTTCCAACGTTCAAAAGCTACCAAGCCAAGACAAATAGCTCACATGGTTAAATCAAAGACTAGAGTTCCTGAGGTCAGGGGTTCAAATCTTAGACCAAGTGACTTTTTAAGCACAATTTTCAGCGCAGAGAGTGAACTGATGTGAGAAAACCTGCAGAAGAGTGTGGACAGATAGCTCAGCTGGTTAGAGAGCTGCCTTTGAGTCCTGACGTTGATGGTTCAATTCCTTTATACGTCAAGGTTTAAGGTTCCACAGCCAAAGTGAAGACTCAAAAACGCCCGGAGCTCCATCTCAAACCTCCAAAGGGTTCGTGGCGTGGTGGGTTGGTTCGCAACCGCGAGGAGGTTGTGCCAGTCCGGCTGTGTCTGGTTCAAATCCAGCATGCTCCGAACACTTGGCCCCGGCGCCGGGGCTAAACTGGGGCCGGGGCTGGGCTGTGCTCCCCCGGCCCCCTGCACAGATGACAGCAGAGGGTTATACCATTTTATTTCACATTTTTCCCCAAAGAAAGCCCATAAAGACACAAAAAAAAATTGACAGGGGTCCACTCTCTGGACTGTTGACCACACAGTTGGGGTCCAGGTGTCCAGTAGCTGCTGCTTAAAAATGATAAACACATGAATTAGACTTCTGTGTGATTAATGTGTGCACATGCCTTGTTCCATTGTTAACAGGTGAAAAGTGTGGAGGAGTCAAATGGTCAAAATCAATCAATAAATACACCATTAAATAATGACTCAAATATGTCATTCATTCAATTTGGAATGAAATATATACACGTCTTATTAAATGTGCCATTAATTCATTAAAAACACTTCATTTGATGAAAAAAAAAAAAAACATAGAATGACTTGTCTATTCAATAGTCAAGTCATTCTATATGTTGTTTTTTTTTACATCAAATTAATTGAGTATTTGAATGAATAAATGGCACATTTAATAAGACGTGTATGTATTTCATTCCAATTTGAATGAATGAATTTGAGTCATTATTTTAATGGTGTATTTATTGATTGAATTTTGCCACTTTGACTGGTCCATAGTTTTCAGCTGTTAACAATGGAACAAATCATGTGCACACATTAAACAGAGGCTCTGTTGACAAGTGCTGTTAACGTCGTCCGTGTGAGGTGATGCAATGACAGGTGAAAGAGTCATGGTTTGGTCCATAAAATGTGCAAAAATGTTGATGAGGGTTTTTTTAAAGGTGTAAATGATGATGTTGTGAAATGTGTTGTTTTGTCTTCAAAGCAAAAATGATTGAGTTTGAATGACTTCTTTGTTCTATGGAGCAATAAAAACAGAAAATGTTTAGATTGTTATCTGATCTGCCAAAGCACTACGGGAGGTGGTCGCAGACACATTGTGACAACACTGAACAGAAGTGTGAATGCAACGAGTCTCCGATGCGTCTCCAGTGTGTCTGACGTGAAAGCGGCGCCAAAAGTGCGTCTATACAATAGCGCAAGTTTACGTCCAGCTAATGTTGTTGTGGTTGCTATGGTTGCACACAGGATGTAAAGCTGTCACGACAGTTTGTGTGGCAATATTATCTCGCTTACATTTTTATTAGAGTATATTTTTGTAACTGATGTTACAAATAAACGTCAAAGTTTTTTGTGGATTAGCATTAAAAATTAACAAAAGAAATTAGCATTTCAGTCCACTAGACGGTGCCAAGTGCTCACTTTCATATTATTTCCTGGTTTGAAATTAATAACATTAATATTTCCGGATTCTTTGTCTTTCTGTAACAAACAGAAAACGACATCATTTGTATGTGAAGAGACATGAAATCAAAGGTGTGTGTTTGCATATGGAGCAGTGACGTGACATTAGCATTAGCATTAGCAGGTGTAATCTGAACACCTGTGATGGGATCACTCAGGTCGGATGTTAACAGCAGGTGTGAACAGAGCGTCAACAGAACATCTAATACATGTGTGGATCATTTTTAAGCAGCAGTTACCACACAGCTGTCCGCGCTGCTCCTCGTCCTCCTCCAGCTCCTCCTGGTCCTGGTCCTGGTCCTGGCTCCTGGTCCGGCAGCTCAGCCCTGCTCCAAAAAATCTGTAGATCAGTTACAAAGACTTTAAAAATCCTGAAAACATTTTCAGACATGAGTTAAGAAATGTGAGTAAAACACATTCAACCGTTTTTATTGTCAACTATATATTGGTCCACATCAACACGGACACTGTTATTTTGAAATTCTACTGAACCACTGCTTGTCAACAGTTTTTTTTACTTAACCTGCCCCCTACTGGCCAGACTAGATACTCATTTTTAACAGTTTTAATGGTATATTGACATTTTTTGTTGACATACTATATTTGGACATTGTTTGACATTTTAGACAGTTTATAATGGGACAGTTTACTAAATAATATACATGTTTTGGCTTTTTTACAACATACTATACTAGGACACATTTAGACAGTTAATATTTAATTTTTTTTGTTGATATTATAATAGGATATTTTGGACAGTTGATATTTGGACAGTATGAAGGCAGTTATGACGTCATACTATATAATTATATATTTGACACTAAGTCAGATTTCTTTTAAAAACAGATGCGTTGAAAACACCCACGTACATGGTGAGACGTGATCGTGTATTTGCTGCGGAGCAGTGACGTCACATTAGCAGTAGCAGCCTAGCAGGTGTAATCTGAACACCTGTTATCGGATCGCTCAGGTCGGATGTTAAAAGCAGGTGTGAACAGAGCGTCAACAGAGAATCTAAGACATGTGTGGATCATTTTTAAGCAGCAGTTACCACACGTTCGTTGCCGCTGCTCCTCGTCCTCTTCCTGTTGTTTCTCTCCGCATGGAAGAAGCTCCCACAGGGCAAATGGAACATTCCAAATAGATCGACACAGAGGGGAGGAGTGGAATGTACCAAGTCATGGAAAGTACACAAAGGCTATTAAATCAGTGTGTCTTTGTGCAGGAGCAGCTCCACCTGTGATTTATAACGTTCATGTCCTCGCCGGACAAATAAAAGACAAATGGCAGCTCAAATTGTTGTTATTTAAAAACATTTTTTCTAAAACAGAGAAAATAAAAACCCACCACCTGTAGGAAATGCTGCCACCTGCTGGACGTGCTTGCTCCCCTCATCTTATAAAAGCTGCCCAAATGATCCCGTTTAGCTCTTTGTCTTAAAATGATCAACAATAAATGTTGTGACAGTAATTGATGTTTTTCCTTGTTGTGTCTTGTATTACTAGGACACTTTTGACAGTTTCTATTTGGACAGTTTTTGTCGACATATTATACCAGCCTAGTATAGTATGTCTTCAAAAACTGTCCAACCATAAACTGTCAAAAATGTCCCAAAGTATGTCCCTGTATAGTATTTCGTCACAAACTACAAATGTGAAGTGACAAAGGGCGATAGGCGTGGTACACCCTGGACAGTTCGGCAGCCGTAGTATAATACATGGACAAAAAATGTCCACATCTAAACTGTCCAAAATGCCCTAGTACAGCATGAACGTACATGTTATCGATGAATCGCTTTCAGTGTTTGTTTTCAATAATTCATTCAAAATTAATTAGTTTTCTGATTCTGCTTCTTAAATGTGAACATTTTCTTTGGTTCAAATATTGCTCTGTAAAACAAAGAAATAACATTTCCACATGTTCTGGTATTTTATGGACCAAACAGCAGCATGTATTTAAGCTGCAAAAACATGTGATGCCATCTGTATGATCCTATTCAAGTTTCTTTCTTATTTTCTATAGCAGGTTTACATCAATAAAGATGATTGATTTTAAAAACAACAACCCTAAAAATAAAATAGTGAAGTGGTAAAATCAGATCTTTCCAGATAAAATGTTTTCTTCCTGTTTTTCAGCTTCTTTAATGTGAATATTTTGGTTTGTGGACAAAACAATTCATTTAAGAACTTTAAGAATTTCTCGATTAAGAGAAAATTATCGACAGGTTCATCGCTTATTCAAGATTCAAGATTCAAGATTCTTTATTGTCATTATGCAAGCATAACAAAATTTCCTCCCGAGACTCTCAGCAAACATTGAAATACGAATGAACAAAACAGAAAACAAGAAAGGTTATTGCAGGTGAAATGTGCAAAAAGTGAACAGTGCAGGGAAATGTATGTACAGGGGGAAAAAGGGGCAGTTGTATTATAAATATAAATATAAAGTGCAGAACTTAGTGCCAGACCTGTGTCATCCACTACAGAGGGGGGAGGGGGGGGGGAGGGGGTTATTGATTTCACAGCCCTGGGGAAGAAGCTGTCCCTGAGTCTTTTGGTGGAGGATCTGATGATCCTGTACCGTTTTCCTGATGGAAGTGGTGCAAAAAGAGCGTTGCCTGGGTGGGTGGGGTCTGTTGCTATCCGTCTGGCCCTCCTCTGGAGTCGTGCGGTGTAAACAGAATCCAGATCAGGTAGACGGCGGCCCACAATCCCCTGTGCAGTTCTCACCACCCGGGCTAAGTCCTTCCTGTTTTGTGACGTGCAGCTGCCGTACCACACCGTCACACTGAGACACAGGATGCTCTCTATCGTGGCTCTGTAAAAGTTTGTGAGCAGCTGAGGAGAGAGTCCAGTCCTCTTCAGCTTCCTGAGGAAGAAGAGCCTTTGTTGAGCCTTCTTCACCAGGTGCGAAGTGTTCACACTCCATGAGAGGTCAGAGGAAATGTGGATTCCCAGGAACTTGACGTTGTCTACACGCTCCACTCCCTCTCCTTGTATGCAGAGTGGAGCGTGTTCAGTCTTCCTGGACCTCCTGTAGTCTACTATGACCTCCTTTGTTTTGGTGGTGTTCAGGATGAGGTTGTTCCTGGAGCACCATTGTGTGATGTGGTGGACCTCTTCTCTGTAGTGGGTCTCATCATTGTTGGATATGAGACCCACCACGGTGGTGTCGTCCGCAAACTTTACAACCATGTTTGTGGGATGGATGGCAGAGCACTCCTGTGTGAAGAGAGTGAAGAGGGCTGGGCTGAGCACACAACCCTGTGGCGTTCCGGTGTTGAGGACCAGCGGTGCAGAGGTGGACCCCCGTATCCTTACCACCTGGGGTCTGTTGGTGAGGAAGTCGCTGATCCAGGAGCAGAGCGATGGTGCCAAACCCAGATTGTGCAGTTTAAGCGCCAACACGTCCGGGAGAACGGTGTTAAACGCTGAACTAAAGTCCACAAACAGCATCCTGACGTAAGTGTTTGGATGCTGCAGGTGAGTCAGGGTCGTGTGAAGTGCTAATGAGACAGCATCCTCCGTAGAGCGGTTCTCCCTGTAGGCGAACTGCAGACTGTCCAGGCCCGCAGGGATGGCGTCTTTGATGTACTTCAGGAGGATCCGCTCGAAGCACTTCATTATGACTGGGGTCAGGGCGACAGGACGGAAGTCATTGAGACAGGTGACAGTGGATTTTTTGGGCACAGGCACAATGATGGAGGACTTCAGGCAGACAGGGACTGAGGAGAGCTGCAGCGACATGTTGAAAATGTCCAGAAAAACTGCTGCTAGCTGATCCGCACATGACTTCAGTGTCCGACCTGACACCTTATCTGGGCCTGCCGCCTTGTTGGTGTTGATCCTCCTCAGGGTGGACGTCACCTGGTGCAGCTGCAGGGTGAGAGGCTGGTGCTGCACCTCTGGCTGAGGAAGATGTACAGTCCTTCTGCTCGGAGAGTCGAAGCGTGCGAAGAAGCTGTTTAAAGTGTCAGGCAGAGTGGGGTCGTGGCTGGCCTGCTGCTCACTACGCTTGTAGTCAGTGAGGGTCTTGATGCCTTTCCACATGTTGCGGGTGTTGTTGTCGCGGAAGTGTTCCTCGATGCGTTGCCTGTACCGATGTTTCGCCAGCTGGATGCCCTTCTTCAATTCTTTTCGGGCCCTGCTATAAGCCAGTTTGTCTCCTACTCTGTAGGCTGCATCCCGGGCTTTTAGCAGGGACCGCACTGTGCCGTCCACCCATGGCTTCTGGTTGGGAAAAACCGTGATTGTTTTTGTGGGTAGAACAGCGTCGGTGCAGAAGTGAATGTAGGACAGCACAGATGACGTGTAATCCTCTAGGTTTGCATCCCTTTTGAACACCTCCCAGTCTGTCTGTTCAAAGCAGTCCTGTAAGGCTGCAGAGGCCTCCTCAGTCCAAACCTGGATGGTCTTGGTGGTGGGTTTGGACCTGCAGATCAGAGGTCTGTAGGCAGGAATCAGCTCCACAGAAATATGGTCTGACATGCCAAAGTGAGGTGCTGCTGCAGCCTTGTATGCCCCTTTGATGTTACAGTACAGTTGATCCAGTGTGTTATTGTCTCTTGTTGGAAACTTGATGAATTTGTGGAATTTGGGGAAGACAGCCTTTAGTTCCACATGGTTAAAGTCCCCAGCCACTATCACAGCCGCTTCTGGATTCGCGTTCATTTGGCCGCTGATGAGGCAGTACAGCTCCTCCAGTGCTAGCTTAGCATTAGCTCGCGGTGGAATGTACACGGCTACGATAACAACAGAGCTGAGTTCTCTCACCAGTTTGAACGGTCTGCACTTCACTGCCAGATATTCCAGGTCGGGGGAGCAGAGTGTTGAGATGACATTCGTAGCTGTACACCAGGAGTCGTGGATGTACAGCGCCAAACCTCCGCCTTTGGACTTGTCTGAAGCTGCAGTCCTGTCGGCTCGGAACAAAGAGCGGCCGGCTAGCTCCACCGCCGCGTCGGGGATGTTGTTGTCCAGCCAGGTTTCGGTGAAAATT
Organism: Solea solea; assembly: GCF_958295425.1. NCBI lineage: Eukaryota > Metazoa > Chordata > Actinopteri > Pleuronectiformes > Soleidae > Solea > Solea solea. Next base: position 3,419,263 of record NC_081137.1, read on the forward strand.
GCCACACAGCTGTCCATCCGACGTGAGACGATCCTCAGCTGAATTTCGTCCAGTTTGTTGGCGAGTGACCTGACGTTGGCGAGGAGGACACTGGGCAAAGCCGGTCTGTGTGGGTTAGCTTGTAGCCTAGCACGCAGCCCGCTCCGCTTACCCCGCTTTCGTTTCCGTAGCCTCCGCCGTCTCCTTGGCCACAGAGGGGGGATGGTGGGAGCCTCTATGGTCCGCTGCAGCTCCGGTGGAATAAAGTTCAGTTTTGTGGGTGAAAAAGGTCCACAGATCTTCCCTAGGTCCCATATTTCAGCCCTTCCATATTGTATTATGGCGGATGTGGGTGAAAACACGAACAGAAACACGTAAAACACAAATGTAAACATAAACAGATAATTGCCGTACAATCATATATAAACCAAACACTGTTTCTATGCAGGAAATACTGAAGAGTCCTTTAAATACTAAACTTTTTGAATGTGATTATTTTACTCTTGCTGTTAATCAAAACTACCAGCAGATGGCGCCGTGTGTGCTATACAGAGCGTAGCTGACGCGAGTAAAGTTTAATTGTTAAGTTGAATTTAACATTAATCAAAAAACGTCACCAAGAGCTGATATATAGATTATTTAACACAATAATTTAGTAAAAAGCGGAACATTATAGACATAACTTTACCTTTGTTGCTGCTGCTCTGACTGGTTCTGGTTCACCTGCCGCTGTGAGGAGCTGGAGGTAACAGGGAAAACCTGGAGTGGTTTTTTAGTATATAGTGGCGTGGGAGTCATTCTCCTCACGATCCGGTGGAATGGATTTTTGGCGGAGCAATAGAAACAGCGCTGGATGGAAACACTGATATGAATGAAAAAATATTATACATTTGTCATTATTGTGACATCAATAATGTAATAATGTAAGTTTTACAAGAATCATTTCAGTATATGTATGAAGAATTGTTTTTTTGGGTACGTTCACCGTCAATAAACCAAAACAAACTTTAAAAAAAAGAATCTACGAATTAAAGAATCTCCACTTTCACTGCCCTCTTGTGGCTCAATACCTGAACTGTCAAAGCACACAGTCCGAAGACAGACAACACAGGACGTAGCTTCAGTAATGCACCAGAGGGCAGCTTTTCTGGTTACACCAAGAACTCTTTTTGAATATAAGGCAAATTGAGCATTTATTACTCACAAGCAGTCTTGTATAAAACACCTTAAAGGGATACTTGAGAAAAAGTACTTTAGTGGAAGATTAAGTCACTTTTTTGTAATATTACTTAAGTAAAGCTCTTAAAGTTTGTGACAGTTACTGTACTTAAGTATTAAAAATCATTCTCTGATATAAACTGTACTTAAGTTTAGTACAAGTAAAAGCATTTTTTTTTTTTAAACAGTGGTGGCTCAGTGGTAGGGCAAGTTGCCTTTCAACTAGAAGATTGTGTGTTCAATTCCCAGCTCTGCGAGTCTACACTTAACCCCATGTTGCAGTGTGAGAATGGCAGATTATTTTATTTGGTAGAAATATAACAAAGTACAGATACATGAACCCTGCTCACATTTTTTAGAAGATATGTAAACATTTTCTGAGGAGTTATGTGTATCTCGTTTGTTTCACTTTCACAGCACATCAATCAGTCGTAGACAATGTATTGTTTATTATTTTTTGTTAACTGTAGACGACGGATGTTGCTTTGCTGTTTGTGAGCACAAAATACCAGGTAGTGCAGACGTCATACGCTCATTTCTTTAATTTTAACTTGCGTTCAAGTGTGTGTACCTGGTCTGTACCACGACACTGGCTGTCTTCGGAGCGTCTGACCGCCTTCCTTCGATTACATAATGGTATGATCCTTGCATGTCATTGGCCGCATCGTTCAATACAAATAATCGCCTCTGAGGCAGCTCGTTCATGGACGACACATCATCTTCTCCCCGGGGGCAGATTAGTGCTGCCCACTGTTCCTGTCCCCATCATTTGCATTTTCATAACTGGAACACAGTCAAATCTGGCAGTGTTGTCCCTCCCAGTTCCAACTTCTGAGGTAAATGGAACGCAGCATTAAAGCTCCATCACAAGTTTTAGCTCTTCTTAAAAAAATATAACGTTGATTTTGTAGATCGTGTTCCTATTATAGAGGAAAAAGGAGACAATACATGATGGCAGTGCGATTGACGGCTGATTGTGGGTGAAGTCTGAATTTACCATGAGGCTTTTTTTGCAGCCGGACGACAACACGATGCAGCATATGTTTGAAAACACAGACACAAATGAAAAATAACTCCACAAAATCGCACTTTTTTTCCATCATTTTTTTCAATTTGAAGTTTAATGTTAATTCCATGCTGCGTTTCAGTAAGAATACAGATGGTACTTGTGGCTCCGGTGAGAATATCCAGTAGTACAAATCAGATTCACGTTACACATACTGAACAGAAGGAAGAGAGGAAATGACAGGAAAAGGGACGAGAGTTGAGACGAGGAAAACCCGGAAGAGTCGGGGTGGGGGGAGTTAAAGATTCAGCAGGCCTCTATTTCCCAAAACCTTTTTTTTTTTTTGTTATATATAGTGCCAATGCAAAACTGCATTACATTACAATCAAAGAGTGTAGAGCATTCCCCTCCCACGCGCACACATATGAACACTTTGTCTGCTAAAAAGCCATTACCTAACTATCTGCCATTAGCAAAATTAGCGCTACAGCCTCACAGCACAATACTTGGTCCGAGGATGGACAAAAGTAAGGTCGGACCGATGCTTAGAAACGGGGGACAATCTGCTGTTTCTCGTTGACATGGGGGTTAAATAAAAAACCGTATTGATGTTTTTGGAGGAAACTGTGGTAACCACAAAGTAAACAGGACACTTGGTTCTTCCTAGAAAGCTTTTCCACGTCCCTTTTAGACCCTCGGTCACCACTTTATTTCCTCCGTTTAAGGGGGGAAAGTAAAAAACTGACAAAAGCGTAGACAATGTTCATAAACACACACGCGGGGATTCAGGGAAACAAAATGGAACAAAAAAGGAAAAATCAGTCTTTAAATAAACTCTTGCATATGTGTTTTTACGAATACAGGCGAGCGTTCTTGGCAACAGATGATAACGGCAAAAAAATAATAATAAAGAAAACTGCAAAAAAAAAAAAAGAGAGAGGACAGGAACCGTTAAAGGGTACAGACTTGCAAGAGGAGTCAGAAAAGAAAGAGGGTGAGAAAAAAACCCTGGGAGTGGGGGACGAAGACGCGAGCAGGGGAGGACGTGGAAATGACATGCATACGAGGAGAGGAGGTGTGTGACAGACGAGTGGAGGTGGAGAGAGAGAGAGAGAGAGTGGGCTGCAGTATAAACCCAGTGGAAAAAGGTGGCTGGGGACAAGAGCTAGTGCTGGAGGGGAGAAACAAGGGAAGGGGAGGAAGAGGTGGAAAAGGAAGGGGGAGGAGGAAGAGGAGGAGAGGGGGCTTGTCTTGTGTTGTTCAGTCTCACGGGGCCGCGTCCTCTGCATCTTGCTGTGCATCTTTGTTCTGTTCTTCTGAAATCAAAAAACAAAAACAGGGAAAGTCGTCAGTCGAGCTGAACCATGAGGGGGAAAATATCTAACTGCCATCCCACGTGATTTTTATACAATTTATTCACATCCGACATGTCTGGTGTCGTCTTTTCACAAAATGACACTGTTTTGTTTGTATCCTTTTAAAGAAAAAAAAAAATCAAGATTTTTAGTGGCACAAACTGTTTTTGGTAACTGTGATAAAATTTGGTAACACTTATTGATTTCGACACAAATTCCATAACATTTTTTTGGTAACAGTTTGAGTGCAAATATTTTTAAGAGCACAAATGATTTTTTACATACAATTTGGCAACAGTGTTTGGTATTTCTGTGACATTACATTTTATTTAAACTTTTGGTAGCACATGTTTTTTATTAAGTTTGTACAGTAAATAAAGAATTAGCTATTTCTGTGACAAACTTTGGTAAAACTTCTCAGGAGTGCAAACATTTTTAAAAACTTTTTAAGTGGCACATCTCATTGTTAAAAATAAAGTTGGTGTTTTACAGCTGCAAGAAAAAGTATGTGAACCCTTTGGTCAAAACAAATGTGACCTGGTCTTCATCTAAGTCACAACAGACAAACACAGTCTTCTTAGACTAATACCTCTAACAATTATATATGTGTTCATGTTTTGATTGAAGGCCCTGAGGCAGCAAAGCAGCCCCAAACCATGATGCCTCCTCCACTGTACTTCACAGTTGCTGAGGATTAGGTTGGTGAGGATATTGATGTGCTGCTGAGCCTTTTTTCCCCCACACACATATCGTTGTGTGTTCCTTCCAAACAACTCAACTTTGGTTTCATGATCTGTCAACAGAACACTTTGCCAGTCGTGCTGTGGAACATCCAGGTGCTCTTTTGCAAAACGTGCAGCAATGGGGGTTGATGAACGTCAAGGTTTTTAGAGATACTTTTCTAACACTTTGCAGCTTTATGCAAGTCATCAATAGTTCATTGTAGCGCTTCTTTGTGCGAGGCATGGTTCACATCACACAGTGCTTCTTGAGAACAGCAACCTTAAAACTAGCGGGGTTTTTTTTTTTTTTAGAGGGCAGAGCAACATTAACCAACAACTCCAACCTTGTCTCAGTGACCGGACTCCTCCTCGGGGTTCACATACTTTTTCCACCATGCACCGTGAATGTTTACATTGTGTGTTCAATTAAAAACATGAAAACATAATCGTTTGTGAGGTATTAGTTTAAGAAGCCTGTGTTTGTCTGTTGTTGTGATTTAGAGGACAATCAGATAACATTTTATGACCAATTTGTGCAGAAATCCAGGTCAATCCAACGGGTTCACACAGTGTTTGAGACTGGTTTGCAATTGTTTTTATTTTACAGCAAACTGATCCAACCTTTCCTTCTACATTTACTTGTTTAGGGGTCACAACTGTGTGGTGTCAACTATCACATGTTTTATAGCAACCTTTATTTCTCACTGTGCAAATGATTTATACTAATTTGAAAGCATCAGTTCAGGAGTTAATGTCATAGATTTCTATCAACCATTTAAAGACAGAAGTGACTGAAATCACTTGTTAATCATGCTACAAAATTAAAAATCATCAGTTAGTGGTAAACAACATGCAGGTCTGTGACCAAGAGCTAATTTAGTGTCTTCTGAACAAGCTGTGGACACATTTAGTAAAGGGGTGGAATTCCTCGTGAACCTGCACAAGTGGTTGCTTGGGAAGGTTACCATGGAGACGGCACAGCCATCCGTGTAATGAAGAATTAAGAGGCACAAATAACAAAGGACGGAGGATCCATCACGACTAAAATAGAAACCTTAACAGTGCTCATTAGCGCCACAGCAAACTGGGGATGTGAGAAAGTCACAGGAGACGCAGCAGCAGCAGCAGCTTCACATGCAGAGAGTGCTACAGCCGCCGCGACTCAGTGAGCTGCGCTCACGCGTCTCTACGATCACGCACACAGTCACACGGTCACCCGCCGACATGCACAGTGAAGGAGCCGGGGTGTCGGCAAGCTCTGAAGTCACCTCGATAGGTTTAACCGTTCCCTCCACAGTCTAGGGCTGAGCAATGAATCACTTGTGTTTCAATTAGGATCACACAAACAAGATCATCTTGAATTTTATCTAAAATAAAGCTTTGGGAGACTCTGGTGTGAAAGCAAGTATTGTTCCAAAGGTCTAAAGTGTGAATAATTCAAGCGCAATGCAAAGAAATTGATAGATTATGCGGACGTGGGGGAAACATGGGTGATTTGTAATTATTTCTTTGTTGTTTCTGGTTCATACAAAACATAATGAAGCATCCCGCCACCATGTTAAATGTTTATTGATGATTGTTCGTCGTCAACAACACTCCTGATTGGTTAGCTTTTGAATCCGTTGACTGAACATCACAATCGTTTGAAATAATCGTGATTTCAGTTTTTCCCCATAATTGAGCAGCCCTCCTCCTAAGAGGGAAACGTTACCACGACAACTGCTTTTTGTTCGCAATCCCCAACGTCGTTGTGTAAATCATTGACTCGCAGGGAGATATTAGTTCGTTCAATCTGACCGCAATAAAGTTTTAGTGACTCGGCCGCAGTTATCAAGCTTCGGAGATAAAATAATGTAAATAAGTAACTTATTGGTGGTGATTAAATAACATTTGGCTCATTCAACTGTTGAGTGTCATCAGCCTGGAACTTCACAATCTACGCACTGTTAAACTAACAAAACTAACTATATCTTTGATTAAACTTGACACCATCGTGACCAGGCCTGCAACGTTTATCGATTTGTGGAACTAAATTAAGACATTTTGAGGTTCGGTAAAACACTGCTCAACACTTCATGACATTTCGTGGGCCAAACAAGTGCTCAGTAAATCGAGCAAATACACAAATGATGAATCAAATGAGAAAATAAGTGTGAGTTGCAGCCCTAATTGTGACTGGAGACAACCCAAGACAATAAAATGCCGTCCTGAACAAGGTTAACGAATAACAGATTCAAGCGAAATGAAACCCTATTGAACTGCCTTTCTTCTTGCAGACACCCATGAGGAGTTTTACATGGACAGAAAAACAAAGTAACTCTGGAGCCTCTGGAGTTTGTGCTGAGAGGAGGTTAGTGAGGTCAGGGTGGTGAAACAGGAGTAAACGCTAGAGGTGGAGGGTGGAGGGTGGAGGAGCCCATGACAGATGTTTGACTTACAAAATACACCTCTATGAAGGAGGAAGAGGGCTGTCCTTAAGAATCTACAGAAGAATGAGGGACAGAGACGTTAAAGGAGTGCGAGTGCCCGAGAAAGAAAACAGGGAGGAAGGAGGTGCTTCAAATTCAGAAACAGAGGGACGGCTATGAGGAGAGGACATGTTAGGAGGAAGGTTAGAAAGGTTATTGTAGCTGCTGTTTGAAGGTAAAAGCCTTAACATCCCTCTGTAAAAAAGACAAATGATGATGCTGATGAAAGTTCCAGCAGTTTAATCCAGAAAGGAACAGTGTGAGATCTGTGCCAACGGCCTGAGAAGAAAGGGATGGTGCTCTTACCTTCTCCCTGGGTGTCTGAGGTCCATAGTGTCAAGTTGTCACGTAGCAACTGCATGATAAGTGTTGAGTCCTTGTAGCTCTCGTCGCTCAGCGAGTCCAGTTCTGCGATCGCTTCGTCGAATGCCGTCTTCGCCAGCCTGTGGGTCGAGGAGATTTTTTCTAAAAACATTTCTAAAATCGGCTGCCCTGATTTCTAAAGATCAGCATCAGCCTTTGAATAAAAGACAATCTTAACAAGCTGTCCAGGGTGTAATTTCCACTGTCAAGATCATCCAGAAGTGCCACAAGGGGGAGCATCCATCTCTCCAGTGAGTTAAGATGCAAGAAAATTATTTGATTCTCCCCTCCATTATATTGCTGTGTGGTTTGGAGCCATTTTAAGACTTCAAAACATGTTTTATTCCCAATTATCATCACAGATAATCCCAACATTACCTAAGACTGGTAATGGTCAGACGTGAACAGAAGCATTATTCCAATTTTTGGAGGTTTGTAACAGCTGCTGTGCATCAGAAAACACAGCTTGGACTACCAGGATAGAACATTAACACCTACCTGCAAGCACGGTCTGGTGAGTTGAGGATTTCATAATAGAAAACTGAAAAGTTAAGGGCCAGTCCCAGGCGAATGGGGTGTGTTGGAGGGAGCTCGGTCATGGCGATGTCACTTGCAGCTTTGTACGCTACCAGGCTGTTCTCCGCCGCCTCCTTCCTGTCATTGCCTGCTGCAAACTCCGCCAGGTACCTGTGGTAATCTCCCTTCCTGAACAGGGAAAACCAAAAAAACAGAAACACCGTCAGACTCGGAAGATTCCGGAATTTCAGAGCAACGATTGGTAGACAAATGTGTACTCCCTGGACCAAGGTTAATGGAGAAAATCAGTGATTTAACATCACAGTGAACACAAGTCTGACGATCAACTGCTTCCTCTATTAATAAGTTAATTTGTTATCTTGCAAATTGGGTCATTGAAATCCTTCATTTGGATTTTCCAAAGCAACGACAAACTCAAGGATTGAAGCAGCATAAGACCAACAGCCCCTGTGGATCCATGAGCTAAAAACGCTGAATTTCACTATGGAGTTTGGTGCTGGACAGTGAGCAGTTCATAAACGCCAGTTTCATACAATCGCACTTCAAAATAAACTTTAATTACACTGTCTCCAACTAATAAATAATAGTTGGATTATATCATTTACTCAAACAGAACACCTAGTCATCGTTTAATTAAACATTTGGCTCAGTGTGGGATAATTATGGTCTCTATTCCACAACAAGTTATAAATTATAGTTCTTTTTACAAAGAAAATTAATATTTAAAACAATCAGCAGCCAGGACTAAGCATTTTCCAGACCTGAACTGCAGCAGACATTTAATATTTAATTAATTTAAGGAGTTTCGATGATACGAGATACTTTTTCCTTTAATATTTAGTAAAGAATTTGCCAAAATAAGCCAAACTACCACCTTTACTCACATTTATCAGCTTCTATGTTACTACTATTTCACTACTGTAGCCTGAAAAAATTGCTAATGTGATCAAGGAGTTTCTGCTGGTGCAGAAAATGGTAGGTAAAAATGTTTTCATATGATGGTTTCATTTATTCAGAGGTTCGTAAAAGGAGCTGAATCATCTATTTATTTCTATTTATCTAAAGGGCATGATGTTTCACGTTCGGGCACGGTACCTCTTGTGGCTTCCAGCTGTGTGGTAAAGATTAATTTTCCAGTTGGACAATGAGCCTAAAAATCCGTCTACGCGCTGCCAAGTTTATTTGAAGGCGAGGAAGAAGATGAAGACGTGCTGATTTGTGTGTTTTTTTTACCTACTCAGCAACTTTCACGGAGACATTAATGAAACATTTTAAATGGGAGGAGGTTCTCCTGTGCTCTGAAACTTTTGCCAGGAAGAAAATTGACGGAAAGACATGCTTTAGTTTGGGTAAAATTATTTTAGCCACTAAACAAAAGGCTAATCTAAGAAAAATCTGTGCCAATTTAAGATATTTAACACGTTGAAACAGCCTATTTCAACAAGAAGCTGAAACAGTACACTTCAGTTTCTCCCACACCAATGTCCATAGAGAAAGTATTAATTTTAAGTTGCAGGGACACAGGAGCTGCTGGTCCACAGCTGCCTTAGTTGGGAAGTTTGTGTCACTTACATAAAATCAGAATGAGTCATTTCAAATGCTGAAGTGAAAAAATAACACGTTTGAAGATCATGATGGAGCCAGCAATGGATCAACCACACCATTGTGCCATGATGTAAAATTACCGATTTCCTCAATGGGCTTTGGTGCTGGGAATGAGCAGTTTAGATTTTGTGAGGGAAGCCTTATGTTAAACCTTCATTGTGTAACTTCCAGCCCAGATTCACCTGAACACAGAACTCAGGTGAGCGCAGAGCTTTCTCAAAGTCCATATTCCAAGGTCGTTTGGTATCTCACGACTTCACTCGCGTTTCAGAGAACCTTCTCCTCAAGATTACAGTTCACAATGTCGCCACAGATTCAAAATCAAAATGTAATGGGCATTTTGTTTATTTTTAAAAAGTTACACCCTACAGATTTCAGTGGTTAAAGTCTGTCTTTCCTAGCTCCCCTGCTGGCAAACATTTTTCACTGATTGTGGGTCTCTGTCGCTGGTTTCTGGCACTTTTGGCACAGTGAGCTCCAACTACATTTCTTAAAAATCAAATAAATTAGCCATCGTTGCTTAGCAAAGGAACATTAACTTACATTTTGTAGTAGAAAACCTTTGACTCTCCCAAGTCGGCAGATTTGATGAGATGCTGGTCCAGTACATCCAGAATGTCTTGGCAGATTGATTTCAGCTCTTTCTCGACCTGCAGGTCAAAACACACACAAATACCACTTTCAGCCAGTGTGGTCAGAGTTATCAAAAAGGGCTCCGCTTGAATAACAACAAGGTTGTGGTTGAACCACATCTTTGCTTGCGGAGTAAATCAAGTCCAAATGAAAGCCTCAGTTCAAGGGTCAGCATAAATCATTCAAGTCTGGCATCTTTAACATCATGTCTTTGTAAAATAATGCAGGTCTTTGTTTAAATATTGCTTTCACACAGCGGGGAGTCAGGGGAACTGTGGAAATTGGAATTTGCTCGTTTTCACTTCCAAATAAGTGTTTCAGGAATGTACAATAATTTAAATTAGTGCCGATATGTACCAGGAAATCCTTCCTTCACATAAAAACAAGGATGGGATTCCCAGTCTTACTGTGTCAATTACTTTTTTTTAACCTGGGAAAAGTCTCAAACAAAGACTGTCTCAAGCCCTCGTGTAGATTTTTGTTTTAGTTTGTCAGGGACAAAGTTCTGGCATCACTCACTCGCCCCAACGCTGCAATAAACCTTTAAAACTAAGAACCTAACGTGACAATAACAGACTTTAGAAGTCATAAAATCTGAAAGCCTGGAGGGTCGCTGTGCTTCACTGCACTCACAGGAGCAGACAGAAGCTGCTCTGCAGCAGAAATGAAGAGATTGTGATTAAATGCTGATTCATGGCTCCTGCCTGCCTTGTTATTTCACTGGGACAAGTGTTGCCGGGTGTAAATGAAATCTGACCCTTTTCCCTGGAGAAGAAGTTACCGGAGGAGAGCTTAAAAAATATCCTGCCTATAGAAGGTGAAACCTCTTGCCAATGTATACGGAAATGAGAATATCTATGACATCTATTCCATATATCCATGTTAAAGCTGCTGTCAGTGATCTTCTGGGAAACTTTGTGGTCATGAACGTAAACCTCAGGAAATGCATTTTATGTTTCTAGTTTTTATTGTATTGGCACAGTATTTTCAATAAAAAATAAAATAGCACAAACTAAACATTAAACCCATCAAAAACCTAAGAAGCTCGGATGAAAAAATACATTGTCAGATTACTAATTTTTTTTAGACCCTGCCATGTAAATAACATGCCCTAGCACAGAAAAGGACAAAAGCCAACAAGAGCCATTAATGTTAATTATTAAAAGCCCCAAGTCAAGTTGGCGAACGGAGCAAACAAGCCTGAACTCCACCGTAAATATAATATTGTTTTTAAAAATGTGTATCGTATCAGACCGAGGACCAATGTCTCCCATCAGAGTCAAAGCCGGCTGAAAATATCAAGGTTAATGTTTCGCAGCAATTGGTTACAGATGTCAGCACAGACAGGCTGCAGTTAAGTGATGAAAAAAACAGATAACATGTAGATTAACACAGACTGTAAAAATGTAAATAAAATCAGCAACAACATTGTTTTGGGCTGATCATTTCTTCTTTAACAGGGAGAATTATGTCTTTTAAAAGACTTGAAATGGCACAAACGTCCAAAATGACGATTGGACAATGTTTGTGATGTTTTGAGTTTGTGATATCAGTATTGGTATCGACATACTATTCAAAAATAGAATTCGACTGCAGCCTTTGCAAACTGCTGAAAGAATTGTTTTAAATGCATCAAACCTTAAATCTATGACATTCAGCCTTTCAGGCCATAAGTGAACCTTCGGGGTGCAAACTTCTGTACGTACAAAAAACCTACAAAGACACAATCCCAACACCACAAACTCACCGCTTTTCTGTAATCCCGAATCATGGCTACTTTGTCCTCTGAGTTTTTGTTGTCTTCTTTCTGTTCGAGGCTGCTGATTATCCTCCAGGAGGCTCTTCTGGCTCCAATCACGTTCTTGTACGCGACGGACAGCAGGTTTCTCTCCTCCACCGTCAGCTCCATGTCCATACCTGCCACTTGCTTCATCGACTCCACCATTTCTGAGACGCAAAAGGGGGAAAACAAACGGCGTCAGGAATAATTCTTCATATAAATTTCAACTTAGAAATAAAACCAAATATGGCTGAATGGCTCAATGCCAGTGGAAGCATGGATTTACAGTACATTCACCACATTAACATTAAGGAGAAGATATGTACAGCAATTCCCTTTATTAAATACAAGTATATCACATTAACAGAGAGTGTAAACCTGACAACAGAGCCTCGAAAGGATTCCGTCATCCTCTGCATCTTATAAATGGAGTCGTCTGGGACACTGGCCAGGTATTAAACCCCGTCAGAGCTCCAGAAATCTCACAAAAAAAAAATCAATTTCTATAACTTTTCCAGGACATTTTCAGCAAATAATCTTGCTGGTAGAACAAACAGAGACCACAGACTCTCACATACAGTTTTCCTGACATACTGTCTCTTAATAGTGTAATAATAAGTGTATAATAAATGTACATGCATTACATCTGTATGCATTAGGGTGATGACTAAAACATCCAGCGACTATTTTGATGAATCAATTAACCAGTTTGAGTTTTATTAATAAAAACAAATTCTCAGATTTCAGCTTCTTAAATGGGACAAGTTTCTTGCTTTGCTCTGTTATGACAGTGGCTATTTGCCACTATTTTAATTTCATCTGTGACAAAAAAAACACTTGCAGCCACGCCCTATTTAAGATGGATTCTTAATTACCAAGAACTGTTGGCCAGATTAAGGTCGAGCAGCGAAATATGCAGCAAAAGTATTCTTGTTCAAAAAGTCTGTGGCCAGTGCTTCATTGGTAGACCGATTGTTTGGGCCAATTAATCAGGCTAATATTTTAACTTAAACATTGTTTCTGAGTCAACCACTCAACCATAAGTTATATATATTTAATATTTGTAGATTTGTATTAAAAATACTGTGTATATAATTGCAGTGCAGTGAGGGAACAAAATGTATATTGTGTTCTTTGTATTATTTGCCATCATTAAACAAGGGCTGAAAAATGTACTTGATTATTCGATATTTAAATCAATTACTAAATTAATCTTCAAGAACTAAAATAAGTTTTCAGATTTTTCAGCCACTTAAATGTAAATGTGTATTTTCTGCTTCTTTGCTCTATATGACAAAAAAAAGTATTAACATTTTATAAACTTGGTTTCATAATTTCCAGGTTTGAGAAACACTGATCAATATTTTCTGACATTTTATGATTGATTATGAAAATAATGGCTTGTTGCAGCTCTACATTAAACAGCTCTATTTCATCAGGAGGGGAAAAAAAGAAAATTGGCTACAAAAACATATTTTGTGTTATGGTGCATGGAAGAAAGCATCAATCTGTAAAGCTGACAAAAACAACGGCCATTAGTTACCAGCAGCAGTGAGTCATATTCAAACATGGATGACATAACTGGCATCATGAGGAGCTTCAGTCTCTTCAGTTGTAATGTCCTCCACCCTTCTTCATTTGCTACCATGTGGCGTGTCTCTAGGCTGTGGGTTCACCGCATTTCCACTGCACAACTGTGAAACACTTCTCACTCTCACTAAACCACAACCTGCACAATCACATGCAGCTCAGCAGACAGCAGACACAGGAGTTACTAAAAAGCAATGAGTGTTAGAATAAAAGTGAGACTGAAAACGTAAAATAAGTGGAGGAGAAAACCAAACCCATCTTCACCGGCACCACGTTACTCAGATGAACAAAACAGATTAGCAGTTGTTCTGCATGCAACGAGCTGTACTGCACATGCGCAGCTCATTCTTCACCGTGACTCTGTGCTGTGTGGTCACGGTGCTTTTCCCATTCACTCTCTGTCTGTCTGTCTGTCTTTGTGTCTACAGCCAGACCGGCTCTCCACCCATGGTGAAGAGCCAGATGCAGCACACGGGTGCAGCAGAACTGACAACTTTCTCCCTCAGAAAGTAGCTCAGGTTTGGCCAGAAAGTTAAGAAGGAGATTTGTCTCGCCTTGCTGAAAAGTTGCTAAATCTAGCAACAAAGAGGCTAAGTTGGCAACATTGCACATGCTGAGGCAGGATAGGGAGGGGGGTGTCACATGTGGATCCAGGGATGAAATGGTAATGACAACAATGACACACTGCGTTAAAGCAGCGGATAATATGCAAAACATGACATTTCCCTGTAGGGTCACTACATCACACAGTACAGCTCAACATAATAACACAATTATTTTTTTATTCAAGCGTTTTTCTTTTTTTTTTTAAATCAAGCTCAAAAAAGCTTGAATAATTGTTAACTTTGCATTCTTCCATAATTTTTAATATGTAGAGTCCATGTACAGCGTGCATGCCAAATCAATATTATCAATATCATAGATGTGATGAGGACCCGTTTCTGGCATCCTTGTCAGGACCAGTAATAATAATAATAATACATTTTATTTATCATTTATTCAAATAAATCACAAAGTGCTACATGGATAAAAATCACGTTCATAAAAAAGGCTAAGAGGCGGAAGCTGAGCTGCAGACAGGTCACACCTACCAGGCTAATAAACATGTTAGCTGTGAGCAAAGAGCCAATCAATTGGCTTTTAACTTCACAGAAAGGGTGTTCTCTGTTGAAGCCAATGGCAGGGTTCAATGCAGCGCACCGACGAAACCCGATACACAACAGTTTCAAGCCAGGAGGAGCACTGTGCTGCTTTGATCACTTCACCCTCCAGCCTGGCCTGCACTCCAGGAAACTCAATGACCTCTGCTTTTTTTCAATGTTTTCTCAACACGCAAAGCTCCGTAGACCTGTTTAGCAGATCTGTCAAGTCAAAAATTACATTAGCATACATTTGACGCATACACTGCACACCCTGTGATGCAACCACTATAGGAACAAAGAGGAGGGGTGTGACAGACAGCAGACACCTGAGTACAGGATGTACTCAGGTGATGTTTTGTTCATATTCTTTGAAGAAGCAAATGAGCCACACTGTGAAACTGCAGATGTACAAGTCAGGATGCAACGGTTACCGATGCCATGGAAAAATTCCCAACGGTGAATGTTACTGTATCAGGTTTAATTACCATGGTAACTGCGGATGACAACTTGTGTGAAAAACTATTAAATTTTTTTTTTTTGTTTTTATTATCTTACTGTTTTTTTTTTTACTGTATTTAATGTTGATATTACAGTGTTAAATCTATTTAAATATAATTATTGTGAAATTCTAGGGCTGAACGATTTCGAATATATATCTAATTATTTGATTATTTTGACAGGAATTGCGATATGATTCGCGAGGGAATGGTAATTTTTACATCTTCATTCTCTTAATCATTCTCCACATTCTCTTCAGTCTGTAGAATAAGATGTATATGTGAATAATAATATTCACATCTAATATAATAGATATATAATAATAAATAAAATAATTAATGTAAAATTATATTTTGACACATTTTGGCTTTAAAAATATTGGGCCTGCTGCATTTGGAAAATCTCAGTATTTCATTCAATTAATAATCGATTATTTAATTAATCATTGCAGCTCTAAGGTGGCTTATCATTTTCTATTTCCAGCAAGTGAACATTTGGTAAGGCAAGCCTTTTGTTGAGTGGCCAATATCTGATTTTCCTTCCGTCTCTGACAGTAGCCATGTTGTCAGAGTCTGTCTTCCATGCAGGTCTACAGAAACTACTGTGTGCACTTCATATTTGGCATCTATGCCTTTTACAACCACTGTTATAAATGCTGAGCTATCCCTTTAAGCAAAACCCAACAAGAGTCTCTGATCTGCTTTCTTTACAAACACAAATGGTGGTGCCTGTGCTCGTCAAGTAAATAATTATTTCTTAAAAATTGTATATCATGTCAAGCTACAAACAACACTGTATGTAGAGTAACCACCTTTCAAAGAAACAAGGGGAAAGTATCACACATCAATGATACTTTTTTTGTGGTTTGAAACAAACCTAATTTTAGATTTAATTTATTTTTTTAAATACTATGTCCAAATCATCACCACATATTTGCATCAGCACAATTTCTTGTTATTTGATGATTGAAATCAACAATTGATAAAACCTAAATACCTGTGTACAGCTGACTTTTATCATTAAATCAAGACTAATTGGCATCAAATCCAGTACATTTACTGAGCTGTTCGGGGCTGCAATGATTCAACGATCATTTACTGAATTAATTGCCTCTATTAATCTATTTTGCTATCAGGGTTTTTAAAGGACTGAATAAATTCCCCGATTTGTTTCTGCTGAAGTTCTTTGCTCTTGATAAAGAAATGATCACGAGTAATGCACACAATGTGTATGGATTGTGCAGGTAAAGCCACTGTACTGTATATTCACTGTGGAATTAAGAACTTAATTAACTATTAAAGCTTTGAATACACGAGCTGAAATCACTGATTGAGGACAAGCTGATCGACTTTACAACCACGGTGGCGAACACTCCCTGCCCTGCCCATCCATGTGTATGATTGGTGCTGCACCTATCAATCATCAACCATTCATTATGAGCGTCTAAATGGAGTTAAATTTGAAAATACATGACGGTGTGGCCGACTGTATATTGAAAATATTGACTGTTAATACATAATGTCACACCTGTGTGGTGAAAAACTTGGGTCACATTCGAGTTTTCCATTGGCTTCAACCGCTTGGCTAAGCTAACACACTACGTTAGCGTGAACCTGTGACTCAGTTTTCCGATAAATCATTGCTGCGTGTCGGAGCAGAATCTTCCAGACGTTGCCAGTAGATGCTAATAAATCCCGACGGGGCGCGGGTCATGTTTGGTAGGGTGTGGACGAATGCTGTATTTTTGACTGGAGATCAACGTGACGCGTGTCGGAGCCAAGGAAAAGGGGGCTAGCGTGCTAACTGGCTAGTTAGCAATTTAAACGGTTTGCTAACTACCGGTGGCCGCGGACTAGCTTAGCTTATCCCGCGTCATGTAAACGGTAACCAGACACCGGAGCACCAGACAAAGCACGTTTTATTTTCCCACGGAGCGAGCTAGCTGCTGCGTCCGTTACCGCCGAGAGGTGGTTCATTTCAGTGTCCAGCGGCTCGGCTGGCTGGACAAGTCTCCGCCATTTTGTCTCCTCTCACCCAACAAATCCATGTGAACCGCTTTACCTGAGTCTCCGAGCCCCCTGCGCAGGGAGACGGAGGGGGAAGAGGGGCCAGGCTTTCTGCGCTGACCGTGCTGTGTGCGGCTGCGAGGCTTACCATCGTATCGCTCTGCCTGCTCGGCGAGTTTCGCCTTGTACACCAGCATTTCTTTGTCACTCATGGTCGATTCGGCGTTGGGGGCTGTTCGAAGCGTCCCGGGGAGTAAAGGGGGAAAAGATTTTCAGCTGCTCGGCGATTCCTTGTGATGGATCAGCAACGGCACCGTCGCTCCGCTGAATCGAAGACCCACCGGTAGCACTGGCGTAAAGATGGCGTCTCTACTCCATCCGGGAAACCCACGCAGCGGCAGTCTTCATCTACGCCTACACCCTCAGGACGACTCCCGAAATAGACCACCCTCCGCGTTTAAACCCCACCAAATCCACTGGAAACACCGCCGAATACACAAATAATAATATTAAAAAAAGATGTGCCTAAATTGTCGCTATAAAAAACAAATCATTGACTTTATTCTATCTAGCGTCTTTTAAAAACAGTGTTTACAAAGAGCTTACGTTCACAGACCAGGTTAATAAACTGAAACCAGATAAAAGAAACAAAACAGTCATAACAAGGAAATAAAAGTACGCCAGGTTAAAAGGTCAAGATCAAAGGGTCAAATACATTCATAACAATGAATACATTTGTTTAATTTCCTGAATTTAAAAAGCTTGATTCTTTTTTTTCTTGTTAATAATTGCAACATACTGTATATTACAACAACTTTTATTTTATATTTGAATACACTCTTTAATCCAGCACATACAGAGCACTGTAAGTACTGTATCGAAGAATATTATAAGAGCATGTATTGGAAATAAATACTATTGATTTTTTTCACAAATTGTGCCTAAATTGTTAAAATTGTTGTTAAATCGTAAAATTCTTAAATACTAACTTTTCAGGAAAATAACTGAAGATATTCATGTGTGTATGTTGCATGTGTGTTATTTTGTCTTATGCTTTCACTTTGCAATATTTATATGAAGTCATTCTTGAATACTTTGTACTTCTTATTTGTGTCATAAGAAGAGACTTTAAAATGCATTTAAATTGTTCAGTTATTTTCATATTTTGTGTAAAATACATTAACTTTATATTATTGTAGACTGTATAGTCACTTATTTTAAATAATAAATGATTTTGCTAATAATTTACTGTATATATGAGCGTTACATTTATTTCTGACTTTTGAAGGGCAATTATAATAAAGGTATTAGAATTTCTGCAGTCTTAATTTTATTTTACCTTTGAACTGTATGTGGTTAAAAAACAAATTTCCTAAGTAAAATATTGTGTAAGATGAAAATTCTGTCAGATAAACAAAATGCCTGAGAGAATATAAACAAACCACTCACGACTTGATAAAGTTCATATCATGATATATGGGGAGGAGGAAAAACTGAATCAGCACATTCCAAATTTGCATCCAATTTGGCGTTTACCAAACGAAAACTGGGTGTAACTGAGTGGCACATATGGAAACAATAATGTAAGGCCATTTTTATTGACTAAGTAAAAGACTACAATCGAGATTAGCTTTTGTAGATATGGAAACACGCTCTTATTGTGAAATTGCGTGCAGGGGCATAATCTATGTGGAGAATTAGTTACAGGAATAAACTGTAGAGCTACAATAACTGATTAATTATTAATTGATCACTGATCTGTGTTTAGTGTATTGATTGTGTGATTTTTAAATGTAAAGCAAACGTCTATGTAGGGCTGCGATGACAAATCAATTGTCAATTTAATCAAACTATTTTGATAAATCATGTTTTGCTTATAATGAAAGCAATCGCTCTTCATTTCAGCTCCATAAATGTGAATATTGCCTTGTTTATTAACAAAGAAATCCTTAATGTGTAGAGAAGCTTACTGAATATCTTAATAGTTTGCCAAATATGTTGATAAATGATTAATCTGTGATTTTTTAATGATTAAAACAAGTTCTCTGGGTTTTTCAGCTTCTTAAATACGAATATTTTCTGGTTTCTTTGCTCCATATAACAAAGAAATCATTAAAACTGAATAATTTTTGGTTTGTGGACAAAACAAGGGCATTTGAGAACAAACATTCCAAAGTTTGGGAAGCTAAGATTGACATTTTTCAACATTTTATGCACCGAACAACGAATTAATCACGACAGCTTAACCGATGATAGAAATAATTGTTGTAAGTGATTGTAAAGCCATTTTATGTCAGTATTATTTGTTCTAAACATGAAAAACAAAAGTGATTGACGTTCCTATTCATTTTCAATCTATGAGGTTGAGAGAATGAAACTCAGCAGATCCTCCATAATGTATTGTCAATCTCCGTGGTCCGACTGTGGCTCAGCAGCACCACCACCCATGCTTTCTACAGCACTTTGTAAACAGGCTGAGAAACTGACTTATTTCTTTTTTCATGGTTTATTTTCATATTGACATAGTGAGAGCTGTGTGGAAACAAAGTTTTCAATGTGGAACAGTAAACCTACAGCATCGTCAGAGTCAATCACAGCATTTCAGCGGCACAGGAAATGACCAAGTGACATCATGTCTGTTTTAGCAGTTAAACATGAACAAGAACAAAAAAAAAATGCATAAGATCTAGTGTTTAGGGTGAAGTTCGCTGTTTTTCTCAAACACATAAGCAGCTGATGCAACGTCTTTAAAAAAAATAGGAAAAATAAACAGCTGGAAGACAAAAAAAGAAAATCCCTCCATATCATCTTCGTTCGTCCACGTCCGGTGTTTGTTTTGTTCTTTGCTGCATTTGAAGTCGTCCACGTCGGCGCCGGATTGTGTTTAAAAGGTAATAATAGGCGTACAGTCTCAAAAAAAGTAAACAAAAATCAAATGTAAGGAAGGAAGAAACAAAGGTTTACAGTATTTAAGCATGTAAGGTCAGGTGTGTGTATATATATATATATATATTCATATATAAAATCAATTCTATCATAATATTTTCCACTTTTAGTACAAAAAAAGAGGACTTGGGGGTTTGTAGTGTGTACGTTGCGAGTTGGACGCCGTCAGGAAAAGTCTTTGCTTGTTTCACTCTGAGGTTCACAGTCTAGAATTACACCCCAAAAAACAAACAAAAAAAAAAACCCTCACTGATTCATGATTCAGTGAGAGCAGCTGAGTGTTTCACCTCCTGTGTGCAATCAATGTTTTTCCCTTCTGTGTATGAATGAACTGCAGTGGGTGTGTGTGTGTGGGGGGTACACAGAGCAATGGTGGGAGGGGACAAGTGTGTGTGGAGTGCATACGTCAATACTGGGCTGGATCTGTGTAAACTAAGGTTTGACTGATATCGGTCACTGCTGCCTAATACTGTCCACTGCGCATATAAAACAGGCTTGAATATGACGTTATGCTCTCTGAGAATCTTGTTGTTCCATTTCCCTGCTGGCCTTTAAACCTGATTTACTGTAGCAGCTTTTTTTTTTTCTTAAGTATTGAGTGAATTCACTGAGGCTATTGCTTGTTAAAAGTCCCTGTAAAACAAATGCAGTGTGTCTCCTCTTCGCAGATACACAATACGGACAAAAGTATTTGGCCACACCTGCTAAGAATTAAATTGAGGTGTTTCAATCAGGCTTTGGGCTCTAACCCTTCAGCATACCAAGGCATTCTGGACAATGTTGTGCTTCCAACCTTATTGAGGAAGGCTCTTTTCTATTCCAACATGACTGTGCTCCAGTGCACAAAGCAAGGACTATAAAAAACATCATTTGACAAGTTTGGTGTGGAAGAACTTGACTGACCTGACCTCAACCCCATCGAGCACCTTTGGGATGAACTGGAACATCAGTGCCTGACCTCATAAACGCTCTACAGAATGAACGGGCACACATTGCCATAGAAACACTTTCTTGATCTTGACAAAAGTTGCCCAAAAAGAGTGGAAGCTTTTGGTGGAATGGTCAGGAGTCTGAACACTTTTGTCCAAGTAGTCGATGTTAGAGAGTAGTGGCTGAGAACATGTGGAAAAACATTACGAAAACCGATTCTTTTCTGTCTTCTGTTCTATAACCGATATAAAAAAACCTGTTTGCTGTTTGTAACGTGTGCCGTTTCCACCGTTTACGGTGCACTCGCGAGTAACTGCACCCTGCCTTTGGTTTGCTAGCTAGCGGAGACGTCTTTGTCTTGAAAATGTGAAAAAATGAAAAAATCTGGCACTTTTCCGGAGGAGAATGACGAAGTGGAGACGTGTGGATTAATGATTAGTTATGAATGGCACCAAAGAAGAAGAGCCTAAGTTTAATGGACAAGAGGTAATTCACGAGCGATGTTTACATGGACACAAGTAATCGCAATAAAAGCCTCATTGGAATAAAACAATATGTCGTAAATGTCGAACTCTGATCCGATACAGCCCATTCCGAATTGAGAGGGCTAGTATATGCCGCGTATTGTTTCGATGTCGGATCCACGCAAACGCTTTCCCCTTTTGTTACTGCTGTATATACAGAAGGGTTGAAACAATTACTGGATTAAATGGATTATTAAATTCATCGTCACTTTTCTTCATTACTATTTCCAGGTTCGGGAAACACTGATCAACATTTCTGACATTTCATGGTCCAAACGATTACTTGATTAATCAATAAAATAATCGACCCATGAATCAATTATGAAAATAATCGTTAGTTGCAGCCCTGGTTTACTACGGAAGCTGCTTCACTTGCAGAGAATTAGACACTAACTCTGCACGACGCACTCCAAAATCGAATCATTTAACTTTAAGTCCATGTAAACAATGAAAATTGTAAATTCCAATTGGAAAGAATCTTTTTGGAATGAAGAAAATCCGCACATACAAACACAGCTACTGACTGGAATGGTTTGGTGACTGTGAGCGTGCGTCATCACTCCCGTTTGATCGTTTCGATCTCATTCAGTGAGACGAAGAGTAAACGAATAAAACAAATGGGTTCAACAAATGGAATGATTAGCTGAGCCTGTAACTGGGGCTTTCTCGTGTAATAAATAATGCCCGATAGATTCAAAAAACAAAAAAACAAGCCAAAGAGGAAGTGTCTTGTGCTAATGCATGGCAGCTAATGTGTGGTCACGACATGACTCTCACTTTTTCCAGTTCAGAGTCAGAGATTAGCGTCGCTTCTGAATGCCTGATAAAACGTGTGTAACGTTATTAAACCCCATGTTAAATCCGGTGAACTGAACTCAGTGCAGCAGTTCATTTGAATCCAAGCAGGTTAAGTGTAAAAGCATCTGGAAAACAATGCCTTACTTTCGGTTTGCTTGAAGTAGATGATAGAAAAATATAAAGTGAGTTAACGGTCGACTCGTGTTTTCTAATCACGGAGGTTAACAAAGGAACTCGCAGAAGTCAGAAAAAACGTGAACCCTGGCAATAGCAACGCTCTACACCGTATCAGTAGAGCAACACATCTACAGATAAAAATGTAACCGTATTATATGTACGACTGATTTACGGTGAAACAAATATGACACAAGTTTTTTTTTCTGTTCTATCTTGGAATCCTATGACGGGGTTTGCGAGGTCGCGCCAAGTTGAGGGGGCGTTCGTAAAACTACAACTGGAACACACCAACACACTTACTGTCGAGCTTTCCTTGTGTGTTGTGGCTGTCATTGAGTAAGGGGAAAAAAAGAAAAGAAGGTAATATAGGTAAAACCGATATCAGTCTGACCGTAGTGTAAACTCATGAATGGCGTCCATGAAAATGACATTAGGCAAGATAGGCCGACACGTCGCGTGAAGGCAGGGTCAGGGTCAAAGTCCTGACGGGTCATAGATTCATATTCTGTGTGCTTGTCGAAAAATCTGTCAAAATGGCCAGAGAGAAGGGAGAAAGGACGACGGGAGCGCGGGGGGGTTTCCTCAGCTCTCGTCGTCGGGATGGTGTTGTTCCAACAGTCGAACGTGGGTGAAGGGAAAATGGCCCCGTTTGCCCTTGCACTCGCCCTCCCACTGACCGTTCACGTTGATCTTGGTCACTTTTACCATGTCTCCCACCTGTCGGACGACAAAAAACAACAACAGCAGCGAGTAAATGCAAGGATGTAAATCAAAGAAACTCTCCGCTCTGTATTTACAGGCAGAACCAGCCGTCAATACAATTTCAATGTGCGACAGAGGGAAAAGAAAAGTATTGAACAAGGATCGATTGACCCATCTGGTTTTTCTTTTTACGACTGCACCACATACATCAGTATCGTAGTTTGACTGCACACACAGAAAACCGGTGGCGGGCAAGTTGTTTCAAGTTCCTGGAGAACTGGTTTGCAGAGAGTCAGTGTCACTGCAACAACTTTAATACAAACCCATAACTCTTAAATTAATGTGAGGTGTCACACTGCTGGCTTTTGAAGCTGAAACTTATGGATTTAAAAAAAAAAAAAAAAAAGCATTCTTTCTCTGAAGTTGACTGACAAATAACTGCCATAACTGTGTTGCCATGGTTAACATTGTTGTCTCTATTTATAGCAAACCAAAGCCAAGTCTTCATGTCGCCACTCTGACGTCGGCATTATCAGTTGTTACTCATTGTTGTCTTTCACACAACTAGAAACTAATATTTAAATAAGAGACGGCTTGATTTGTGGTAAACTAATAATCGCTCGAGCCAATTTTTTATGACCCATTTCAAGTATTTAATATTTACTTAATACATTATTTTAATCAAAAGTACTGTATATAATTGCACTGGAGTGCAGACATAAAATAAAAATTATATCAGCCATTAATCAGCCTCTGGGCTTGATATCACTTTTTCAAGCTATTTCAACGACATAATTCTCTGACTGTAAAAAATATGTTCCCATAAAGAAGACATGCTAAAGTTTTTGTGCAAATGTAATCGTGTTTTCCCAATTTGGACCAATATTGATACTAAATATTGTCACAAAATGAAATTTTGAGGTTCTCTGAAGCTTTAGCCGAGACGTTTTACAATATCATGTTACATTTTTGTTTCTACTGCCTATTTTTTAGTTGCATCAGGCTATATCAAAGTAAAGAGCTGCAAGAGGATGAAATTCACAGTATGGTGTGATAATGCTCAGGTTTTAAAACTGTGCTGCAGATGATTTCAGTCATAAATTATAGATTAACTGTTGAGTGCTTGTCCACACTGACAGCACCGAGCATCTAACTGCACAGACACTGTATTCTGTGTCCTACTTTTACACCAGCAGAGGTTCATAAACACAGTCCGCTCCATCCCACACACACACACCGTCTCCCATTCTTCTTATATTTAACAAAATGGTGGCATCTGCGATTTTCCTCAGGAGTCAAAAGCCGACCAAGCCTGAGAGAAGACCGGTGAAGACAAACCAGTATATGTGCAGAGGTAGAACGAGTAAAAATGAAAATAAAACATGTAAATACATGCATCTCTCTAATACACGCTTGAGAGTTTGACCAACTCAGAATATAAAATGCATGAAACAGGTCATCAAGAAAATAAGATTGTGTAATTTGCAATAACTGCTCGATGAATAAATTATCACCTGCCATTGCTAATTATTGAAAAATGGCCAATATAATGACCAGATTCATCTGTTGAGCTGATTCATGGGGCTAACTGAAATCTTGATTGAAAGGATTTGTTGCTTTTCCTCACTGTAAAGTCATTATGCGGGGGAAACGAGACGTTGTCTCAACAGTGACGGACAATATTTTGCCATTTAATAAACTACAAATATAATCAATCCAGAACATAACTGGCTGAATTATCTTTCACGAATGCGATGCTTTAGCATGAAAATCCTTTCTTTAGCAACAGTAAAGAGTGTGTGTTCCTTTAACCAGACTCGCACACAAACTAAACGTTGTCTCGAAAACAACATAAACCAATGTGCCTAATTTCACCAGCATTGATGAATGTGCCATTCACATTAACCCAATGGGCCACAGTGTGTACATAGAGAAGGGCTTTTATAAAGGATCTGTGTCTGTCTCTATTGATGAAGCCGCCCCACTGTGAGTGTCTTCATGTGCGCTGTCAGCTTGTATTTGTGGCGATACTTTGTGCGTACGCTCGTACGCATGAGTGAGCCATTAACAACCGGGACAATCTGGGCCGTCACAGCTGAGATCGACAGAAGAAAACAAAACAGTAGGGGGAAAAAAAAAAGGAAAACGCAGACAATGGTGGGTGGAATTACTACCTCGAGAGCCAGCGCCGTCTTGTCGTAGGCGTTGGGCACCCTCTTCTGAATGGCTCGCGCATACACGGGACCATTCTGTAAGTCGGGAAGCTGAGTGTTGACTACGGGCTGAGCATACTGGCCTGGGTCGCCCAGAGGGTTGACCGGTGCTGCCCCTGTTCCATCTGTGCTGCCTACTAATGCTCCAGCTTGCCCTCCCTGTCCAGCCCCCCCAACAGGAGGGCTCAGACCAGCAGCGGTGGGCGAGGCAGGCCGGTACTTCTCCACGTAGGGCACGGGGATCATTCCAGCTCGGCCCTCTTGGTTCGCAGCGTTCCACCACTGCTCCTCTGGTTTCTCCAGCACGCGCAGAATGTCGCCCTTACGGAAGGGGAGGTCCTCCTCATCATTGCCAGGGAAGTCAAACAGAGCCCTGACGAACTCAGCCTCCTCTGACTGCTGTGGGACACCGGCAGAGGACCTGACGAAACCTGCGTTCTTGGCCTTGCTTACGGGCTCTATAAGTGTAGTGGTGTCCAGGTAGTGGATCTTATAAAACTCCAGCAGGACTGCCAGCGCGTCAAACTCCTGATCCCCGATCCGAAACCGAGGAGGAGCCAAACCTAGAAAAAGAAAAGGGGATTTTTGTGAGTTTGAAACAAACCAACCCACAAAACCCTGCCTTCTGTAGACGGACCAGGGAGGTCCGTGATTAATTGCCCCACCAAACCAGCTCCCTCTGCCTCTGCCTACACCAGAGTATCAGCCCAACATTAATCATACCCTACTTCATCTGCAGATATTGCACAAATATATCCATCAAACACACAACAAACTTGCATGTTTCATAACAGTGTTCACATCCCAGACATGCTGGGGAACTCATGATGGCAAGTGAACAGATGGAGCACCAACATTCTCACAGCAGGGATACGACGAGGCTTCCAAAATTCCCAGAGTGAAGTTCCAAACAGGGATAGAACAGTCATCTTTTTTAGCAGCATGGCAAACCAAGTGAGAGAGACATAATTTATATGCACATTAATCAGATATTCTGGTTTAGAAGCAAGAAATTGGTTTAAAAACATGATCAATTTCACCAAATATGGAAATACAATAATGATGAATGGTTTTACAGATGTTTTATTGGCAGAAAATTTTAGTCTCACTTAATAATTTATAATGTGCAACTAAATATAATCGTACTGACTCAGTGTAAACACTGGCTTTCATTTAGCCCAAAATATTTATGTGATGTCGATTTGTTTAGGTTTGATTCTGCAAGGTTGATGTAATAAACAGTGTCTGGAAGACAAAAGTAATAAATATTGAATTGTTACCGATATGCACACGTCTCTATTTGATTGAAGATTTGTGCCAAATTTTACACTTGTTTTTAAAAAGCAGATTGAAATCCAATCTTTAGTACCTCTGCCTAGAAGGTTTTGCTTTTGGTTTCATGTGGTAAAACCAGATTACGATGATATATATATATATATATATATATATATATTTTTTTTTTTTTTTAAGGAATGTGGGTTGTTCTGGCCCAAGGAAAATGGTGGTTAGATGATAAGAAGATTTTGTTTTCAAAGTTACTGTTAACCTGGCAAGATAAGGGAATATGTGTACTGATGCTGTGAGAAACTGAGCAGCCTCGGAGGAGGTCTACAATTCTCTAATTTAGTACTGTTGGTATTTATGTAACAAACTGTTAATACTTTTTTTCTTTTAATAACAACCACTGCACACAATAGTTGACTCCCTCAAAGATTCGCAATTGTTAGGAAACTCAGGAAAGTGTGGAGTTGTGTAACAGCCATGAGGAATTACTGGCAGCAACGGTAACAGCAGCAGACCTGAGAGCAGGACTGTGAATGTGTGAGCAACAGGGCAAGATCACAGACATTCCTGAGAAGCCAATCTGACCAGTCATTCTCCAGTTGTGACAGCCCAGTCTGCCCAGTTAGTCCCATTCAATCCCAGCAGCAACAGGCTTCCCTCATTCAGGAAAAATAGATTAAGTCTCAAGTTTGGTGGCTTTCACCAAACTCTATTTAAAAAGGCGCATACTTTAACTCTACGTTGCTGGCACACAGTAACGCTCACTGGCTGTTTTAATTACTATATTTCAAAAATGAGGATTGGCCTGTAAAAAACAAAATGCGTCAAATTGCAATAAAAAGTATTTAAAAAAAAAAAAAAATCCTGAATACAGATTTCTGGTTTAGCCCCTAGCAGCTAGCCTGTTAGCATCACCATCCAAAATAGTGGAGGGTGTTAGCAACCACAGCACATATTAAAAGTTTTAAATTTTGCTCACCTATATGCATAATACTGATTTAAACATATGCCGAATTCTAGAGTACCCTTCTGTAATACTATGCTGCTGTAACTACGTGATTTTGTGACTGATCTGTTGTAGATGAACTCAGATTGAATAAAAGTTGACCATTTGTGGATGGAGTTTGGCATGGCTTGGCCAGCGAGTGGGACGTAACGGGGCTAAATCACTGCAATCCGCTACTACGTTGGATCCCGCTATTGAAATGTTAGTGGAAAGAGACGTATAGCAACATTTTCAAAGCAGTAGATTGTGTGGCAACAATAATTCAACGTTACCTGAGCCAGACTGCCTGTTGTTACTGATGCTGTTGATTATATAATGGGACACTTTGGAGTTCTCCGATACGGACAGAACGTAGTCGCCAGGGATGGTGATCGAGTCCCTCACCAGGAAAACACCGTGTCTCTGTCCCTGAAGAAGGGAGACGGCTTCCTGACGATTCAGCTGGCCCCAGTACCAGCTATCACGGTCTTCGGCATCAAAATTACCGGCCATGGCTGTGAAATCTCGTCCGAGGCTTGAGGCCTCTCCCTATCCACAACTCATACAAAAACTTTGGTTGACTAACGCTGGCGCTCGGAAAACGGCGCAACGCCAAGAATTGTGCAACTTTAACCAAACAACGTCAAAGCGTTTGATTCGACTGAGTCGACGTTGTTATACAAATCGCAATATTTTACTGCTTCGCCGATAAAAAACTACATTTAAAACTCAAAACTAATGTGCAACAAGAAACTCCAGGACTGAAATGGCGGATCCAGGGAAACGTTGACCTCATCTACCGGAAGTGATGCCTGGTTAATGGGAAGCTCCGTAAAGAAACTCCGTAAATCCCAGGTGTCATCGTTTTTGTTTTTATTTAAAAATTACAAAGCATTTTTGCTGTCGTCTGCTTTGTTCACTGTCGTCTGCTTTGTCGGCGAAGAAATGTTGATGTCTAGCTAAATAAAAGCACCATCATTTAAATTTGAATTTGAATTTCACTGCAAAACAATCTCACGATCGTGATTTTTTGACAGCAAACTAATAAATAAAGATTCACACAAAAAACACTGAGTGCTTATCTGTCTGTTACAATTAAAATGGTATTTTGTATATATGCCATTTTGCAGTAAATACAGTCCACCAGTAGATGGCAATGTACACACACTGAAGCTATATTTTAATTATTCTTACATTATCTGACAGTTTGTAGGAAAATATTTTCACTGAGTAGAATTTTTAATTACTGATTATTTATGTCTGTAACATTTCACAAAAGCTGTGTAAAATGATCAGTCTCATCTCTAAACATCTTATATTATCTGACAAACAACCCCACAAATTATTCATTCTAATGTAATATTACACATAGAACAGCAGGGAATTTTCCTAACTGAGTGATTGAAAAGATCAATACTAGGTATAACTGCTTTTAAAATCACTTCAAGCTGTAATATTTGTTTTGTTGATAAACTAATCAAGGTTTTCTTGTCCGTGTGCTTCATGTGTACTGTATTGTACACAACTACAATTTGCCTCAATTATGAAAGAACATGTAGGTCATGAGATATTAGAAAGTAGCTCTCTCTCAAGATTTCACAGACAGGTAAAGCTGCAACTAATGATTATTTTACTAACTGATTAATGTATCGATTATGTTCTCGATTAATCTATAAGTTGTTTGGTACATTAAGTTTGAATGATTTCTTTGTTTTATGGAGCAAATAAACCAGAAAATATTGACATTTAAGAAGCTGAAAAAGTATTTACACAAAAGTTAATGTTCAACAACAGTTGCTACAAACTATATTTTTTATTTTAACTTTGTCATTTTTTGGAAAATCACACAAAGCTTCTTTTTTTGTTGTTGTAAATACAGCGTCATTCACACACTGCACATCACACGCCGTAAGACACTACACTTTAATAAATCTGTTTTTATCTACAAATACTACAGGGGAAACGGGTGACCACACACACACACACACACACACACGTACAGTATAAAACTCATCACATGTGATTTAACAGTTTTTCCTATTATCATTGGCTGGTTTTCAACTTATATCCAAGTGTTCACAACACACTGTGGTTAAAAACGTCTGCTCTGATACAGAGTCATTCAAACGTCTTCAGGTGGCTGTAGAGGGACTGGACGTACGTAAACACACACATGGGGTCCGGCTTGTCCCCCATGTCCAGCATGTCCTCCACCTCGATCAGACGGAGACAGTCCGCCTGCTCCCTGGAACACACAAAGAAAATAAATAAAAAAGAATGAAGTTAATCCTAGTGGTGTGTCTAATTGTTAACAAAATAAATAAATAAATTCTATCATTATGTATTAAAAATGTATTTTAGCCACTTCATAAAATGCTCACAAAAAAAATCCACGCATAATTAAATCTACAACATCTTGCGAACATGTTTGTCGCTTTATTTTGCTGCTAGAAATCGTTTTCCAACTGGAAATTAAAGATTGTAAACTGCTGACTCTCTTGTACCAAACTCCATAGAGAAAATCAGCGTTTTAAGCTCACAACTACACAGGAGCTGTTGGTCTACCACTGCCTCGTTTGGTAAGTTTGTGCCACTGAGTTAAATGCAAATAAAGGATTTTAAACATCAGAATCTCTAATAATAACACATTTGAACTTACTAATGGAGGCAGCAGTGTATTAAGAACTCCTCTGTGTGCTGTGAAAATTGCAAATTTTCTCTATGGACTTTGGTGTGGACGAGTGGAAGAGTGACGGGTTTAAAGACTTTCGTTTCCAGTCAGAAAAAGTTAAAGCAGCAAACATATTCTTAAGATATTGTAGACTCAAGCATTTGTTTTTAGCTTAAATCTGTTTTATTTTCTTCATAAACATGCTTTTCTTCTGCTGGCTGACTTGAATTTCACGCCATGAGATTGATTTCAAACTGTTTTTATTCATGTCTATTATTCCTAATGTTGTGACTCAGTAATTCCCTTTCTGGCAAACATAATTTGAAATGTTTTAATGTTGGTTTTAGTCACACTGAAGCATCCCACAGCTCAGCTTTTAAACCAACTGGGGATTTGATGCTCAGTTTCTCCCATTTCTTGTGTTTACAAGTCGAACAAACCGTGTTACCATCTGGAAACATTGATTTCTTCAGCGTAATCTCTGCACACACAGACACAGACACACACAGTCACTCAGCCTGCTTACTCTGCAGTGGTGAAAGCCAGCGACAGGTTGTGTTTGCGGTTTGTGGGGTCCAGCGTGTTGTAATCAAACTCCAGAGGGAAGAAGGAGTGAACCAGAGCACAGAAAGCCATCCCGTCACTCCAGCTGGACGAGAAGTTCTGAATGTCAATGTTCTGAGAAGAAGATGAAGAAAAGAATCACATTTGATTAAATGCGATTACAATTTCAAGCAAGGCCGCAGGTAAAAAAGGATTAAAACATTTAAAAACCATTATAAGAGGAAAAGATAGAAACTAAAAATGTAATTATACTGCAGGGAATAGTTAAGCAGAGGATCATGATGAAGGAAAACATCAGAGAACATCAGAAACATAATAATCTGACAGTGTCATGTGATTTTAAATATTAGGGGATATGCTGCTCTCATACCTGATAGCCAATGGTTTTCGAGCGGCACCACTCCAGTAGAATCTGTTTGATGCCGCTGGCACTGGACATACCGAAACTCTGAGAGCGCTTCAGTTTAGGCTTCGGGTCTTTAGGCCTGTTCAAGACAAACACACGTCACTCTTTCACAAAAAATGTCTTTTATATGTGAGATTATTATTATTAAGTATTGTGGTTACACTGACTTGGTCGGCTCTGAGTTCATCCTCTCAAAAAGAGCCCGTTTGGCCTGAGCCCCGTTAGCGCGGGGAAGTGTCTGTGATTTCATGAGATCCTGTTTAAACTCAACAGATGCTGGTTTGTTCATTTTCCTGCAGAGACACATCAAGAACATGAGCTCCAAATATCAGTGAAATAAAAGTTCCTATGTGGGCTGTAAAGAGACAGAATGAGGCTTTAGGGAAAGGGTTTTAAATAAGCAAGCCAACCCAGTTCGGCTAAGCTGTCAATCAAAGATGCAGAGATGTTCTAGAGTCCATGTCTGCAGAAGTTACCAAGAGAATTTAGCCACAAATGATAGAATTTAGTGACATTAAATTACATTACATTACATGTCATTTAGCAGACGCTTTTATCCAAAGCAACGTATAAGGGAATCGAGTACAACCTGCCAGGGGTGGAGTTGAACTTGCGACCATGACAAATTATAGTTTTCAGTTTTCAGTGACAAAATACAGAATATAGTGACAAATTATAGAATTTCGTGACAAATTACAGAATTTTTTTAACGACAAATTATAGAATTTAGCATGTGACAAATGTTAGAATTTAGAAACACAATAAAGAATTTAGCGACAAAATATAGAATATAATTACAAATGATAGAATTTAGTGGCAAAATATAGAATTTAGCACCAAAAATATGGAATTTAGTGACAAATTATAGAATTTGGCAAAAATATATAGAATTTGGCAAACAAATATAGAATTTAGCGACAAAAAATATAGAATCTAGCAACAAAACATGGAATTTAATGACAAATTATAGAACAACAACTGTCCAGAAATTAACTGTCTAGCTTCAAATTTAGCAGAAGTTGTGCATATCGTGAATTTAAGCTCAACTTTCTCTGCCATGTTTTTCAAAGGTATACGTACTTCCAGCTTGTTATTGTTATTAAATTGTTTTAAAACTAGAAAAAATCATTAATTGATGGCTATCATGACAAATTAAATACCCTGTTTTTAAAGATGCAGTGCATCTTAAATGGAAATTCTGTGGACTCGCTCTACAATGGTTTGAATGTAAAGAACATTTGTTATTATTTAAAAGTGACATACTACAGCTTTAATGGCAATGAGGACAATTTACAGACTGTAGCTTTAAAGCAGGATCTGTGGCGATGACTTACTTGTCCAGACTTGGTGAGAAACCGGATTTTATGATTGATTTGGAGGGAAGTAACTTTTCTGCGGGGAAAAAGAGAAATTGAATGTGTATTTGATTCACAGATCACAGAAACTAAAGCACACAGATGAAAAAAGTTGCATGCTTCAGTCAACTGGGATTAATGTAAGGATAATTTCACCTGCAGACTGAGGGAAACTCACACTTCTCTTCAGACTCGGACTCTGTGTTTTCAGAACTGGTGCTGAATGAGTGAGACGTGAAAAATAAACAAGCATCAAAGATAAAAGATACATCATCGAAATCAAGAAATGTCAGCTCTCTGCACTCACCCCGCTTAAAGGGATATTCCCCAGGTTTTGCTATTGAGTCCTGTGATGCTGACACAGTCACAGACTGAGCTGATGTAGCTGCTGCTGATGATGATGAAGACTCTGTGTTGGGTTTGCACATGGCAGAGAGAGGCAACAGTGGCTTAGGTTCACCGACGTCTAATGAAAAGAAAAAAGAAAATACACATAAAGATCATTCTTCTATACTTCGTGACAAATTAACACGTCATAATAAAACCAAAAGCACCATTGTCGTTGCCGTGAACTCACCACGTCTGAATGGATATTCTCTGTGTTTCATTGTCGGGGAGTCTGGCACTGAAGGATTCAGAGCAGAACCAGGACTCGTGTCAGATTTAGCTGGAGCAGACGTCTCAGAGCTGCTTCTGGTCACAGCCGTGAGGGGAAAATGTGACTGAGACCCAGAACCTGGTTGATCCTGAGAGACTTTCACTCCAGACACGGCTGCTCAAGAGGAAACAGTCAGGGAGAAAAGTAGAAAGTGACAATGAAATTAACTGTCAAGTTAAATGATAAAGGATTCATTGTTTGTCTGAGTGATTTCAGCTCCTTTCATATGATTATTTTCTGGCTTCTTTGCTTCTCCGACAGTAAACTTAATATATTTGTTTTTTTTGGACAGAGCAAGACAATTGAAGATCACATTATATGGGGGGTTTGGAAACACTGATTTCAAGTTAGTTGGTTGACTTAGGGTTAGTAAAAATAATCAACACAATAATCAATAGTGAACATTGAAGTTAGTTGCAGCCCTAAAACAAAACAAATACTAATCATACAATTGTGTGACAGTGTGGCTGATGATAAATATTACTGGAAAGTGAAAAGGTTCCATTTCTGTTTGCTGTTTGTGACAATGTACAGTTTTAAATGTAATATAGAGAAAGTTTTTTCACCAAAGTATCTTTAAATCTGTCATCTTTAAAAAGTGGGTTCTCTATCATCAGTTTGGGAAACACTGACCTCTAGTGGACAAACTCTCTCCTGCCTCCACCGTGGAAGCCTCAGCTGTTTTTGTCACTGAAGATGTAGACTGAGCAGGTTTGGTTGTAGGCGGAGCCTCGGGAGTGGGTTTGGTTGTCATGGCAGTGACAGGCAGATGTGGCTTAGGTTCATCAACATCTTAATATGAAAAAAAATCATAATGTAAAGGGTCTTTAAAATGGAGTAGACTCGGAATAAATATACAGCTGTGTGGCGGGCTCCACTCACCAGCAGAGGGCTCCACTGGAGTTTCTTTCGTTGCTTTGGAAATGGAGGCAGGAGCCTGGTGAAGAGATGGAGCTTCAGAGCTGACCTTCATCACTGCAGTGAGAGGAAGATGAGGTTTGGTCAGAGGACCTGGTGTTTCCTGGTCTGAAAGAGAACATGAGGATTGGAGTTTTTCCACATATTTGATGATCGAATGATCAGGGACAGTGAAGGCAACATTTTGTCCTTGTTTTGTAACACACCAGGGTTTATTCACACTACAATATGTGTGTAGGTAGTAAGGTAGACAGGTCGCAAGGTAGGATGGTAGTTAGGTTGGTACCTACCTACTAGGTCAATAGATTATTTTTAATGAGGTAGGTAGGGAAGTAGGTAGGTAGGTAAAGAGGGAGGAAGTTAGGTAGGTGGATAAGAATGTAGTTTGGTATGTAGGTAGATTTGGAGATAGGTTGGCAGGTAGACTGACCAGGTGCTCTGGGCGTTTCCTGTGTGTGAATCGTGGCAGACTCTGTCTCTGGGTTTGGTTTTGTGACGGCAGTGAGAGGCTGGTGAGACTGAGGAACAGCTTCAGGCGCCTGTGCCGCGTCACAGTCGACTGGTGAACATTCTGTGAAAACAGAGACGGAGGTGAGTTCAGCGCAGCGTCACCTCACTTGTGTGAAACTCTTCACGACATCAGCCTGTCTTGGTTCTTACCATTCTCTTGCGCAGCGGCAGTGAACTTTCTCTCTCCTTTAGTGTCTGCTCCCTGCTCGGACAAGACAAGAGGTCTCATCATTTCCAGAAACAATTCATAAACAAGGTCATGCACGAACGACTGAGGCCAAACAGCAATGAGTAAAGTGTAAAAAGTTAATGGATGACTGATGTGATAAAGCCCAAGTATGCACACAGAGATCCCGTCTGTCCACTTAACATCAGCGTGATGTGAATTACAGTCAATAAAAGCATCATCATTAATGCATGAGGAGTAGTTATCTTGTCTGAGGCGTCTTTGACTAGAGTGGTTTACTGGGCTTTCTGTGCAGGCATTTGGAAGATCATGAATTATTTATGACTATTTATTGGTAACAGAAGCATAAAAGGTTTATTTCAGTGTTGTGTGTTTACTCAGCTGTTGTGATTTTCTTGCAAATGTACAAATCTGGAAGTCGATTCGTTTGTTAGCTCGGGGAGGTACAGTGGGTGAGTTCTGCATCACATCCAGCTGACTTTTCTATTTGTGCATCAGCCTCAGCAACATCGATCTTCTCACAACAACAAAGAGACTTGTTTTGTCTTTCACACCGCCGCATGCCACAGAGATGAAAAATAAATAAATCTCCTCTTCTTTTTTATCATCCGGGGTAAATCTGTGTGTACTTTGTGTGTTCGCTTCCCTGCATGAGTGCGTTCCTCAGCTGTTAACAGCTGAAAGCCTCTGCTTTAGTGACAGCTGGGGCCAACAAACCCATGTTCCCAGAGAGAGCCTATTTTAGATTCTGCAATCAGTCTCTTTGCGAGAGTTTCCGCTCCACTCTTCTTACACCCCAATATAGCCCCAAATGGATGCTTTGGAAATCAGGGTGTTAGCCTGCGCAGCTTAGACAGACAGTGCCTAACTAAGTATAAATCAGCCAAAGCTTTGGTCTGCATTTGACTCCCCTCCCCTCCCCTCCCTCCCTCCATCCCTCTGGCTTTTTTTGCTTTCCAGAGAGCCACAATTTAGTCGTCACAGTCCGTCTGTCAACTCGTCGCCAGGAGGGAGATAAGCTCCGCAGGGATGTGTGGACTCCACAGGAGTTGATGTAGGATTCCACAGTCTGACCCTGCTAATCCCTTCAACCTCTGCCTTACCTCCATGTCACTGTGGCTCCATAGAAACACACAAACAAACCGTGGCTGGATACTGACACACACAGGCATGTCCCCAGCCTACCTATCTATGTTCCACCAAACTTCATTCCTAGGTCCTCCTGATCAATCATCTCAATTCAATCATACATACTTACCTACCTACCTACCTACCTACCTTCCTATCTATCTTCCTAACTTCTACTGTCCGTCCATCCACCCACCTACCTTCAACATTCTTATATCCTCCATCTTCAATGATCCCTTTTCTTGGTTTTAGGGCATAATATTTTACAAACATTACTTACACCCATTAAATAACCTTAATCCATGTTTAACCCAGGTAGAAAATATAAATAACTAGTGCCAAATGTATTGTAATGTACAATATAATTAGAAAAACTAAAATAAACAAGAATAAATTAAGAAATGTTCAAATACTTCCAGGTAAGGTGATGTCACTTCCTCTTACTATACATTTCCTGTTCACCCAGGTCACTTCCTCTTCTTCATCATTCCACCTGAGAGTCACACGCTCCCAAACTAAGAACCTGAAACTTTGACTGGACTGCTGTAAGTTGTTCATTTCTGTTTTAATTTTGATTCTAAATCCTTAGAATCCTTTTTGAAAGCTTTTTTTTGTTAGTATTTGTATGCTAGCCAATTGTCTTTACATTGTTAGCATGTGTATGTTAGCCAATTATCTGTTTTGTTTAGCATTTGTATGTTAGCCAATTAGCTTTTTATTTGTTAGCATTTCCTGTTGACATTGGCTTGTTTAAATGGATTTTACATTATTTTACACACGCAACAATGTTTATTTAGAGATTAATTGATTGACTTGGTTAATTACAGCACCCACTGCTCTGCATGTTTTTAGATGTCGCCTTGCTCCGACACACCTGACACACCTGGCACTGTGAAACTGAAGCACTGTTTGCCAATTAGCTTTTATAAATGGATGTTATGCTCTTTACATACACAGTTTACAGTGTTTATTTGGAGATGAATGATTCATTGTTGGATTTACTGATGGTAGCTAAACTCCATTTTACTATTTAGTAATTGTTAAATATTATGAACATACACAGATTTCATTTAAAAGGTTGTACAACTGGGATATTAATTATACCTTTTGTTTTTAAAGGAGCATTGTGATGGTCAACTAACCCCAAGAACATGGAGAAAGGACATACCCTAACATAGATTGTGGTAGGACGATTGTGGTAGTATTATTCAAACTGGAAAAGTTCACATCACAAGAACTGATTTGTTTTTTTGTGGTTGCTTATATTACTTTATCGATACATTATTTAAACTGTGTTCTGTGTTGTCCTTACTTTGCACATTGAGATCCCAAATGATTCTACACATCCAAGTCAGTAATTTGTTAACCTATTTATCATTCATGTTGAAATAGGACTTGTTGCACATGGTTCTCAAACTGTGGTGCATGTACCACCAGTGGGACGTGAGCTTCCTCTGGTGGTACTTGGAGGAAAATCAGAAATACTGTTCTACTATATGTATGTGAGCAGAGTGGAGCTGAGGAATCTTTGACCAAAGTGCATAGAAAATTAAATAATTAGTCACTTCATCTCTTGCGCTATGTTAATCTAATTTCACTATACCAGTGTGAAGTATACTGTATGTGAGGATGGAGCAAGTTCTTATTGGGAATGAATCTGCCTCCTGTGAAGTCTGTAGGTGACTTGCTCGACTAATTTACACCACTGTATTTCAACGTTGGTGATAATTGTGTTCAAGAGCTCAATATTTTCTTAGGTGGTACTTGGTATAAAAAGTTTGAGAACAGACCTAAATAACCTATTCTCCTAGATGGAAGGTAGCTAGTAGCTAAATATGGTACATAGCAACTGTTTTTCTGTAATAAAATACAAACACTATATAGATTTGACTAAATGTTTAGATTTATCTCAGTTTATGATTTATGTTGCATTATAAATATGCTTTTTCTTGTGAAGTAAATATTAGAACAAGCACTTTTACATGATGGAATCTTGCTATAATTTTAAGATCACAATGCTTCTGAACAGTAGTTTGTTACTTTTTTTTTAAACTCTAGACTGGCCCCCTCTTGCCCAGACTAATTGCCCATTCACTTATAGGTAATTTAAGTTTGACACCTGATCTAAAATCATTGCATTGGCTTCAGCTTGGTAAAAACAAACATAAAAAATGAGATTAAGAAATTCCAAACATTTTCAGATTAGACTTGGACTTCACATTTAGTTTCTCAGGCTAAAAATGGCAGCAGGTTTTACAAATATAAATAAGAAGTACTATATTATAAAACAGTTGATTTTGTAAAGCAGTCTTGAACGTGGCATCCTTCCAGTTTTGTCGCCAATTCTTCAATGAGGAGAAGGATAATCACTCAAGCTTGTCAAATGATGGAGCGCAGTATTAACTGAAGAACCATGGGGGGGGGGGGGGGTTTAACTGTTGTACGCCAGTTGGGGTCTGATGTGCTGGAAAAGACGGGTGGATTTAGCAGTGAGGAATGTTGACAGGGGTGTGTGTTTCGACGTGACAGCTGGTTGTGCCCCTCGGGGACTGGGACGAAGAAGCAAATTTCAACTTTCCATTCGGATATTTGAGAGCTAAGTTGGCTGCGACGGGTGATTCCTGCACGAGTATAAAGGACAGGGATTTATTTATGTGCTGTCAGAGTTTGCGTGTGGGTTACATCATTAAGAGGGAAAAACAATAATAGAGAAACAGGTGTAATGTCATGTGGTGAAGCTGTTAATTAGACTTAATTAAAGACCAGGGATTGAAAATGAATTGATGAGTTGCCTCAGTTGCGGTCTGTTCATGTTCACACTGCTTCTAAGAAACGGCAGAGGGGTGAAGTCAGTGAAGAGCAAGCAGACACTCGGTCCAAATCACAGACCCAAAAATACATGTGACCTTTGGAGGACCTGCTGTTATAAAAGAGGGTCATAAGCAGAGGAGGGAGGTGGAGGAAAGTGTGTGTAAATATGAAGGTGTGGCAGCGGCGTGGCTTTTAAATTCATTCATATAAGGATATATACAGCTATTGGTTACATTTAATTTTATTATATCGATACTAAATCAATATTGTGACGTAAGGCAAGATGTGTTTAATTTAATATTAAAACATTCATATGGCATCTGAAATTTCCATTATTTAAAGCTAATTACTAAAGTATAGAGTATTGATACCAGTCAAATATGTATGTTAATTCAATATTTATGGATACATTCTGTAACAAAGCTCTATAACAAACCCACTTCAATTTTAAGCCTGATATATTGTCAGCAGAATTTGACCACATTTATGGGCAATTTCATTGTCACACTTGAACCACAGATGTAATCTAAAATTTAATTAAACTATATTTTAATGCTCAAGCTTAAAAATAAAACTTAATGAGCTCAAACAGCCTGTGTCCAGCTTTAAATCCAAGATGCTTTGAGATATATCTTATAAATTCTAGGATATATTTCTCATTCGTACGTGATAATATCTAATAACACTTGTGGCAGATAATGTAGAGTGTTTTAAATAACCACCCCATAGTGATTATACTTATTTTAGACAAACATACTCTAGAGGGCTCAGATTCAAGCTGGGGGCCCTCGCCACAATCTAGCCTGAATCCTAGCGACCTTCTCACACAGAGGTTTTTATAGACCAGGTAGTCTCAGTCCCTGAGCGTAAAGGAGTGTATGTTTAACATGTGCAGAAAATATGTGGGTACATAAACATCGATGCCGTTTTCGGTCGAAGCATGTACCAGTCGTGTTGGCATGAGCGGGATGGATGATCTATTGTGACGTTTAAAGGCAGTTTAAGCTCATGGTTTAAACACCGAGTGCAGTGTGACATTACAAGGATAAAACCAAACGTGACAGAGCTGTGGTTCTCAAACTTTTTATACCAAGTACCACCTGAGAAGATATTGAGCTCCAAGTGTCATTAAATACAGTGGTGAAAATAGGCCGAGCAAAGTCCGCTATGGACTTTTCACAGGAGGTAGATTTATTTCCAATAAGAACTTACTCTTATCCTCCTCTTCCTCATATATACTTCGCACACTGGTATAGTGAAATTAGAGATAAGGTGACAATATTTTTTTTGCTCCATTTTCTACACACAACTGTCACATAGCCTGGTGTATATACAGAACAGTACTGTATTTCTGATTTTCCTCCAAGCACCACCAGACGAAGCTCGCCACGTACCACTTGTGGTACACGCACCAGTTTGTGAACCATGTTCGCTAGAGAAAATAAAGACGTACAAGGTCGTATAAAGGGACCCGGTTGCGTCACGTGAAGCATGAGGACGGGTTGGGTTCGCTGGAGTAATGTGTAACACTTTGGCTCCGTTTAAAAGAAAAGCAGATATTTGCACGGCAGCAGCAGCTGAATCATTCATTTCAATGAGGTCACCGTGGTGATGTAATGTGGGTCAAGGGGGCTCAAATTAAACCACGTTTCAATTTCCTTTCGAAGAGCAATTTGGCATCACGTGGCTATGCTCCCTTCCTGGTGTATTATATAGCAATGAGACTGAGCTAATTCTATTTATAATACAGAAATGATTGTAATTGAAAGGGGGAGTTTATTTAGGTTCAGGTGAATAAAGTCTGAACTTTTCCTCACACCCTGTGCATTAACCTTTATTAATCTATTCATGACTTTTAGTGGTGATATGACTACTGTATCATTAATGTTGATCATATAGTTCAAGTGTGGTTGTATGATGTACTGATGCATAATAATCAGGTGGTTATGGTGGCTCACTCTCAGAGAACAACACGACACAACAGCTCTCTCCCTGCAGTAAAGTCCATAGAGAAAACTTTCAGTAAGTTCAAATTTTGGGTATTTGTGACTTTACTATTTGAAAAGCCTTGTTTAGATTAATTTCAAGAAACAAACTTGCCATATGAGGCAGCAGTAGACAACCAGCTTCTCTATTCCAGCAAGCTGAATTTGCTGAGTTGAGTGAGCACTTTACAAACTTTAGTTTCCACTTGGAAAATGGTGAGAATAGAATAGAATAGAAATACTTTATTCATCCCAAAGGGGAAATTGTTAGGACATAGCAGCAATACAAGAAAATATTATCAACGTAAAATGTACAACAGTGGGAAAAAAATAGTGCAATAATAGAGGAATGGCATACCGTATGTCATGGAGAGCAAATGTGCATTGTGCAAGTGCGCAGTCTTTTTATTTTTATTTTTTTTTTATTACAGAGTTATAAGTCCTGATGGCAGGAATGACTTCCTGAGAAAATGGTAATGCAGTCTTCAGATATCATGGACTTTATGATGAATATTTTGGTAAGTGAGCGTTTTGATATTGAATTGCTATAATCATGATTCTTTTGGGAGGGAAAACTAAAGAATACTCACATTGATGTCACTTTGTCTCTTTGCTCTCCATGGAGGGGCAGAGGTGGTGTTTCTGGCAACAGCAGCAGCATAGCTGGATCCTTCACTGCACACGGACAGCTCCGATAATGTGGACGTGGACCGACTCGAGAGACTTTCCTCTGACCTTCCAGAATAAAGCAAATGCCTCTTCTCTTCCTGGATCTGGCCACTTGATACTTGCACATGTCCATTCTCTATACTCTCCCCCACAACCTTGCGCTTCACTTCGGTGTGACTCCTCTCCACTTTTACTCCAACGAGACCCTCCACCAGGCAGCTGAGGGCCTCCAGCTTCGCCCTGAGCTGCAGGTTCTCCTCCTCCAGACGGGCCACCGCCACGGCCAAGGGTCCATTGGAAACGCACAGCTCGTCGATCCTCTGCTCTATGCGTTGTTTGAAGGCACTTACATCCACGTGTACTTCCCGTATGGCGGCCTGCACCGTGGTCTTGAACTGATCGTGAGCCTTGCTAACCGCAACACCCTGAGAACCTTCTGTAGCTACATCCATGGCTTTTCTTCTTCTAACAACCTTCACTACTTGGTAACAAAACCTTACTTCTCGTCTTCAGTTGGTTCCTTAAAAGAGTTCCTGACCTAAATAACTTTGTACTCTTATAATGTTTTGTCTCAGAGATATCCGTGTGGTTCCATGCCAGCTTTCCAGCAAAGTTGACGATGCAAATGTCTGGGGTCACAAGACACCTCGACCGCAACGCTTCAGAGTCCCATCATGCTCCATGGAGGACGTCTCTCAACGTGCGTCTTCTCTTTCTCTCTCCTCTCATCTGGTCAAAGCAAGAGCGCTTGTTATTAATAAGCAACAGAGAACCCATGCACAATGTCATCCTGGTGAAAAGAGGGTTATGAGCAGATCAGGTTCTTGGTGTGTGTGTGTGTGAGGGCTGAGGAGGGATCAAACTAACCTTTCAGAGGGATCCAGT
Source organism: Solea solea (assembly GCF_958295425.1). Lineage (NCBI taxonomy): Eukaryota > Metazoa > Chordata > Actinopteri > Pleuronectiformes > Soleidae > Solea > Solea solea. Next base: position 3,461,471 of record NC_081137.1, read on the forward strand.
AGAAGTGTCAGAGGTGCTCTTTGGAGGAGCATCTACTCTTGTGTCTCCTAGACGTTTCCCCCTGCTGCTCCTGCTGCCTCTGCCCACTGTGTTTAAAGCTATTTGTGTCTCCTGTGCTTGGGAGCAACAGGTTCACCACTGTATTTTGGGACGTAACGAGGAGGGGGCCTAAAACAAATCAAATAGGGAGGGGGAGGAGGAGACGGGAATATTTGATTATTTTTGTGTCTTTGATGTTGCTAAATGAGTGAAGTCACACCAGGTGGTCGTTCGACATGGAAAAATGGAGCAATTTGAATATTTTGGATTTTATTAAGGAAGCACAATATCGGCACATATTGGCTTTAAAATGTAATGGGATATCAGCACAATCCCCAAGATCCCCTGATATGATTAATGAATAAAACTGTACACCATAGATGCTAATACCTCCAACTTCTGTGTGTATCCTCTACAACAGTTTTTTGTTTATTTTGAACAATGAAGAAACTATTTGTTTTTTTAAATAAAAACTGTTGTATCAGTTAATTGCCCGAGCACTCCTGAAATATTGGCAAATAGTCCAATATTGTGCATCCCTAGTTTTTATTCAAATATTTGGTTCAAGTAACTTCCACACAGTCGGTGTTAAGTTAAAACTATTATTTAAGCCATTTTCAAGATTGAGTTTACCAGGCACTGTATTCTCAGGACAGGTTACATCGTGAAAAATGTCAAAACATAAGTTAATGTTAATTTTCCACACAGCTGAATTTTTTTCACATGTCCGGCAGGAAATTGTCGACACACTGGGAAGAATCTCCAGAGGATCGAGGCGAGGATGAGTTCTCCACATTTGCCTCTGCTGCATTCTCACAGGAGCTCACTGGGACATGATTTAGATATTTTTCTGGAGAGAATCCGACATTTGATTTTTCACGTACAGCCCCACATACAGGACAATCTGAACTGCAGTGCAGGTCTGAATCCAGGTGTGTAAATTCTCACAATCTGTTGTAATGTTACTTTTATAGTTAAAATGTCACATTTTCACATCAAATCTTTTTTTATATAAACTGTATATATTTGCTTGGCACTTCTTTACATCATCTGCATTCTTAATTCACTTATTTGAAGAATTATTTGTCTTAATGTTTTTGACTGAGTAAGATTTGATGCACTTCTAATTATTTATAATGTATTTGTGAGCAAATACAGAGACATTCTGAATGTCTGAAAGGTTTCAGTTAACAGCTTTTGCCTCTGAATTATGACTAATGTCTGTTACACCTGTTGACAAACACACAAAAAAGACATTAAATCATATTTTAAATATCTGTTTAAAACTTCATTTTGTCTTGCAGGTTGAAGTAAATTTTTCTAAGCAATACTGATAAATAAAACAGACCGGTTTATTGTGTTAAGAGACTAGCATTGAAATTAAAACAACACTTTTAGTCTTAAAGGAATACTTCACTGATTTGCATTTATCTTTGTATTACTAGAATAGGGGTAGTATTTTTGAAAAATGTTGCTTCCCAACCTCAGTTTCCCCCGAGTGTCACTGGTGGGAACGTAACGTAATTAAAATCGCTACAAAAGTGCCACGGTGTGGATGTGACTTCACGGTGCAAGTGAACAATGAACGCAACCAGACAATACAGACACCAAAAAAATGCATTAGAGGGAGGAAAAAAAGCTGATTTTTCTTTTAACACAAAAAACAAGATTGTCTTTTCATATGCATATTGAACACACATGGACAAAAATCAAAGCATTGAACGCTCCCTCGTAACCATGGCACTGCCAGCAGGTGGCACTGTGCCCTTGACTTAGTTTTCATGTGCTGATGATTTTGAACCAGTCTGAGGAAAGTGGTTAGTGATTCTATAACATCCTCAGAGTGTGGGTTAAATGTTTGAAAGACTTCTTAAAATCTCTGACCTGGATGAGAAAAATATCAAAAAAAGTTTTTATCCAGCTCAGTGGAAAAGAGCATTCCTGTCAGGTTCTGAGGTCAGAGGTTAAATTCTTTTAAAGAACAATTTTAAAGTTCAATGTGGTAATGTTAATTTTCTTAAGTTCAATATTCAGTGTAAACAGTCAAAAGCTGTAAGAAAACATGGAGACCTGTAGGAGCAGGTGGCTCAGTGGATAAGAACACTGCTGTTAAGTTCTCATGTCATATGTTTGTATCATAGGGTTTGTGGCACGTTTGGTTCAACAACTGTGGTGTTGTCCTGGTCCACAAGGGGGCAGACTCGACTGTTCTTAACAGGTTTGAGCATGTGAGAGAGAGAGAGTAAAAAAGAGGAGGGGCTGAGTGAATTGGAATATGGAATAAGATTAGAAATAGGAATACATTAGAGTAGGAGCACTGATGAGTAGGGCTGGGTTGCCCGGCCGCTCCCAGTGTCTAGTTTAAGTTATATTATTCAATAACACAGATTATAAAAATGTTTGTGGCATGTTTTTTGGTCATATTTTGCATATGGAGGAAAAACATGCTATACACTCGAACAAGTGTTGCTGCTAATCACTGACATGTCACAGACTGTAATAATTCAACACAAAAATATAGTTTAAATGTAGTATATTGGTTATAATTCACATATTCAGTGGAATTTAAAGGGTTAAAATCTTTAAAGATTATTTAGTATTTGATATCAATAATTAGGTCAGATGTAGGTGAAAAATGCATAACATTTTTTATAGCTCATTTTAAAAGAAAACCACATATTTTGTGCTCAGTGGAATGAGTGTGTGTATTTGACACTGCACTGACCTTATTAATGATACCAAATGCTAATTAATTTTTAAAGATTTAAACCCTTTAAATGCCAGGTTTTTGTCATGATGCCACCATGTTTTTAGATAAAACATCAACAGAAAATGTGAGTTATTTTCAACATAATTTTTTTCTTGTTGAATTATTACAGCCTGGGATATGTCGGTGATTAGCAGCAACACTTGTGACAGTGCCATATAGTGGAAATAACACGTTTTTCCCCATGCTGAACATGTCTATAAACACCGCCATCTGGTGGAGGATAATAAGAATGATCACTTCGAAGGCAAAAGCGCAGATTTACACCCAGATATGATAAAACGCATGCATTCTGCTTTAATGGAAGCGAGATGAAAATTTGCAGTTTGAATGGGTTTCACTTTTCACGTATACAAATATACAGTGTATTGTAGAATTAAAATGCATGCCCTTTGAACACAGCCAAAATTATAAAAAGTCGAAGAATGAAAAGTGTGTAAAATACGCACAACAGTCCCTAAGGATTATTTCTCAAATTGATTTTTTTAAAAGTTGAACAATCTGCAGTGTCCTTCATGTTTCCAGGAGGACGTTGAAAACTGTAACACAACATGAGTTTTCCTACTGTGAGAACAAATGATAGTTCTCATTAGTTTGTGATGAGAAAACCTTGTGAGAACTATGTCAACATAAACTAAACTGTTCATATAAACTGGCAAAATGTCCGAGTATAGTATGTGGACAAAAAACGTGCAGGCATAAACCGTGAAAAGAGCAACAAGAAAAAACTTCAATTTATTGTCACAACATTTATTGTTGATTACTTTTAGACAAAGCGCTAAAACTGGATCATTTGGGAAGCTTTTATAAGAAGAGGGCGAGAAAGCACGTCCAGCAGGTGGCAGCATTTCCTATAGGTGGTGTTTTTTTTTTTCTGTTTTAGCAAAAATGTTTTGAAGTAACCATTTCATTTTTCTTTTATTTGTCCAGCGAGGACATGAACGTTGATGAATCCAAGATGGAGCTGCTCCTGCACAAGGACACACTGATTTAAAGGCCATGGTATACTCTCTCCGTGACTTGGTACATTCCACTCCTCCCCCTCTGTGTCGATCTATTTGGAATGTTCCACTTCCCTTGTCGGAGCTTCTTTCACGCGGAGACGGAAACAGGAAGAGGACGATGAGCAGCGGGAACAAATACGTGGTAACTGTTGCTAAAAATGATCCACACATTTCTTAGATTCTCTGTTGACGCCCTGTTCACACCTGCTGTTAACATCCGAACACAGGTGTTCAGATTACACCTGCTACTGCTAATGTGACGTCACTGTTCCACAGCAAACATACGATCATGGTCATACGTGTGTTTTCAATGCAACTGTTCAAAAAAAACGGACTTAGCTTTAAATATACAATTATATAGTATGACGTCAGCAACTGCCTTCATACTGTCAAAAAATGTCCAAATATAAACTCAAAAATGTCCTAGTGTATTATGTCAACAAAAAGTTAAAATAAACTGTCCAAATATAAACTGTCCGAATTGTCAAACAATGTCCTAGTATGTCAACAAAAAATGTCAATATATCATTAAAACTGTTAAGAATGAGTATCTAGTCTGGCCAATTTAATAGAAGTATAGTAGAATCAGAATAAAAGTGTCCGTGTTGATGTGGACCAATATATAGTTGACAATAAAAACGTTTGAATGTAGTTTACTGGCATTTCTTCACTCATTTACTGCAATGACCACATTTGAACACTTTAAACTGGATACTACTTTGTCTCATCATGTCTCATGACTGAAGACCTACAAACAGCTGCAGTTAAAGGCACAGTTCATGTGTTTTCAAGCATCGTTGAATGAGGTCATTATCATCAGAATTTAGGGCAATAAGAAACAAGCCATGACTTTACAGTGAAGAGTAGAAAGACACATGACACACATGTGACAATGACAGCAAACTTTGTCTGCAGCTGACTGTCACTGTCACTAAATACATCAGAATCCTCTGTTAAATATTGAGATTTTAGAAATGTTTTCAGGATTTTTAAAGTCTTTGTAACTGATCTACAGCATTGTTTTGACCAGGACCAGGACCATGAGCCGGCAGGAGCAGGAGGACCTGGAGGACGCGGAGGACGCGGAGGAGCAGCGCCGACAGGTGTGTGGTAGCTGCTGCTTAAAAATGATCCACACATGTATTAGATGTTCTGTTGACGCTCTGTTCACACCTGCTGTTAACATCCGACCTGAGTGATCCCATCACACGTGTTCAGATTACACCTGCTACTGCTGCTGCTAATGTGACGTCACCGCTCCATACGCAAACACACACCTTTTATTTCTCTTCACATACAAATGATGTCGTTTTCTGTTTGTTACAGAAAGACAAAGAATCCAGGAAATATTAATGTTATTAATTTCAAACCAGGAAATAATGTGAAAGTGAGCACTTGGCACCGTCTAGTGGACTGAAATGCTAATTTATTTTGTTAATTTTTAATGCTAATCCACAAAAAACTTTGACGTTTATTTGTAACAACAGTTACAAAAATATACTCTAATAAAAATGTAAGCGATATAATATTGCCACACAAACTGTCGTGATATTTCACTGTATTTGTCCCCCCCACCACCACCACCACTAATAATAATACACTCAAACAGCTTCACATCCTGTGTGCAACCATAGCAACCGCAACAACATTAGCTGGACGTAAACTTGCACTATTGTATAGACGCACTTTTGGCGCCGCTTTCACGTCAGACACACTGGAGACGCATCGGAGACTCGTTGCATTCACACTTCTGTTCAGTGTTGTCACAATGTGTCTGCGACCACCTCCCGTAGTGCTTTGGCAGATCAGATAACAATCTAAACATTTTCTGTTTTTATTGCTCCATAGAACAAAGAAGTCATTCAAACTCAATCATTTTTGCTTTGAAGACAAAACAACACATTTCACAACATCATCATTTACACCTTTAAAAAAACCCTCATCAACATTTTAGCACATTTTATGGACCAAACCATGACTCTTTCACCTGTCATTGCATCACCTCACACGGACCACGTTAACAGCACTTGTCAACAGAGCCTCTGTTTAATGTGTGCACATGATTTGTTCCATTGTTAACAGGTGAAAACTATGGACCAGTCAAAGTGGCAAAATTCAATCAATAAATACACCATTAAAATAATGACTGAAATTCATTCATTCAAATTGGAATGAAATACATACACGTCTTATTCAAATACTCAATTCATTTGATGTAAAAAAAACAAAAAAACAACAACATATAGAATGACTTGACTATTGAATAGACAAGTCATTCTATATGTTTTTTTTTCATCAAATGAATTGTTTTTAATGAATTAATGGCACATTTAATAAGACGTGTATATATTTCATTCCAAATTGAATGAATGACATATTTGAGTCATTATTTAATGGTGTATTTATTGATTGATTTTGACCATTTGACTCCTGCACACTTTTCACCTGTTAACAATGGAACAAGTCATGTGCACACATTAATCACACAGAAGTCTAATTCATGTATTTTTTATCATTTTTAAGCAGCAGCTACTGGACACCTGGACCCCAACTGTGTGGTCAACAGTCCGGAGAGTGGACCCCCTGTCAATTTTTTTTGTGTTTTTGTGTTTTTATGGCTTTTTTTGGGGAAAAATGTGAAATAAAATGGTATAACCCCCTGCTGTCATCTGTGCAGGGGGCCGGGGGAGCACAGCCCAGCCCCGGCCCCAGTTTAGCCCCGGCGCCGGGGCCAAGTGTTCGGAGGATGCTGGATTTGAACCAGCCACAGCCGGACTGGCACAACCTCCTCGCGGTTGCGAACCAACCCACCACGCCACGAACCCTTTGGAGGTTTGGGATGGAGCTCCGGGCGTTTATGAGTCTTCACTTTGGCTGTGGAACCTTAAACCTTGACGTATAAAGGAATTGAACCGTCAACGTCAGGACTCAAAGGCAGCTCTCTAACCAGCTGAGCTATCTGTCCACACTCTTCTGCAGGTTTTCTCACACCTATTCACTCTCTGTGTAGAATATTGGGCTTAAAAAGTTGCTTCATCTAAGATTTGAACCTCTGACCCCAGGAGCTCCAGTCTTTCTCTGAACCACGTGAGCTATTTGTCCTCACACACTTCATCTTCAACGTTGGACGACTTTCAATAACAGATGAGCACAAACATGACTTCAAAAAAAACCTCTGACTAATGAAGTATTTAAAGATACATGTCCTCCTTACTGGGCCAAACAGTTGGTGTAGTGATTAGTGCTCTTGCCTTTGAAACAAGAAGACCTGGGTTCGAGACCCATTTGGAACAACTATCTTTCTGCAGGGAGTTTTTCATGTTCTCCCTGTGTGTGTGTGTGGCTTTTCTCCAGGTTCTCTGGCTTCCTCCCACAGTCCATCAATCATCTACCGCTTTGTCCTCCACTGGTGGGTGGAGCAGGGTGCTCTGCCAAGCTCAGCTGTCATAGGGTGATAGGCGTGGTTCACCCTGCACTGTTTGCCAGTCCATTCAAAACATGCAATACAGTGATGAGGTAAATTACCACTTAAAATTGACTTCATGTAAGATTCGAACCCCTGACCATAAGAACGCCAGACCATGTCTGAACCATGTGAGCTATTTGTCTTTGTATGCTTTTGCGCACTATTTGGAAGTCTTTCAATAATAGAACCTGACTTCAAAAAAACGTCGGACTGATGAAATATTTAAGAACGTTTGTCCCCGAAAATGGACAAAGTGGTTGGTGTAGTGGTTAGTGCTCTTGCCTTTGAAGCAAGGTTTCCTGGGTTCGAGACCCAGTTGGATCAAGCATCTTTCTGGAGTTTTTCATGTTCTCCCTGTGTGTGTGTGTGGCTTTTCTCCAGGTTCTCTGGCTTCCTCCCACAGTCCATCAATCATGTACCACTTTGTCCTCCACTGGAGGGTGGAGCGGGGTGCTCTGACAAGCTCAGCTGTCATACGGTGATAGGCGTAGTTCACCCTCAACTCTTCCCCAGTCCATTCAAAACATGCAGTACAGTGATGAGGTAAATTTCCACTTAAACATTGACTTCATGTAAGATTCGAACCCCTGACCATAAGAACACCAGCTCATGTCTGAACCATGTGAGCTATTTGTCTTTGTTCACTTCTCTCACAATTTGGAAGTCTTTCAATAATAGAACCCATGACTTCAAAAAAACGTCAGACTGATGAAATATTTAACAACGTCTGTCCCTGAAGATGGACAACATGGTTGGTGTAGTGGTTAGTGCTCTTGACTTTGCAGAGAGAGGATCTGGGTTCAAGACCCACTTGGAACAAGGATCTTCGTGCATAGAGTTTTTCATGTTGTGTGTGTGTGGCGTTTCTCTGGCTTCCTCCCACAGTGCATCAATCGATTACCACTTTGTCCTCCGCTGGAGGGTTGCGTTGGGTGCTCTGCCAATGATAGGAGGGGTTCACCGCTGATGACAGCTGAGCTTGGCACAGCACCCTCCTCCACCCTCCAGTGGAGGACAAAGTGGTGATTATTGAAGGACGGAAACCAGAGAACCTGGAGAAAAGCCACGCAGACAACATGAAAAACTGCATGCATTAAGACACTTGCTCAAACTGGGTCTCGAACCAAGGACTTCCTGTTTCAAAGGCAAGAGCACTAACCACTACACCAACCATGTTGTCCATTTTTGGGGACAAACGTTCTTGAATATTTCATCAGTCTGACGTTTTTTTGAAGTCATGGGTTCTATTATTGAAACACTTCCAAATTGTGCAAAAAACCATGCAAAGACTAATAGCTCACATGGTTCAGACATGGACTGGCATTCCTATGGTCAGGGGTTCGAATCTTACATGAAGTCAATGTTTAAGTGGAAATTTACCTAATGGCCTTGTTGCATGTTTTGAACGGACTGGCGAACAGTGCAGGGTGGACCCCGCCGATCTCCCTATGACAGCTGAGCTTGGCACTGCGTCCCTCCGGTGGTGGACAAAGCGGTAGATTATTGATGGACTGAGGGAGGAAGCCAGACAACCCGGAGGAAGCCAGAGAACCCAGAGAAAAGCCACGCACACACGGGGAGAACATGAAAAACTCCATGCAGAAAGGTAGTTGTTCCTAACGGGTCTTGAACCCAGGTCTTCTTGCTTCGAAGACAAGAGCACTAACCACTACACCAAAGATCTGGCCCAAGTTGTAGGACAGACATTCTTAAATATTTCATCAGGCTGAGGCCTGTGAAGTCACGGGCAATCTGTTATTGAAATACGTCCAACGTTAAAAAGCTACCAAGCCAAGACAAATAGCTCACATGGTTAAATCAAAGACTAGAGTTCCTGAGGTCAGGGGTTCAAATCTTAGACCAAGTGACTTCTTAAGCACAGTTTTCAGCACAGAGATTGAACTGATGTGAGAAAACCTGCAGAAGAGTGTGGACAGATAACTCAGCTGGTTAGAGAGCTGCCTTTGAGTCCTGACGTTGATGGTTCAATTCCTTTATACGTCAAGGTTTAAGGTTCCACAGCCAAAGTGAAGACTCAAAAACGCCCGGAGCTCCATCCCAAACCTCCAAAGGGTTTGTGGCGTGGTGGGTTGGTTTGCAACCGCGAGGAGGTTGTGCCAGTCCGGCTGTGGCTGGTTCAAATCCAGCATGCTCCGAACACTTGGCCCCGGCGCCGGGGACAAACTGGGGCCGGGGCTGGGCTGTGCTCCCCCGGCCCCCTGCACAGATGACAGCAGGGGGTTATACCATTTTATTTCACATTTTTTCCCAAAAGAAATCCCATAAAGACACAAAAAAATTTGACAGGCCTCCACTCTACGGACTGTTGACCACACAGTTGGGGTCCAGGTGTCCAGTAGCTGCTGCTTAAAAATGATAAACACATGAATTAGACTTCTGTGTGATTAATGTGTGCACATGACTTGTTCCATTGTTAACAGGTGAAAAGTGTGGAGGAGTCAAATGGTCAAAATCAATCAATAAATACACCATTAAATAATGACTCAAATATGTCATTCATTCAATTTGGAATGAAATATATACACGTCTTATTAAATGTGCCATTAATTCATTAAAAACAATTCATTTGATGAAAAAAAAACATATAGAATGACTTGTCTATTCAATAGTCAAGTCATTCTATATGTTGTCATCAAATGAATTGAGTATTTGAATGAATGAATGGCACATTTAATAAGACATGTATGTATTTCATTCCAATTTGAATGAATGGCACATATGAGTCATTATTTTAATGGTGTATTTATTGATTGAATTTTGCCACTTTGACTGGTCCATAGTTTTCACCTGTGAGGAAATGGAACAAAACATGTGCACACATTAAATAGAGGCTCTGTTGACAAGTGCTGTTAACGTGGTCCGTGTGAGGTGATGCAATGACAGGTGAAAGAGTCATGGTTTGGTCCATAAAATGTGCTAAAATGTTGATGAGGGTTTTTTTAAAGGTGTAAATGATGATGTTGTGAAATGTGTTGTTTTGTCTTCAAAGCAAAAATGATTGAGTTTGAATGACTTCTTTGTTCTATGGAGCAATAAAAACAGAAAATGTTTAGATTGTTATCTGATCTGCCAAAGCACTACGGGAGGTGGTCGCAGACACATTGTGACAACACTGAACAGAAGTGTGAATGCAACGAGTCTCTGATGCGTCTCCAGTGTGTCTGACGTGAAAGCGGCGCCAAAAGTGCGTCTATACAATAGTGCAAGTTTACGTCCAGCTAATGTTGTTGCGGTTGCTATGGTTGCACACAGGATGTGAAGCTGTTTGAGTGTATTATTATTAGTGGTGGTGGTGGTGGGGGGGACAAATACAGTGAAATATCACGACAGTTTGTGTGGCAATATTATATCGCTTACATTTTTATTAGAGTATATTTTTGTAACTGTTGTTACAAATAAACGTCAAAGTTTTTTGTGGATTAGCATTAAAAATTAACAAAATAAATTAGCATTTCAGTCCACTAGACGGTGCCAAGTGCTCACTTTCACATTATTTCCTGGTTTGAAATTAATAACATTAATATTTCCTGGATTCTTTGTCTTTCTGTAACAAACAGAAAACGACATCATTTGTATGTGAAGAGAAATAAAAGGTGTGTGTTTGCGTATGGAGCGGTGACGTCACATTAGCAGCAGCAGTAGCAGGTGTAATCTGAACACGTGTGATGGGATCACTCAGGTCGGATGTTAACAGCAGGTGTGAACAGAGCGTCAACAGAACATCTAATACATGTGTGGATCATTTTTAAGCAGCAGCTACCACACACCTGTCGGCGCTGCTCCTCCGCGTCCTCCGCGTCCTCCAGGTCCTCCTGCTCCTGCCGGCTCATGGTCCTGGTCCTGGTCCAAACAAAGATGTAGATCAGTTACAAAGAGTTTAAAAATCCTGAAAACATCTGTAAAATCTCAATATTTAACAGAGGATTCTGATGTATTTAGTGACAGTGACAGTCAGCTGCAGACAAAGTTTGCTGTCATTGTCACATGCGTGTCATGTGTCTTTTTACTCTTCACTGTAAAGTCATGTCTTGTTTTGTTTTTCTCTTATTGCCCTAAATTCTGATGATAAAGACCTCATTCAACCATGCTTGAAAACACATGAACTGTGCCTTAAACTGCAGCTGTTTGTAGGTCTTCAGTCATGAGACATGATGAGACAAAGTAGTGTCCAGTTTAAAGTGTTCAAATGTGGTCATTGCAGTAAATGAGTGAAGAAATGTGAGTAAAATACATTCAAACGTTTTTATTGTTAACTATATATTGGTCCATATCAACACGGACACTTTTATTCTGATTCTACTATACTTCTATTAAATTGGCCAGACTAGATACTCATTCTTAACAGTTTTAATGATATATTGACATTTTTTGTTGACATACTAGGACATTGTTTGACAATTCGGACAGTTTATATTTGGACAGTTTATTTTAACTTTTTGTTGACATAATACACTAGGACATTTTTGAGCTTATATTTGGACATTTTTTGACAGTATGAAGGCAGTTGCTGACGTCATACTATATAATTATATATTTGACACTAAGTCAGTTTTTTTTGAACAGTTGCATTGAAAACACACGTATGACCATGATCGTATGTTTGCTGTGGAACAGTGACGTCACATTAGCAGTAGCAGGTGTAATCTGAACACCTGTGTTCGGATGTTAACAGCAGGTGTGAACAGGGCGTCAACAGAGAATCTAAGAAATGTGTGGATCATTTTTAAGCAGCAGTTACCACGTATTTGTTCCCGCTGCTCATCGTCCTCTTCCTGTTTCCGTCTCCGCGTGAAAGAAGCTCCGACAAGGGAAGTGGAACATTCCAAATAGATCGACACAGAGGGGCAGGAGTGGAATGTACCAAGTCACGGAGAGAGTATACCATGGCCTTTAAATCAGTGTCGCTTTGTGCAGGAACAGCTCCACCGAGAATGAATCAATGTTTGTGTCGTAACTGAACAAATTAAAAAATGGCAGCTGGAATTGTCAACATTAAAACAGAGGAAAACCCAGCACGTTAGGAAATGCTGCCATCTGCTGGACGCTTTAAAAGCTGCTGAAAGGTTCCAGTTTGAACTCATATGTTAAAAATATGAACATCGATAATTAAGTCAGTGTTGAAATGTCATAATTATGTTGTTTTTGCCGCGTGTCACCTTTGCTGGTCCATTTCCAAAAATGTGTTCCTTTTGGAAGAAACAAAATGAATAAATCCCAGGAATTCCAACAGGTCCTCGCACCACCGAGTGAGCGCTCGGGCCCCAATGAAGCAGACACTCGTTCAAAACAGTCTATCAAATCAAATTTATTGAATTTTAAAGGGGTGCTCTGAATTCACATGTTGCAGCTACAGTACTTAACTCCTGTGATGTCAATAAAGTTTTTAAAGTCAATTTCAAAACAAAACAACAAAGTCCAGTCTTTTCTTCGACTTTTTTTTTCCCTCAAAAGGCAACACTACACACAAAAAAGGACAGATGCACCAAATCTTATATATATATATATATATATTTATATATGTATGAAAAATTAGAATGCTATCAAAAATAATCAGGGAAGTGTTATTAAATAGTTGTGAAGGTGCTGCCTTTTAAGTCATTTTTACACACCGACCGATGACGACAGCAGTTGAAATCAATTTCCAAAGAGAATAAGAATAAACACATCCAGGAAAAAAGGTTTTAAAACACAACAACAACAAAAGACACGGCAAACTGGTTCCAGACTACGATATATGCCTACAGTTTCAAATGATTCATGACGATCATGTAGAAAATAATAATAAAAAACAAAAAAATCATGGGATTTTGGAAATATATACTAAACTTACGCTTACAAAAATGTGAAATCCTACAAAACGTTAGTAGAAAGGATTCAGATTCACGTTTTAATCTCATTCCGAAGTAAATGCATAGCAATTTGTTGTTGTTTTTTTTTTATTTATATATTTTCAAACGCTTTAATGATATTTATGAGAGTGGACTCGTCCTCAAGGACACGACAATGGTTGAAAAACAGAAAAAACAAACAGCATCAGCCTGTAAACACGGCCCTGCCCGCTGAGAGCTCTTTAGTCGGGATCACAGGTAGATTTGTCACGAGGCTCTGGAGACCAAATATCTGGTTCACTGTCCGCAGATCAAAATCTGTCCCAGCAGCTCGGCGTCTGTGTTTGTGTGCATTTTTTTTATCGAGTCTGGAGCGAATACGAGGGCTGGGCATTTGATCAAGTCACATATCGTAGGAAAATTAGTCGTCTTCTTGCAGTTGAAAATATCATTTTAGATTCATTATTGTCTCCGTCTATGTTGTTTCTCACAGATCTGCACAAGTATCACAGTTTTAACTTCATTTTAAATAGTTTCTTGAAAGAAAATGAGAATAATGATAGGGAATGAGCTCAACCTGATCCGTAACTATTTTGATCATTGATAAATCAGTTTTAGAGTTTTTTTTTCAATAATTAAAACAAGTTTTCTGATATTTTTAAGCTTCTTAAATGTTGATATTTTCTGGTTTCTTCGCTACGCATCACAAATAATTTGTTTGTGGAACAAAAAACAAGACATTTGAGAACATCAGCATTTTTCCAGGTGTGAAAGAAAAACTGATCAACGTTTTTCAACATTTTATGAACTGAACGATTACCCGAGAGAATAATCCACACATTAATCCAATATGTTCTACGTGTAGCCACACTTCCGCACATGCACAGAACAACGCCACTTCCTGACGCTCCAAAAACCAAAACATTTCCGATTTAAGGCGACACAGAGGAAGTCTGACACTATGAAATTTGAGATTCAATACCCAACCCTCAACGTGACGGCAAAAATACAAGTTTAAAATCATATAAATTTGTCTTGTGTGTGTGTGTGTGTTTTTGAGGCCATTATCATGCTAGCATCATGTCGTCTAATCCCTAAAAACCCCATATTTACACCCAGCATGACATTAGAACACAATGTTGATATTTTTTTAACCACTCTATCTATGTTTATGTTCAGGAAACTCTACGTGGATATGTATGGAAGAGCATTAGGGCCACATGTAAATAATGTTGCTGAAAGAAAGTAAAAATACAAAAAACAGCATGAATTCTGACTTTATTTCAGAATTCAGACTCGAATTTAATCTCAGAATTCTGATTTTTTTTCCTCAGAATTCAAACATTTTAACTTAAATCTCAGAATTCAGACTTTCTGACATTAATCTCAGAATTCATGCTGTTTCAAACTTTTTCTTTTTCACATGTGGCCCTAACACTCTTCTGCAGATGTGTGATCATACAAAGCAGCACACACACAAAAAATCATGTCATGTCTTCATAAGACAAAAGTCAAAATCATCTCCTGAAATCAAACTCTCTCTCTCTCTCTCTCTTCACATGACTACAGCTACGATGATGATGGACTAAAGTGCCTGACAGTCTTTGGTTTACCAACCCCTGCGAGTTGAAGTATCACAAGCCATGTCAGAAAAGCATAAATAGAAGGAAAAAAACAAAACACTATTCAGAAGATTAAAAAAACAAAAACCAAAGGCTTTAAAACACACAGACGGTATATTTAGAAGTGAATCAGCTTATCGTTCATTATAATTCAGCTTCATACACCACACACACACACACACGCACGCACGCACGCACAAACTTCCTCCCAACAACTTCATCAAACCCTGAGCAGAGAGCTTGAAATTAAGACTTTACATTAAGAATATATTGAATGGTGTTTTTATATATATATATATATATATATATATATATATATATAGATATATCTATATATATATATATATAGATAGATATATATATATATAAATATATAATATAATATAAATGCATGTGTGCTTTGTGTCTGAAATGAAGCTTGAAGTGATTGTTTTCTCCTCACAACAGAACTTTAGTGTCAGGTCAGAAGAAGTGGATTTGTCTTTAAAATCAGTTTAAAGTCAGCTATAATCACACTGTAATACACAGTTAAGTTAAATTAAATTATATTAAATTAAATTAAAATGTCGTACAGCAGCTGTACAATATTCAGTCCAAATGACTGAATCAAATGTCGATTAAAACAAAAGGGAAAATGTAAAATCACACATGATCCAAAAACCCTAAATATTACATAAATCCTTCATTAAGACAAACAATCACTGCCAACGAGAAGTGACAGACGCTGAGTTATGTTGACTTATTTTGCGATTAAATTAGAAGGAAATGAGTAATTTTGTAAAAAAAAAAAAAAAAAATCGTATTGGGCTCATATTTGTATTGTAGATACTGAAGTTTGACTGTAAAGATATGCAAATGTGTCCGTTTAATGTTTAAAAAGACATCAGAAATGATTCACGATGAGAGATCAAATAAAGTGTGAATGAAAAACGGAGGAATGTTCTATTTTTGTCCAGGGACGGCTGTTAAAAAATCTCCTTGGTCACTTTTGACAGCTTCCATAATTCAAAATCGAGTTTTGGTTTGGAAGCAAGGCTGTTACACCTTCATTTTTGTGTCAAAATGTCAGTTTCAAAGGATTTTCTCAAACTATTTCAGTAGAAAAATGATTCGAAAGTCAATTCAGTGTCACATATTCACATTGAAAAAGCCATATGTCAATTTTAGCGTATAATCCTGACAGCAGGTGGCAGCAGAGAGGCGGCTGAAGCTCACGCTGCTCTGCTGTAATCTGCTGTAATCTGCTGTGACAGTAAAGAGCGTCAGGCGAGTGGACGCGAGGACAATGGAGGAAGCAGGTGGACAGATAATGTCGCGTTTAGTCTCGTATAACAACAAGAAAAATGAAAAGTTGAATAGTGTGACGAGCTGTGGAGACGGTTGACTTAGTGTTGTTTTACAGTATACACACACACACACACAGTGGGATGGAAGGCCATTAAAAACAAAATAAAAGAAGAGTGGGAAAGTTGAGCTGGGAGCAGAACAAAAGAGGCCCGGGATGTTTCCAGTAACCACACGCACACAAAAGAGGCCAAGCTTCACTCTGCTGGACTTTAGCCAAATCAGACAAACAAGCCCATCATTCAGCCGCTCATCCCTCCTCACTCGCTCATCGTCCTGTTGTTGGCCGGGCAAACAAACCGTCCGTCCACGCGGAAGACACAAAAAGGACTCGCCCCGTTTCCCGATCCACAGCGACAACAAAGATCGTCGTCACAGAGTTCACACGATACTGGCTGAATACGGATATCAGCCGAAATATCACATCAATGTGTCGTGAACATGTCAAATAAAAACCAGTAACAGCATTTTAACTGAAATCATGTTATGAGCCGTTTATTTCTTCTTTAAGGGAGCAGAATATTTTGCTACACAGTCGGGAGCATGATATTTTTTATTTTTTTTTTTTGATTTTTGTGATGGGTACGTGTCAGACGTGTTGTTGACAGCTTGGTAGTTTGTTTCAAAGATGTATTTTTTTATTATTATTTTTTTTATTTTTTTTACATTACATACATCGTCTCCATCCATCTGGACACGTCCTTTGGGAGGGAGGGGGGCGATTTCCCCCGGGGTCATCGGGTGTTTTTTCGGGGTCTTTGAACATCACACACACACACACACTTGCCCAGGCTGATGGAGCCCTAACTTGTGTCCAGATAGCCACTACCCCCACCCATGGTTGTCCTCACCGGATCCACAGCCCAACCTCTGCTGCCCCGGTGATGCTCCGGCACTCGTCCGCTACAGTAACCGTAATAATCCATCTATTCGATACTCGGGTTTTGTGTCTAAAAAGGAGGCTCCACCTCAGTCTAGCGTCCCACAATCCATTCCAGCAGCAGCAGCGATTTCTCGCCGGGAGTTCGCAAACGACTGTACATCCTTGTATGTTTTGACCTCTTGCTTAACCCCGAGCACGCGTCCATGGTTACCAACTCTTTCTGTGTGTCTAGAAAAAAAAGCTGGCCGGGAAAGTCATCACAGCCACAGAACTCCGTGGGTAAACGATGACCTCTGTGGACTTGCAGATGTGTCCGGGGGGGGGAGTGCGGAGCCAACACACCGACACAGACAACCATTTACACTCACTGCATTCAAACCTCGCCCTCTACATTTAACTTGACCCCGATTTGCACATGTTTGGACTGCGAGGGGGGAAATGAAGTAGCCCGGAATAAAAACCCATGCAGACACAGAGAGAGGACATGCAAATTTAACACAGCCGAGGGCCCAGTCCCACCTGGATTCACACCAACTAGGGCTGCAACGGTTATTAATTCATTTACTAAATTACTCGCCAACTATTTTGGTGATAGATTAATCACACAGAGTGTTTTCTTATAATAAATAAAACAAGCTCTCTGACGTTTCAGCCTCCTAAATGTGAATATGTTCCGGTGTCTTTGCGCCGTACAACAAAGAAATGAATAAAACGTCCAGGTTTGGTGAACTCTGATCTACATTTTCTAACATTTTATGAACAAAACTCATTGAAAAAAAAACAGATCAACAGATGAAAAGATTTTGAAGATAATCATTAGTTGGAGCCCTAGAAAAACCGTCATGTACCAGTGCTAACCACTGCAGCAAAAACCAGCTTCACTGTCAAACTGCAAAAATCTAACGCCAAGCAACAACGTACAGTGAAAAGAAAACACATTCCACCAAAACACAAATGAAAAACAAACTAAATATGTCGCAGATATGGCTCGACTTTAGCGTTGTAACAACCGAGAATTGTGGTCTAAGGAGATAAATCGGCAAACTCTGCCGAAAATAACATCGTCTACTGAATATTTGATATGAAGGAACTCGCTACTCTACGGCAAATGTCTTTATGCAACTGTGAATCGCACAACAATCTTATATTGCATGATGATAATAATCATATTTAAAAGATAAAACGATATTTCAATGTATGGTTATATCTAGATATAAGTTTTAAAACGGGATGTCATTGTCTAAAAGTGTCACGTATATACAGTAGTGTGTGTGTGTGTGAACGCTCAGTGAAACACCTGATACACAAGTGCGTATAAATATCGGCAGAACTTAAAGTGATACTGACACTGACAGTTTTAAAGAATTAGAGATGTAGTTTTTTGTGTCATTTTTTGTGTGGATAATTGCTCATAAATTGAAATCCTCTGTATCACTTTGTCCTGGTGAGTCACTGATCGCCTTATTGCTCTGGCCTTGGCCCTGAGTGTTTTGTCCCACATGAGGCATTCACGTGTCCCCCTAACGAGCACATCCCACTGATTTCCACAGGAGAAAACTAAAAGAAAAAAAAAACACAACGGCCAAAGGAAACCGTTACAGTTCTGTCTGCCGTCGAACGTCCAGTGTGTTGCAAACGGAAAATTGTGGTTCTGATGTTTGTCGCCCGGTCAAACTTAAAGCGTTCACTTTGCCGTCTAAGGTGTTGAACTGCAACCAGAACTTCTTGCAAATGCTTTTCAAACGTTTTCTTCTGCTGAGAAACGAGGGCCGAGCTGTGCTCACAGCACCCTCTGCTGGACGACGAAAAGCTTTTTAATGATGTGTGGTCATATTCAATGAAAAGTGCATGCATGGAACTACTTTGGGGTAAAAAAAACATGAATTTTAACATGAATATTTTTAACGCCGCACCAGGTTAGATTAAAATTTGCAGCATTAGTTCTGTGAAGATCTTGTTGAAAACAAAGCTAAATTGGTATGAAAACAGAAATATCTCTGAGGAAATCAGCAGCGATAGCGGGTCCTAATCACGTATACACACATAATCTGAATTTGGGATTGCCTTGAATTATTGGCGAAATTTCAAGCACGGATGTTTTTGAAGCAAAAGAAAACAAATGTACTGAGGGTTCGGCTCAGCTCGGGAGTCCCGTGACGGTGCCGCCGTTATCCGGCCCTGACGCTGAAGGATGTCGCCGCGCTGAATTCATTTAAAAGTGTAATTAAACCTGGAGTGAACATTAACGCTGCATTGATTTGTGGTGGATACACTTCATATATATACAGAGCAACAGTCGCTCCCTGGATGGAAACAAAAGGAACAAGGAGCATAAATCTGTGCTGGGTGTTACGGTGAGGAATGTGGCGACTGTTGCCATGGCGGCACGCTGCCCGCCGTGTGGGGAAACCACACACTAAATGAACGTGGCCGAGACTTTAACACTACGTCACATTAATGGGTATTAAGAAACCTAAGTGTTTCCTTCCATGTGGATGAGGTGAGGTATACACTTCATATTTTATCCTGCTAATACTGAGTTTGCGCCCGCCGCTATTCCAAATTCTTCTCGTCTGTCCCGATGAGTGAATGGTTGAGAAAGATAATTATCCAACACATTAAGAAGAAGAAAAAGAAACAAAACCTTAAAAATAAATTACAACCACCTTTTAGCCGATGCTCTCGCTCTCTCTCTCACACGCACACGCACACATACACACGCACTGCAACAGACCTTCCAAATCAGCAGAAGCTGTAAACACAGAAGGCGTAAGAGATAAGATGTCTGTCCACGGAAGCTCCTCTTCAGTTTGTGGATCTTTTATTCCAAGTTGTTTGTTATTTTTTTTTTTTACCATGAATGAAGCAAAAGTGACCGTTCTTCAGTTGTTGAGGACGTGGACAGACGCAGGACGAGGGAGGGGGGGGGGAAACTTCAACGAGGTCCAGGCTAATCCCAAAATCCAAAAAACACTCAAATCATCAAACTTCAGTAGCAGAATACAGTGGGTGGAAAGGTCCACGTAGGCAGCAGATTTGTAACAGAGGAATTAACGTGTGCGGAAAAATGCCCAGGAGTTGTGGGACCACAGTAGGCAGTCCTGGTGTACTACAGTACAATGGTGGGGTTTGAAAACCTTCAAGTCAACTAGTGCTTTCGGAGAAGTAGTTGCGTTAGTAGCCGAGTGTGCGGTTCGAGCGAGAACATTGTGACGTGGACATCAATCGTCCTTCGAATTGTCAGTGACCGTGACCACGGGGGACGAGGCGGGACTGCGGCTGCGCTTGTACAGGCGGTAGCCCTTCCGGCAGAGCAGGACGAACCAGTACACCTGCGGCGCCAGGATGCACGAGCTGCCCAGGTTGGTGGCGAGCGGCAGGTGGAAGGGCACGCTGTAGAGCGGGATTCCGTAGTGGCGGCCGTACATCCAGTACATGTAGGGGAAGAGCGCGATGCGGCACATGAAGAACATTAACAGTACCATACCGCCGTTGGCCTTGTGCAGCCAGCAGTTCTGAAGGTTGAGCTGGTGGAGGAGAAGAACATAACAGGGAGGGGGTGGAGAAGAGGGTGTGGATGAATAAACCCTTTTCAAGTAGCACTTAGAGAATCTTTGAATCATTAAGTTTGATCTTGTATCGATGTACAGAACATAAATATGTCCAGTCGAACGTGATCTGGTTTGGGTTTTTGCTTGTCTCGTGGGTGTGTTGAGATGATTGCTCGTTAAAAAACACAAAAACCTACTCATTCCTTCACTTATTTTGTGTTTAATCACTCTATTTTCCATTGTTTTAGCAACATTTTAATCTACAGTACGTACCTGGTGTTATTTTAAATTGTGAAGCCCTGTAACATTGAAGTAAACGAATAATTCCTGGCCTATGTTTTCATTACAAAGATTTCTATCTTATTTTGGAGGGATAAGCACTGCTGCTGCTGCTGCTGCTCACACACAGCAGTAGAAATGTGCGGCAGAGTCGTTTGTTCGTGCTGATCCAGTCCAAAGGAGGGCAGCATTTTTTTTCTTTTAAAAGAAAGAGAGCTTCAGCTCTGCACTTCCACTCTGCCGCCACCAGATGTCAGTAAAGACGCGAAAGCCCACACGGTCCACTGACTTCACAGTGGAACACATTAAGGCTCTTTCTATTCTTAGACTCCTGCTTCTCTTAGACAAACTGCCTTCGACCCAACATATGTGCTTGTCTTAAGTATTGAGATGTAATGGCCACTGTACGAGTACGTGAGCAGAACCAATGACGGCGCTGACTGCGAGGACGTAAACAGACTCTTAGCCCAATGTTTCCTTCGCCTTAATTATTGATGGTACAGTGACAAGTAACTTGATTAAATGGAGGTGGGTTATTTTGATACAATGCACTGCATCACCTGAGCAGAGGCTGCACGGATGGATTTGTGATGCTAGCTGATGGCTTAAGGTCACAGCATACATTCATATACTACTGTACATAAACATCGCAATAACAAAAGAGGGTTCAATATCTTTGTGGGGGAAAGGTCATCTGGTTTGTTGCAGACGGAACAGAGAACTACAAATCCGCCGCACCGCATGTGTTCTCTGCTTGTCTTGAGCTGCTGCTGTGAAGCAACATTTGTGCATAATGTAGCAACTCATTTACAGCAATATCTGTATTCATTTATATCAGAATTTCCCCAAAACTTACACTACAATACAATACAATCACATGTCGACTAAAAGGTTGGAGAAATACAGCAAATTTGTTTAGAGACCCAAATAAAACCCATCTGTGGGCCGAGCCCTGGTGTAGTCTTTGGGAATCAGTGGGTTAAACTATTGTTAGGTAGCATTATTCCCAGATGAGTAGTTACTTGCGTAGTAGTAGATGGCACACAAGATACTATCACAACAGCGCAATAAATGTCTCTCTGTGGACTTGTTTTCACGCTATTATCATAAAGTTTTGATGTTGTTACATCCCTAAAAAAAACGTACTTACATGAATGACTTACATGAATGAGTTTGGTGCCTCTGTTTATCATTCACTGACTAAACACCTTAGTGACGGAGATTTTGGCTAAGATTAAATCACACAGCTAATCAAGCTGATGTTAGCTCCGCGGTGCGACTGCTCCAGTTGTGAATATCCCTCACTTTATCGTTCCCTTCCAAGTGTGTTGGAGAATCTAAGTAAAAACTCAAAAGACATTCAGTTTGTCTATTGTGGGCTACTGTAAAATCTCCAAAATGGCGTCCTCGGCTCCTGATATTGATATTTAAGTCTCATTCGGAGCGACTGAGAGATTCGACACACAGCGGGACAGAGCTACAGCTTATGTGTCGAGACCTGGATTCTCTTCAGTGAGGGGAGTCGCCATTAACCCACAACCTCATTTCATGATAGAATAAGCTGGTGGTGGTTAAGATATGAAAAGACTGCACTATTTACACACACACGAGCACTGCGTGGTGATGGTTGCTAAGCTATGATTGAAAATGTAATGTCTGTCCAGTA
The DNA here is from genome assembly GCF_958295425.1 of Solea solea. Taxonomy (NCBI): domain Eukaryota; kingdom Metazoa; phylum Chordata; class Actinopteri; order Pleuronectiformes; family Soleidae; genus Solea; species Solea solea. The sequence continues at coordinate 3,483,941 of NC_081137.1, forward strand.
AATGATTGGTCACATTTGATGTGGTAGCTGACCTGTGGTGCCTTACCGCACAGTATTTCTACTGTTAATGGCTTTAAAAAAGACTTTTTAAACAGATGTATGACTTCCCGGTCCATGTCTGGTGTATGCACACGTCTGCTCCGTCTCACCTGAATAAGTATCTTCCCCAGGGAGACAAAGGGAGTGCTGAGCTCTGTTAGAAACAAGCAGCCGATGAAGAAATCCCCGAGGTCCTTTCTGAAGAACTGAGGAACAGACAAACAGAGCGCACACGGTGTGAGCAAACAAACGTGAGCATGGAAACAAACACAGCTGACGTTCAAGGACAACGGCTGGACGTGGTACAGTACAAGAGATATCAACAGACGCAGAGCAGCGTCATCAAAAATACTCGGAAACCTTTTGCTTTAATTAAGTTTAAATAACGTGTTGGTTCCCTTTTGTGAAGCCAATGTGAAACAGTCAACAAAACACGACATGAATTAAGGCTTTCAGTTAACAGCTCTATTATAGTTGAGGGAGGACACGTCAGTGTGAATCTGTCGTGACAGAATAGGATCTGTGCAGTCACAGCCACGACCCCCCCCCCCCCCCCCCTCCCCAACAGCAGCACACTGAAGGTTTGGTGCAAACTTGAATGTTGTCACTGAAACAAGTCTGCCTCAGTCAACAATGGAGGTGTTGATCTCCTCTGCAGTTGCTGTTAGTGAAGTATATCTGTCCGTCTGTTAATCAAATAACCGTTTGACAGGCTTCGAACTTGCCAGGGGACTTCATAACAGCACCAGTTTATTGTGACATTGTATGGATAAGCAAAAATGCAAGAGATATCAGAAGAAATGGCAAAAAACGCCACTCCTGCCCCACAGCGGTGCACCAACAGATATTTGATTCATCTGCCCGTTAATCTCAAACACAAAAACAGACAATAACCAGACACATATTGAATGTGTGCTACATTAGTTATCTTAAATTAAGTCTTTAAAACAACCTCGGACCCACAAACAGGTTTGGTACAGATGCCACACCAACAGATAAGTGGTCAGTTCTTTTCATAATCCATAAAATTGGTCTAAAATAGATTAATTTATCTGATTTTCATTTTTTTTTAGCTTCTTAACTGGTCTGTGACAGTAAATGTAAACATTGAGACATTTGAGGACGGTTTCCAATCGAGGTTTGGGAAAAAACCATGAGGCATTTTTCAAAACGTTTCACAATTTTCTGACATTTTATGCATCAAACAACTTCATTTTTAAAGAAGACAACTAAATAATATTAACTGATAGTGAAAATAATAGTTGCAGCCTTAGGAAATCCTTTCTTAGGGTCCGTTGTCATCCAGGTAAAGCAAAGACTCGCGAGATAGCCTGTATCTGTATTTGTTTAATCATGTGACATTTTACACCCATCTCCTTTTCTTATTTATCTAGAGTATTTTATCTGCGATGGAGCCTCTTGTGAGTCTTTAATAAAGTTTGAATTGAACTGAATATGGTCTATTGGTGTAGGATGTGAAATTACATCAATCCTGTTTCATAGAATTGACACCAGCTCTCAATTCTATTTTTAAAAATCCAGTGCAGTGTGCAAACCGTCTGCAAGTCTATGCTGATGAATAAAAACCTAAGAGAGTCAACAGAGGTTTGTTAATCTCTTAAACAAAGGAGAAAAGTACAAATATGTACTGTGCTCTGGGGTTAGTGTTTGCAGCCTGCAGCCACATGTCCATATTGGACGGAGCATGTAATCCTAAACTGAAGACGTCTCACTCCACCACAACTTCATGCCGAGATAAAAGGCAGGGGAGAGATGGAGTGATGGACCAGAGGAGGCAGCGATGTCCTCTGCATTAGTAATGAACCGAAGCTTTCAAATATTGACCAGTGGTGTGGTGGTGATGTGTGGTTGGAGAGGCCGTCCTAGAATAGGTGAGGCGGTCCAGATGGATAAAGAGACTCCTGACAAAAGCACTGTCCGGTAGTCTAGCATCGCTGTGTGCCGACAATGAATAAGGCATGAGCGGCTCCAGACGTGGCCTCGCCATCTGCCCCGTGAAAGAATGACTGAGACCACAGAGGGGAAACATTACACCACCACCACGCTCCACAAACTACCTGGCTACCACAACCTGCCCCCACCACCCCCCACACCCCCAGCCGTGTGTGTTACATTTGTACTGTATGTGTCGGTGATGTTGTGCAAAGCACGAGTTAATCTTTACCTTTCCCCCCGATTTTTTCCCCTGTGAAACAGATATTAATCATCGACATACACTGCTGGAAAAGCTTTTTGCTTGCCTTTGCACTTCTCCGCCTGAATGCTATCACTGCAACACGAGATGTCTGTGAGTGTTGACTCTCTACTATGTAGCACATTTACACCAAACGCTCCTGCATCCGCTGAGATCTCTTATAGCGTATTTAGTGGTCGTGTGCGCCCACGGCTGATTGATTTGGCCTTAATTTCCTAAATTAAAGCTGCGATATAATGTTTGAAGTCAAGCTGCAGATCGATGCTTATTGAATTTAAGAATCCAAAACAAGACAGAGGACTGCTGAGTGAGACACCATCAGCTACCCTAACACAAGGATGAGATCTTGTAGAAAGTTGATCAATATCAGTTTTTCCCTCCGTCTCTCTGATAAGTTTTGCTTGACAGAGCCAGACTTTGACAATATGTTTTTTTGCATTGGCAAAAAACATAGAACACTAAAAAAAAAAGATAATATTGTATCCATAGTGATGTGCTTAGTGCATTTTCCTTTCAAATTAAGTTTTTCAGAATTAATTGTTCAGTCCCATTTGTGTCCGACGTCCATCGACTGTCCAATGACGTGCTCTAAATTGCTATGACCCACAGAAGCAAATGTGCAAATGTGATGATTTTACGAGTAAAGCCGTAAAGTCACTCACATGTATCACTGTGCAGCTGCAATGCAGATCGTTAAAAAGCTGTGTACGCGGAACAAATACTATAAGGAGCAGGTGGTGACGGTGGAGCAATTACCATTGTCCTAAAACAGCCTGTGGTGCATCCTGTAGTATTCCCACTTCAGGTGTGACATCATAATCCCCTCAGGTGTTGTGGGTCTGCCTCACAATCTCCTCATGGTTGTATTTACAGATGACACCTGAACAAGGATGCTCCCGGATTTGATATTCAACGTATCTCAGGAGCGGTTGCTGCAATCTGAGTTTGTACGCCGTTGGATATTAGTTTGATTGAGATTCTAAAAGCTATCACTTTTCTATTTATTCTTTCCAAAGTGCAGCACCCGTAACCTGTTCTCTTGCATTTCTTTAATTTCACTCTGGTGCCCTTAGTCAGTCACCTGCCAAGTTTGAAGCCTGTCAAGAGAACCGTTGACCGTCAGACACACGTTCATTGCATTTATGGACAGATATGGCTCTTAATCTAGAACTGGGGTCTCAAACTCAAATGACCTGAGGGCCACTGAGTGTCTAGTCTGGTCAGTAGGAAGCCGGTCAAGTGGAAAAAAAGTCTAACTTTTTTAAAGAAAGCAATAATAATGTTGCAATAAGCATTTCTGTGATGACATTTTATACAATTTCCAAAGTATTTATGATGCAAAACTCATTCTGTCATAAAAAAAAAACCATACAGAATAATTATGTGGCCTCTGATCTAGAAGGAACTTTCAAAAAAAAAAATGTCCCAGCAGCTCAACATAACTTGATAAATGACACTTGTGGTTAAAATTTTTCGCCCCGAGGCAGAGATCTCCATTTTCAACTGGTGTCTCCCTGTGTGTAAACAAAGATTCAGGGTTTGGCAACAAGCATAACTGGTTTAATATCAGATTCACCTTCAGACTATAAGCACTATGATATTATCAGTATCAACCAACTGTGGAAGAAACCACTGAAGGGCAGTTTTTAAGGGCAGAATATTCCACACAGATACGGTAATATATATATATATATATATATGTGTATATATATATATATATATATATATATATATATATATATATATATATATATATATATATATATAAAAACATGAAGTAAACATTAACTTTGTTATAACATTAATTATACAGCAATGATTGTGGTCAGTGTTTTATCACCAAGGCTTAAGTGGACATTTTGACTTTTGGCTCAGTCTAAGTATCTCAGTAACCGATCATGCACAGGACCTGAACCCTTCAACTGTCACAGCTCAGTACTAAATTAATCATCGACCATGCTTATAACCGACTAATCAGTTAAGGTGTTTTTTTTCTTCTTCTTTGAAACAAGTTATTGAAATTGTCCTTAACCAAGTCTACAGAAACAACTTAGAGAATGAGGGTACTAATAAATGACTCTAATACTACGACTTTTCTGATATGTTATACATTATTTTTATTTATTACATTTTTTTTAACTATTTATTAAAAGTTTGTGATTGAGGATGTGAATCAACAATTTTAACACATTTATAGACTAAAAAACTTCTAATTTAATCAAGAAAACAATTGATTAACTCATAGAGATGAACTGATAATGAATGGTTTGGTCTTTAACCTTCTACAAGTCTCTCCCTCTGTGTTCTAATAGTTGACTGGGTAAGTCTCGACCAGCTCATGCATCACCCAGGTAAAGCAAGAGTGGCAAAAAAAAGGCTGATGAGTGAGGGAAGAGGAGGAGAAAGAGGAGTGAGGGGTTGGTGAGTGGTGAGGAGGACTGACAGCAGCTGGAGCTGAATAATGTAGAGTAATGTGATCTGGTATTGCCAACGACTGCAAGTGCAAAAACAAAAGGCTGGGTTTCTACTGCACCTGACCTGCTAACCTGGAATACAACGTGGGGAGGAGAACAACTATGTTTCACGCGTGTGGAAACGAGACCGATTGAAGGCAGTTTTTCCTACATCTGGTAAAACAATCATAACAAATAATGCAAAAGAACATGCTTGAAACTTCAGTAACTCCTTATTAAACAACACCAATGGTCTGTTTCATCAAATTTACAGGTAATGAATAAACAACAAATGCAAGCTTTAGTGCCCATTTAACAAATAAAAACTCTATTCATCTGCATGAACTCGTATGAACGTCGTTGCAGCTCAAACTTGGGTTTAACAGTTCAGTGCGCTTCCAATTCGCTGGTCATAAAGGTCATCTTGGCCCTCAGCGCTGCACTGCCCTTCTATTGTTGCCTGCTTCCTGCTTTGCCCTCTTATAGCAACCAAGTGCATATTCATTAATTAAAAACATGTTTTTTTACCCTCTTTTTTCCCTCTTCCTGTATTACAACACACACACAATACAAGGACTTAAAAAAATAAATAATAAACATAATTAGTTGCTATTTGTTCCGGGAAAGTAATCAATAGCTTACTGTTCCCTTTCCTTTTCCTGCTGTTTACTACTTTGAGGCTTGTTATTGCTTTGAAGTGACGGAGATGGAATGTAAAGCTTTCCTCCCACAGACAACAGAGAATCAGTGAGATTGTACCGTTTATTGAATAAAAGTAATTTCACGGCCAGAGCTTAACCAAGTTCATGAGGAATGATACAAAATGTGTTTAAATAGCTTATCAAAGACACTAAACCTTAAGGTGCCACCAATGTCATTTCCATTAAGTGACAATCGTGATTAAATATATCCAGTTCAGATTAGTTTGAACATGTAGTTAAAATGGTGTAACTGTGTGGTTGTACACAGGAATCCTGAATTATAATAATACAGATATTTCTAGATTTCCTGATTTCGGATTTCTGTACAGTTTGAACCATGGACTGCAGAGACTTGACGGTTACTTTTAGCCACGTCTATTTTCTGTTGGCACTTAACTATGAGGAAGTAATCGTTAGGAGGTAATGCAGTTATAGGCAGCGATTGATTTAAAAGAAATGGACTACATTACAGTAGACACTAAAAATGCATTACTGGCAGTGGACAGTATCAAAAGAATGCAGGACACATTATTTATGACGGGTGACTTTCAGCTCTCGCCAGGCTGGGGGGGGGGGGGGTTTGTACCGTAATGACTGCTTTACAGATAAAATGAGATACAAAAGAAATACATAACAAAAATGGAAAACGCCGACCAGATAAAAAATCATAAACTCTTATCCAACAAGGAACGGGTCAATGTCACTCTTTCATGTCCGATACCTGTGTCACAACGTTGAGTATTTACTGATACTAATATCAGACATTTGACCTTCTGTTTTAGCCTTTTGAACCACGAACATTTGTGCTGATGCATTTATCACCTACAGTCATTTCAAAGTCATGATTCAGTGTCCAAGTATTCTGCATGACTCAGCTCAAATTCTGCTGCTGATTTTCATTTAATTTTTCTCTTTCCAATATCAAATCCAGTGATTATGACCAGAATCAGACTGATATTGATGCTAAGCATCATATTGGCTCATCTCTAATTGAAAGCAGTCCAAACCCTTGAGATTTTGAGGTTAATCTCATGTAAAACATAAACAATTTAGTGCCGTTTAAATAGAGAACTGGTTAATCTAAGGCGGTGCCACAGGTACAGTAGAGGCCGAGTGACATGAACAAAGAGACAACCACAGTCTTTAACGCCTACAGCTGGAGCTCTGCTGGTGTTGACGGGGTAAAAAAAGAAGAAGAAAAACTTCACAGGCAACACTGCCAAAAATACAGTAGGCGCTAATGTGTGTGTGTGTGAGCTCACCAGTGTGACAGGCAGCAGGATGGTGAGCAGGGCGATGTGATGCAGCACCAGCAGGAACTCTCGGCGAATGAACGAGTTCACGGTCCTCAGCGAGTGCTGCTTGTAGTCCTCGTGCCCTTTGACACGGAAGCGGTAGTAGTGACTGAGGTACATGGCAAAGATGTCGTACGTCATGTACGGCACGCCGTACCAGATGACGAAGTACGTGGCCAGCCAGTGACTGAAGAGTAAAAGGACAAAAAAAATACATATGATTATGTGACAAATTTAGAATTTAGTGGCAGAAATGGAATAAACTACCCAAAAGTATGTTTGTATAGGATTATATTTGCTCTGGGATGCTTGGTTTTCATTGCCTTAGAATAAGACTTTGATCAGTGCTTAAGGAAAGGCCATCTCCTGCGATGGACCGGCAACGTGTCCTGCCTTTTACCCTTTTCACCCTAATGTGATTTTTCATGTTTAAATACTGTAGATTCTCATTTATCCAGGTCGCTGTTGTCCAAAAGTCAATAAATCAGAAGTAGGTGGACTTGAAAGTTTTCTTAAAGATGTTGTTAATTCTGCTGGCACGGGGGGTCAAGCACACTCCATCATGGCCGACCCACATCATCCTCTGAGGAACCAGTTCACGATGCAGATTAAACAGCTTGAAATGTAATTTATTCTTGCATTAATCAGTCTTCTTCGTGGATCTTAAATGTGATTCTGTTGTTGTATTCATCTGTTTGTTGTGTTATGTACTGGTGATGTTTATATGTGACTGCTGGCTCCCTGAACCTTGTGTTCTGGAACTGGAGAAGCCTCTACAAAATCCTCTTGGATGAGAAGTGAAAGCCTTCAACGAAACTCCATGTCCAGTTGCTGCTGATTCAGTGACTGTGGACAAGGCGGGAAGGCAGCTCGGGAAACGAATTGACATTAAAGTGTGCGATACAAACTGAAGCTGACGTGACTATTTGCGTGAGGGCCACGAACCAGTTCACCATCCAAATAACTCATGTTGTACAACAGTTGCATACAGCCACCGGGATTCGCTCACGGTGCCACACTCGCTGCCCTTGCTGGAATCTAATTGACGGCGATGGGTCACTCTGACAAAGAGCTTTAATCCCTGCACATGCAGACCATCATTCACCTTACGACTCTCCTTCACGCGAGCCTGCGTGCGCAAATCAAGCTTATGTGCAAACGGTATGATAAACAGCCCATATGGCTGTGGCATGCTAATGAGCAAGCAAACTACAGTGATGGTTAATTATGTGGACAGAATGCAGTAAAGCCGCAAGGCAGAGCTGAGCTAGTGACCTCTGACCTCTCGCTGGGTTCTTAAGGTCAGAGGGTGGAGATTAAGAGCATTAAGGCACAACAAACAGCTCAGGGAGGAATGAAGGCTGCATGAGTCATTCCTGTTATGAATACAGTTGCTCCTTTACTGTTCGAATGTGTGTAACGACACTAGAATTCCCAGCGCTGTATCGATACCCACAATAAAACTAAATGTATAACGACTAGAACAACACAATTTATAAGTTGTGTGATGTATTTGGCTGTATATTTGCTGTGCTCCTGGTGACCCGTCGTCACATTTTTGATTCACTGCTGATCAAATAGAGTTGTATGGTTGGCTGCCGCTGTTTCTGTTTTTTTGGCAACTCAGCTTTTCTCGGCTTCAGTCAAGGACTTTAAGATAAAAATAACACTTTCAGACACAAATAATTATGTTTAGTCTGTTGAATAACACTGACTGTCTGTCTGTAACACTGACGACATGCAAACCAGTATCTATTCCGATAGAGGAGCCATTGAGCAAGACAGGAATTAAACCATCTTGTTTGGCTGGATATATTTGTATAAGAGTGCTGAATTGTATGGAGTAGACCACTGTTTCCCAAATTTTAGACCCACTTTTTAAAGATGGCAAACTATCGTGACCCAAATCACAATATTTATCGCAATTTCTGCATAACATAGCAACATTTTCTCAGCCTATCTGTAACACAAGAAATCCTTTTTTAATTGATGTATGGTAAATGAATTACAACTTAATTTTACACTTATGTTAAAGGTTAGGAAGATTTTACACAATTGTTTGGGGACCTTACTAGCTAAATCTCCCTGAAACCGATCTGTGTGTCCCAACCCACAGTTTGGGAATCACTGTTGTAGGCCATGTAGTCTTTTTTTGTGCTCAGGTAACACTGTAGAGCAGCATTTAAAAAAGAATACAATCATCTCTGACATTGTTTTTGATAGTGATACTGATATATGATAAAGTAGAGGTTTGCAGAGTGCGTGAATCTATACTCTCATCAGCTTTCACATTATTAGCATATTAGTTTTCACGTGGAAAGTGGAGAATTAACTACTGGAGCACCTTTGAAAAGTTACTGCAGCCGATGAGAAGGCTAAATTAAATGGCAGATTGTGATGGAGTATTAGGGCCTTCATGGTCCAACTCATGTGTGTGATAAGCTGCAGGCCATGTGCACATCATAGGACAGCAGAACTGAGCAGCATTGTGAAGGATTTAAGCCGGTGGATGAAGGGGAGCGGCGGTGGAGATTAGCGGCCTGAAACGGGGCCTGCCTGGGTCTGGCCGGCCGCTGATTCAGTGGGATTAATACGCTAGCATTAGCTTAGCCTCACACACATTCAGTACGGGGAGGCAAACACTATGCTAACACCAACGTGCTGCCAGGTAGCTGATATGGAGGCAGGGAAAGATACGGCACACAAAACACTGTGCTGCACATTCTCAATGGAGAAGACAGGAAACATTGCATTTCTGAGCACAATTAATCAAAAGTGCTGTTTCCTCTGAGAGGAAAAAGGCAGCAGATAACATTTTTTAAAATGTGAGACCCTTTTAGACACTTGTTAAAGTTACTGAAACATAACATTACCGTTGTTTAAAGTGCGCAAAAGAACAGAACACAATAACAGTCGTGTTGGAGAACCCTTCCGAGACATAAAGTGAAGCAGCACCACAGTTTCATGAGAGAGGACTGATGATATGAAGTCTAACCTGTCGGTAATGACGTTGTCCCTGCATGATGACACAATGATGACTCCTGCTGTTGTTGCCATGATGGCATGGATGGACGACACCAGTCTGAGAAAGAGACAGACACATGGAAAGATAGAAAGAGAGAGAGAGAGAGAGAGAAGGATGGTGTTAAGTGACTGAGCCAATACATGAACATTTGTAAAACACACTCAGGGCAACTACAGTACAAAAAAACATGAAAAATACCCAGAAATCTACATCAGTGAAGCTCTTCTGTCAACCACCCATCCATCATCCCCAATGCTTATACTTTAAGGGTCTTGCAGGGAGTTGGTGCCAATCCCAGCTGACCTCGCTCAAGTAGTACAGTAAACCCCGGACAGGTCACCAGCCGAACACAGGGCCAACATAAAGAGGTGTTTATGAATGCATCAATTCTGCTCCAGACACACTTCCCATTCACTTTACACCAGCGCGTCCCAGCCATGAAAGTTGAGAGGTTTGGCTGCTGGCGCCGAATTTGCTTGAAAACCAAGGGGACAGCGTTTTAGTCTTGACGGGCAGAAATGGAGACCTTTTGAAAATGATGACACAGTGACCCCCGCGTTCACTTCCTGACTGGATTTTATCAGCCACAACTTGAGTATCAGCCGTGAAAAGTGCTGTTAGAACTTTCAGCTTCACCTTGTTGCGAAGCAGAAACGACTGCTCTGCTCTGTGGATGCAGGTCACTTCTGAATCACTCGTCTAGACGCAGAATGTTTTCGTTTGAAAGTGCTGTTTTCAAATGTAAATGTGGTACTACGGGTGTGCCCAGGGACAAACGACCATTCACACATAGGGGCAATTTAGAACCTGACTGCATGTCTTTGGACTGTGGAAGGAATGAGGCCCACCGTAGAGACGAAGAACCCTTCACACCTCTCATATTCTCACATTCACACCTACGGTCAATTTAGAATGTCCAGTTAACCTCTGCATGTTTTTGGACCGTGGAGAACCTGGAAAACGTCCACGTGGACACAGGGCGAGCCGCTACTCTGCCGTGTGCCCCTGGAAGCTTGAGTGTCTAAAGAAAAACCTGCAAAGACACAGGAATACCAAAGGGGACAGTCCAACCCACATTCAAACTGAGAGCCTTCTTAACCTGAAACAAAAAAGAGAAGAAAATATAAAGGATTCCTGTTTGGTTTAGCATTTTTGTTTTGTTTGTTTTTGTTTTTTTAAGGGGTCCCTTAAGGTAAAGTAGCCAACCAGTCAGATCTGCAGCTTCAGTGAGCCTTCCTGTTATTAGTACTGCTCAGTGCTGGACTTTCTTCATCTATAAACAGACCTGTGACATAGGAGAACTTGATGCATCGCTATTTGAAATATCACTGTATGAGGTGGCATCTATCTTAAGAGTATACTAATATACTAGTATACTATACTGAGAGTATACAAGTCATAAACTTATGTGACCTGTTCAATAGTGACGTCACATGGCCAAATTAAAACCCCAGTACCGGCAGAGGGTTGCTAGAGGTTTTTTCCACTAATGGTGCAACAGAATGTTTTTTTGTCCATTTAAAAGGGATGGTGAATTATGTCACCAATTTTATTCAAACTATGAATGGCTGCTTTTGCTCAGACCAGCTCTCTCTCGCTGGCTGTTCTCCAACTTGGCAGCACTGAGAGTAAGCTGCTTAGAAATCAGAAAACATGTCATTTATTCCCCCAGCACTCGCTGCAGCAATAATATAAAGTCACCCCTTTAACACGTCAAGTTGTTTCGGAATGATTTAAAGTACGACCACATAGGTACACGGCACCAAAATTGGCAGCTGCAGCATGATACTGCTTCAATTACCAGGCGGCTAAAGTCAAATAAAATAGCAATTCCCTTCCCTTTTCCCCATGTAAGGATGTTAACAGTCTGTAATTATTAATATTATAAAAAGACCACAGACCAGTGTTTCCCACATTTTCTATAGTTGCACAAACTTTTTAACAATGACAAACTACAGCGACCCAATTCATACCTAAACTAATAATTGTGACCAGGGCACAGTTGTGCATGCTGCAAAACCCAATATTATTTTGAACTGGTAAACCAGATATTTCCAGTTTGATAAATGAAACACAGCTTCATTCTATGCATGTTATTTTAAATATATAGTGCATTAAATGCCGGAAAGAATTCTGCAAATCTATTTGGAGATTCCAGAAATTCCGAGGTCAGATGGAGGGTTCCATCATGATATGGTTCGGTTTGGTACAGTATGGTACGAATTGAAATGGTACCTTTACTTGGCAGGCAGGGTCTGGGCTGTGCTGGATGCCAGAAAATAAAACAATAAGTTAGAAATAGTACTTTTTGTTTGCACACACACACCCCCATTAGTGATAGTGATTTGACCTCTGCATTTAACCCATCCTTATGACACACCAGTAGCTTGCTCAGGGGCATAGCCCTCGACTCCTCCCGGGATTGAACCAGTGAGTGAGCTTCCTGTTACAAGCCCAAGTCCTTTCCTCTTGGCCATCGGCTGTATATCTTGGTACTATTTATATGGAAACGCATAACGAATATTGTTTCTCTAATCGGCAAATGTAATATAATGTGGGGCAAAACAAACCCCAGCAGTGGATTTGTGGGTTTTCCTGCTTGAACCTGGTCACCATTCACGCCAGTGTCTACTGGGCATGTGGCCACGACACCAGCACCAGCAAAGCAATGAAGGACCACATGACCAGAAAACCCCACAGGTCTGAGCTGGAAAATGCTAACTGGCTTCCATCGCTCACCTTCAACTCTACACACACACACACACACACACACACACACACACGGACACATTTTACCCCCACTCGACACTGCATTCTAGAGCTGTATGCTGGCATACTCAGTCACAAGACCCTGATTTTACACAGCCCATTCATTGTGTGTCCGCCAATAACCTCTCTCCCCCTCTCTCTCTCACTCTGCTGATGAAAGGTTCAGGTTGACGGGGTGAGGAGCGTGCAGAGGGGAAAAAGGGAAGAATTCTTTGCTGCCTTGTTCAGCGATGTTGTCTTTTCTTTCCTGCTGTGTCAGGCCGGCCAACGACCTCGACTTCCCTTTCGTTCCAACCGAGTCTTCCCACTGAACGTTTCATAAAACACGCACCGTTTGCTCACAGTGTCTGGCAGTGGAGTCAGGAGTTGTGCTTCTCCACTATCTCACCATCTCAGCCCTGTAAATGTATGATTTGTGCAATGACCAGTCAGGCAGTAAATAAACCGTTTCAATATCCCCCGTCTCCAGATGATCAAATGTGTTTCAATTTGAAACCCAAAAAGCAGATAAAGTAAATGGAAGATAGAACATAATTAACTGTGTCGGATCATGGATAGTTATATTCATTATCAGTTCATTGGCAGATGATTACCTTCTATCTTCCAAGTATTGATAAATAGCTACAGATGTATATATGGACAAGTTAAACATCGCAGACGTTGGGCTGCCGCCAGATTTATTTAATGATTGATCAACTATTTATTTGGTCAATAAAATGTTGAAAAACTTTGATCAGCATTTCCCAAACCTCGCAATGAGGTTTGTCAACAAACCAAAATTACGGAAAGTATTCACATTTAAGATGCTGAAAAAGCTTGATTTTTTTTATATGAATCAATTAATTGTTTGAGCCGTACATTGATGCTTGTGTTGCACTTTTTAAAGTTCGGTCACTCGTATGAGAAAACTCAAATGATAAAGGAAATTGAGATAATTACAGAGAATCACAATTTTTAAGAAAAAAAAAAAACGATAACTCGCTCGATCCAAGCCTGAGATGTGAGGGTTAGAGCAGCTTCAGTCCATATTAGAGGCTAGTTTAGTGGTGGAGAACAAACAGTGTGAATTCCCCCGAGGCTGATACGCTTGTAAGAACAACATTTTCTGCTCGATGAGCATTAGCAAAATTAGTAGACGCATTTATTCAGGAGCAGGGCTTGATGTTTTCCAGCGCGTAGCTAACTCAGCAGTCGGCTCTGACCGAAGCTCAGAGGAGGATTAGCGAGAGTGACAGCGTCCAAATGAGCACTGAACTGAGCTGTGCACATGTAAGCAAGTCAAACTGACTGACAAACACACACGCACTATGTTAATTATTACTACTCTGCAGCTCAATACCCTTGAGATATTAAGTTACCAAAGTGGCTGTAAATGAACATTGCGTTGTGGGTTATATTTCTATCCGTTTTCATGTATTTGGTGTAATATTCAAACCCGAGAAATGTCACTTCCTATGTGGAGCAGTGAAGAGCTCCCCGGTGGATGTGAGGACACGATGATGTCAGAGGATGTGAACCATGAAAACCATGAAACTTCTCAGAATACACACACACACACACACACACACACACACACACACACATCACACCACTCAGAGACTAAATCAATTTGACTCACGCGGACACAGATAAAATGTTCTCACTGTACCAAGTCTATCAGGACTCACTGTACACTTATACAATGTAAATCTTTACTGTGTAATCTTCTTCAGTGTCAGTGCTTGTGAGGATACACACATGATATGGTTAGCATGTCTTAGCTCAGCTTTTCACAAGTTATACAAGGGTTTTTGCCCTTTGAGAAATTTGAACACATAATAATTAACTGCTTTCTTTGGATTTAAGTAAGGAGAAAATATTAGAGCTGCAACTAAAGATTATTTTCATGGTTAATGAAATACTTGTCTGGTCTGTAAAATGTCCGAATATGTTGAAGACAAATGTTCCGTTTTGTGCACAAACCAAAAATGATTCAGCAAAGAAAGCAGAAAATATTCACATTTAAGAAGCTGAAAATCAGAGAAATTATTGAAAGAAAGAAAAACACTGATTAAACGATCAGCAAAATGGTTGCCGAATAATTTTGTAATCGAATAATCACTGCAGCCCTGGCTGAAACTGAAAAATACTTTCAAAATCAATTATTCTGTCATCACATCAATTAGCCGTTTAGTACAAACGGCGTAAAATACCACTCAGAAAATTTGGTAAAAGAAATGTTAAATAAATATTGGGAGTTCGTTCCCTGGGATAAGCAGTAGGTGGGGCCAAAGTGCAGGTAACCAAAGAAGGACGAGATGTCGCAACTTGATGTAAATAAAGTACGAACGAAATGTCTGTGAATAAATAGCATTTCTTTTTGGCTAAAGTCAGGGAACGTTATTACTCCACGCGCAAACTGGGGTGACATTTCAGTCACACGACTTCTACATATTAACCTTTATTTGCTGACTCGGGTTCCACAGCACTTACATGCATTAATCATTAACTGATTTGCCCAATTTACATTACAAGAACTTTGCGCTGTATTTCAACGTTGCTTTTCCAAGTTTCATAATGAGCAAACTGAAATGACGCTTTTAAAAAGGATGACGGGAATCCACCATGAGATTTCCAAACCTCAATCCAAAGATAATCAGTTCACAGAGGAGCAAATCAATTAGAACACATTCACATTTCAGAAGCTAAAAATCAGAGTATGTTAAAAATGTTCCTGAAATTCCACCCAAACTAAAACAGTAAATTCTGCAAAACTGGATAATTATTGATACTAGCCGAGTTGAGTTTTTCTATTTTCATAACAGTTATGTACATATCCTCCAGCCAGTACCGGCACTTCTTAATTTGACTATTTTGAGTAACGGCAGTTTTATGTGTGTACAAGTACTTCACACAAGATGCTTGTACTCGGTTATCTCTCCAGTTCATTATTTTGCCCCAGGATAATAATTTGTCAGGGTGCACTACGTGACGTTCACCCATATTTGCGAGAGTCTAGTGTTTGTTTGTAATGTCTAAGGTCTGAATTTGTATTGTTAAACAAGAACAATATCTATTCAGGCAGACGATCTGCGGTGGAATGAAATAATTAGAACAACAATATCTATTAATTGTTCATTAAACATTTTTCACTAATGTTTAATTATAGTTTGGACTGTGTGCCTGAAGTTTAAATCATTGACTAAAATGTTCAGGATGATCGAATTATGCACAGTTTTCACTAACAGACTTTAATACAGACTAAATGTGTAAATAGATGTTGTGAACCACACTTAAACCCTCTGGTGTCTTTTATTCACTGGAGATTTTCAGGCTTTACTGTGTAATGATTTAGTAATACTGACACATACACACCTCATATGGATAAGAGTACCATAATGGCACATATTGTTTTACCACTTTATGCACTGCCTTCAGCCATACATTTGCTTTATTTTTGTCATATTTCTATGTTGTCACTGACATTTGCCCACAGGAAGCTACATTCATCCTTATCGTAGAGGTTATTAAGGGATTATAAGACTGAAGTAAATCAAAACCATTACGTTAATAGATACTAGTGACCCTTCTAAAACGCCAAATGGCTGAAATAACTTGACAAATATTGTGATTAAATACAAAGACAAGGTCAATTTAATGCATTTAAGTCAGGTAGAGGGGGGGGAAAACAAGCAACATTTCAAGAAGCTAACTGGATGAGCAGCACCGTTACTAGCATCAAGCTCAGATGCTATAGAGCCGCGGCTCCATTACGTCAGTGTGGATTTAGTTGCGTTAATATTGGACAAAAAGTGATGCATTTAGAGTCACAGTTACCTCTCGCTGACCAGCACCACGTCCGCATCGCTCCAGTGTTTGAACACACACGGCAGGATCCTCCTGAAGGCGAAGAACAGACCGGGGAAAACTACGGCGCCACAAGCTAAAACTTGCAACATCCTGCCTCGTATTTTTCCTCTAAAACCTGCCCGGAGATGACACTCTCTCCCTGCCGTCCCTCCGACTCTTTCGGCCGTTCACACGCAGCAGTGAGGCATCTTCTTGCGGCCGGACTTGGATGCGTTTCAGCCGGGAACAGTCCAGTTAACCATCCGAGCTCACACACTCATACATAGAATACACACACATACGCGCGCGCACACACACACACTCGTACACTCAGCGGCAGCGCCAATGTCGAGTTAACAGTAACTGAGTATAAGTCACGTCCTGTGAGCACTGTCAAAATAAGAGTCCTGACCCGGTCCCGGAACTATTTGTAGTCGACGCAGGAACACCAGCATTGCGACCTTTTATTTTGAAGGCAAAACTTTACTTTTTCTTTTTAAATCAAGAAAATTGAATGGAAAAAAGGACACATAATGAAAAAAGTGAACAAAGAAGAAACAAAGACATTCAAAAGGGTTCAAAATGATTAAATTAAAGATCCAGTGTTTTCTCAAACATTAAATAAACACTATTTCACAACTCTCACAGTTTTCTCTTTCTCCTTTTGTTTTGTACCATTTACATCTGTGAATATGAAACTTTTCATATTAAATTAAGATTGAAGAAGAAAGCAGATTCGGCCTTTGGCTGAGTACTGAGTCATAAGAACCTACTACCCAATGATATAAAGCTGAAATATATTTGAGACTATTTTTGATTATCCTGAAATTCATATAATTCCACTTTTTAAAATGTTTGCTGCTTAGTTAATTCAGTGTAATAATACATATGTATAGGAATAAAGTACATATCGTGAATATACAGTAAGATACAAAAATATGGATTGTTGTTTGGACAACAAACAACGTCAAACAATGATTTATTAAAAACTTATATTGAACAAAAATCAGCTCCAACAGTTTATATTTTTACTTTTTCCTATTCAGTGACACATGAAAACATTATCATTTAATTTGATAAAATCTAAGAAATACTGAAATTTTAATGGTGAATGTTGTGTCGAGGTGTATCAATAGCGTGCCATGGATTTATTACAGGAATGTTTTCTGAAATTGCTGCTTCTGTAAGTGAGCTGATAGCAGTGTTGTGAAGCCCAAATCAAACAGAATGTTTGTTTAAATGATTGACCTGGTTCGTACAGGCCCGTGCTTATCAGTCAGTGCTGAACAGAGACTATCAGCCATCAGATCTCACTATCAGTTGTCAGGTAAGCACTGCTTTTAAAGTCAATTGACCCGACTTCACTGGTCTTGTTGGACAGTGTCTGATGACCGTGCGGCATCAAGATTCACCGTGATGTAACAGAGCATCTACGTTACACAACAACACTTCTACATACACATTCAAGTTTCAAAGGGAAAAGACATTTTTTCTTTTCTCGATTGCTGTTTTATTTGTTTAAATTCATGGTTCCCAACCTGGGGTCCAAGCTGCCCTCAGGGGGGCGCCAGAGATCACATGCACAATTATATGTATAATACATTCAGAAAATCCCAATCACACACTCTATTATTTGAAATAGTCACAGCGAATACTGTGTACTTTTTTTGACACACTTTGAGGCGTGGGAAGGACAGGTACGACCAAAAATAATTGTATTGCTAGTTCTTTAATTCTTTTTTTAATGCACATTTTGATGTGTCATCACCTGCTGCAGAAAATGTCTGGCCAAGCTAAATTACCAAACTACTAAAATTACCAAACACTCAAGGCAAAAGTTTTTATCCATATACAATGAGAAAAAAAATATAGAAACACTTGTAATTATTCACATTATTCTTTGTAAAGTGTGGGTTCAGGTTTTTCTTTAAGAAAAAAAGGGTGGAAACCTATGATTTAAACAATCATTGCATAAAATAGTTGGTGATAATTTGAAAAAATGTAATTATTTTGAAAGAATAAAGACTAAATAGAACCTTTAAACTTCCCTAATCCTTAACGGTTTGCAAATTTTGAACTTTAGTATTTTTTGTTTTCCCCCTAGGCTGCAACTGACATTTATCTCTCGTGATAAAATAATAAATTACCCATAAAAATCTGCCACGACACCAGCTGTCAATCAAACTCATATGTGCTGCACTTTGTCTTCTATCTTCCTCGAAATAGGAACACAGTTTACAAAATCAACATCATGTGCTAATGAAGAAGAGCAGAAATTGGCAATTGATGTTCACTGATGATGTAAACTCAAGTGGGAAGTTCATTTTCTCACAGACTTCCATTCAAACTGAGTTCACTTTGCAACTAATGGAGTCTCCCTCTGGTGGTTATTCAGTATATTGTTACTGTTGGGTTGGTTTCGGGTAAGATATTTCATTGCAGGTGTACAGCGACAATAAAGAATCTAATCTAATACTTTATATGACAATCATTTACTCGGCCAATCTAGTGATTGTTGTTGTCAATAAAATGAACATTGCGTAAATCGTGTTTCCCGACAATGTCTGAGCAACAGCCAATAAAACAACAAATAAATGCTGAAAACTCTCATGACAAAAGTTTCCTGGGGAAAATAACTATTCAAATTCAAATGATGGATTAATTATGTCATAGAGTGTAACTGCATGTATATTTTCATTGTTAAAACATCAGTTTCATTGAAACCAATAAAGTGAGATAAGGTGAAATTTACAGTAAACCGGCGTGTGTAGACTGAGCTGAGGAAGATTAGAATCTCTCTAGTTTCAGTGTCAGTGTGACGACGTCATAGTGTGCTGCAAACAACACAATTTCAGTATTTTGATAGACTTTTCATCAGATTATTCCACTCTAGCCCCAAAACTGTTAAAACTGAGTCAACTTTTCTTTCCATAGCAGGAAAGAGGCGGAGTTTTATTTTTGGTGGCACATTATTTTAATGGCGGAGGAATCAAGTAATCATCATGTTGTCATTACAACAGTTTATTGTGGAAAATTTACGACACAGAGATATAGTTGGCTTTGGTTCCTGATGATAGAAATGGAATGTTATTATTTCAAACTACTCCACATTCACCCAAAACTGTTAGTCAACCTTTCTTTTATCCATGTATCTAAATCTGTATCTATTGTTTTTAAACGTCTCCGAACGCCAGCTTGAATCGACCACTCAAAGTGAAAAAAAGAGTGATCTATAAATAAAACTGCGTGACAAATCACTGATTAGATATCACTGTTACTCTGTGACTTACTCATTGTACACCTCAGATAATCGTGACGAAGATGACTGTGACTCGTCGTCAGACAGAAGATAACAGACTTGTAATAAACTTGAGTCGTGCCAACATCCACTTCTGTAGAGTTTTCTGCCTCAGGAGTCATTGTTGCCTTGTGGCCATTGTTGTTGAGTTAGTTTTCATTTTCTGACAAATGGAAAGCAGCGAATCCGATTAAGGCCAATCAGATAACTGCCGTTTTTATAGATCCTTTCAAGGTGCCCTCAATGTCACAGGTTCCTCTCACTCTCCTGAAAGCTTTGGCTGATTAAATTGACACTTAATCAAAGATGTAAATGTTCTTTTTTTCCCTTCTTGTATCCACACACAGTGCTTCAGGTGTGACTGGAATGATGAATTATCTTCCAGGATGGTGAATCTTCCAGGAAGGTGAATAAGTTTAATGCGAAAACAAAGTAAATATTTAAAATATGAATAATGTTTGCTCTGTTTTGAAGGTAATTGTGCTGGTGATCTGGAACCTATGTGTATCTTTGTTGATGTGACAGTTGTAGACCGTAGAAAAGAGGTCTCAAACATGCGGCTCATGCTAACACAGCATGTTAATCAGTCTTGTATAAAGTATCTAAAAGGGAATACTTGAGTACTTAAGTATTTTACCAGAAAATGACATTGAAGTCACTTTTTTTTAATTTATATAGTGTTAAAAGAATGCTTTTAACAGCTTGGCCCCCAAATCTACAGTCAATAACTGGGTCGGGACCCACAGACGGGTCGCAGGAGATTACTCTTGGGGTCCTTAAACAAATGTGCCGAACCTTTCCCAACCCTTTAGTCAATTTATATGTCAACATGTGTTAAATAACATGCATAAAATTAAGTTTTATTTCATTTACCAAACGTGTCAGTTCAAAACGATATCAGGTGAAACAGATACGGCTTTAAATGAGTCACTACCTCATGCCCAAATTTGTCAGGGACGAACAGTTTCCTCACTACACCACTGAATCCTCGTTATGATAAACTGTGTTGTAAGCAGCAATGTGCCTGTTTGTGTCTTATTTCTAATATAAAGGCCAAATAAAAACAAAAATGGAATAAAACAAACACAGAATGCTTGGAAAGTGTAGAAACTTGGACCCACTGCTGTGGTTTTATTACCTTTTATATCATCTAACATATTATGGCAGAATGATAACAATAGGTGCGGCTGTAGACGACAGGCGCTAACACCTCTGCTTACTTGTCTTGTGTAATCATTCATTGATAATAATTTCAGAATTCTTCCTATTCAAAGACAGAACGTGCAGGTCAGTGTTAACAAACAGTGACTCAATTCAATTTAAATTAATCTACTATACATTATAGACCTGCCATATAATTTTGAATTCACATGATTGTGTTCAAAATGTATAAAATGATGTATAAAATACAACACGTACAATAGTGGGTAGTTACTTATGAATATATAGTGTATATACTAAAATATCGACAGCAGTGTTTCTCTGGACCAGTAACTATCTGGACTCTGTTTTAACTCATTAAAAATGCTTTACTATTTCAGTTCTATGGGGTTTTCTGATGCTGCAGGTTCTGACTTGCCACGTTCCGCACCAATGACCTGCGACTGTGCTATGGCGACGGACAGCTGGGCACCCCAACGGGACTGCAGACATTTCATTCCCATGCTGTGTGTTTCGTGTCACGTCGGGTTTTACGGTTATAGCTGCCAATAAATAAATAAAGGTGAACAATAAGAGGCAGGAAGCCAAAGCCAGGAAGGAAACTTGGAGAAAGAAAAAACACGTGTAAGTGCTGCTATGACCTGGTATCTTTGTATTTGTGATTTTTTCAAACAATTTTTCTGGTGGCTTTACTTTTTACTCTATACCTGAATTTGGTAGCTGTCCTTGTTGGTTCAAACAGTTTACATGCATGTTAAAAGTCCGATTTTAGACAATAGTTCAGTTTCTTTAATGTCATGTAAACACGTTAGTCCGACTAAAACCAAGTTAGTCTTAGTCGGACTAACATAACTGGATAATGTGATAGTCTGATTACTCCTGCATGCTTTGCCGGACCAAAGTTTCCTCCCCACCAGAAGTAGAGGGAGACGATGTATAAAAATCTATTTAGCCTGCTTGCTTTCATTGTTTTTTTCAACACACTAGTGATGACACACCTCTCCTGATTGGATGTCATCGACTCTTACACACTAGCTCTTTAAAATGGATCTCAGGAAAAGGTCTCGAGGGCCCACTCTCCATGTGGGGCCCTTGAAATGGCCCTGCTGAATGTTTTGCATGTGTTACCTGTATCACCTTATAAAATACTGCCAGGTACAGGTTTGGCTGTTCAGTCGGTGCTTGATCTCCTGTGAAAGACAAGAAGGAGAAGTCTTTTTCTTCAAAGGATGATCATCAGTTTCTTCTCCTCCAAGACTCTTAGCTTTCAATTCTTATGAAACAAAGACAGAGAAACTGAGGCCATAAACACCAAATATAGCTCTGTGATTACAGTTAATAAACACACACACACACACAGGCTCAGATGGGAGGGCTGCAGGTGATGGGCTGGTGTGATAAAGGCTCATAAAAAGCATATCTTCTCCTCTTTGGAGACGAGCGTACAGTCGTTTCTGAAAGCCTCTCAGGTGAGTAACGCTGCTTTTATTCGTGTTGATTTATACGATCAATACTGGGGGACGACGACGACGACAAGCTTTTACTTTTACACCAACATTTGAATACAACAGGGATTTATGGAAGAATCTTTCTTATAGTATGGATTAATCCTTCACCTTTTCTTTCTTTTATGTATATATTTCATGTGCGATGGTTTTTTTTATGGTGACAGTGATGTGGTGGTAAATAGGAAGACTAACATTGTCACAAATATGAAAAAACTGTGCGTAATACTGACAAATATTACTTATTGATTGTGTAATAGTTTATTTTTCATTAGCGATAAATTTGGGTAGGACAACAGTGATGCTACACATAAAGGGAAAGTTAGATAAGGTCAAATGTTGCAGTGACAAATATTGTTTTGTAGTTGTATGGACATTACATACATTAAATGAATGTATGTGTTTGTGTGTTTCAGAGCAACTTTCACACCCTGATTGAACCCCTGAAAAGAAACTCCTACACAATGAAACTGATCTGTATTGCCGTGATTCTCTTCCTCTGTGCAGGTAAAAATACTTCATAAATTTCCATCAACAGATAGTTTACAAGCTGTAATTAATTCAATTAATAATTATTTTTAATTCCATAAAAGCTATTTACTTTCTTTTTACTCCTTTAATAAATGTCCATGAATGTCTTACTCTTTAAAAAAAGGATAAATTATGGATCTGTTCATTCATGAGATATTGAAATAATCATATTTTTAATGTTGATTTTTTTTTTTTTTTTTTTACAAATAATGAAGCACATTGCTCTTCTAAATGCAGAATGAATCATTAATGAAGGTTAATAAATGACACCAAACTCATTTTCTTTTCCTTCTCTATCTGAGAAGGAAAAGAAAGAAAACCAGTGTGACGTCCTGTTCAAAGCAATAAAGTGAGATAAGGGACTGAACTGTGGGAGATTTGAGTCTTTGGTTTACTTTCAATATGAAATTTCTATTGTAACTTTTTTATTTATTTATTGTAAGTGAGTCAACCTTTCATTTCATTTGTTGGTACATCATTATTATGTCCTCATTAAAACAGTTTATTGTGAACATTGTGTGTCTTTATATCTTTATGTAGTTACACTTAAAAAAATGGGGTTTGGTGCGTTGTTCTCGGTCGATAGCCTCAGTCATAAATTTCAATTGTATTTGTCAAAAGAGTTACTCATGGTCACTGTGGTGCCAAACTCGTGCTATACTGGTTCAAAGTTTAGGTTTCTTATCGCTGACGTGTTCCCATTAACAGACAGTCTGGACAATAAAGTTTAACCTATGTCTTAGCTGCTCCCTGACATTTATATTAAAATTATAATGAAAACTGCCCCAAAATGACAAAAAAAAATGGTAAACAATATTTTTCACAATAACATTAGGTTATACTGATCACATTATTAATTTCATCATTTAATTATATAAATATACATATGGTTTTTTGTGTTATTTACAGACTAATTATGCGTCATAAATGTGTTTTTGTTGTGAACTTTATATCAAAACAAACACGTTTACTTTGAAATGGTGTGCAATATCATCCCCAAATATTAAGGATCTCCAAATGTTAAGGGTTAGCTGGCGAGTTAGCACACCTTGCTTTACTGTTAACATTAAACCTGGCTTTTAAAGTGGTGCGAAAACTTGAACACACTTTTGGCGCTTTTCCATGATACAGTTCCAGCACCACTCTACTCTACTCTACTCTACTCTACTCGGTTTGGGTATCAGTCACGTTTGTTTTTCCTCTTCAACGTGGGTGTGGATTAGTGCTGGAACTGTATAATGGAAAAGCGCCACCAGCGCAACTAGAACACTCTTAAATGTTTTGCATTTAAAACCTTTTTTTAAATGATTTGATGATTTGTTTTAATGAATGGTTTTCCTTGTTTGACCCTTTTCTATCTTTTTGTTTTTGCAACACAACAGGAACCACACTAAAACCGACTGCAGCTGCCACAGTAACCGGTCCCGTTGACCCATCTGAACAGCCCAGCGGTCCGACAAGCAATCCCGTCGACCCATCTGAACAGCCCAGCGGTCCGACAAGCAATCCCGTCGACCCATCTGAACAGCCCAGCGGTCCGACAAGCAATCCCGTCGACCCATCTGAACAGCCCAGCGGTCAGACAACCGGTCCCGTCGACCCATCTGAACAGCCCAGCGGTCAGACAACCAATAACCCCGCCCCAACTGAAGCACAGACGACCAGCCCTGGGCCTGTGGAGGAAGGTGATCAAGGACTTTCACCTGGAGAGATAGCTGGCGTCGTCATCGGCAGCGTGGCCGGCGTGGCATTAATCGGTGAGTGCAGTTCAGTTCAGACACCTCATCCCTGCCTCCTCAATCACACATCACTCTGTTGTCAATTAACAAGGAGAGACTGAGCATTTTAACCTGGAAACCATTGAGACGAGAAATTCATCATTTGAGAAATTCATTATCTCAATCAATGCACTGACTTATCAAAGAAAAAAGAAGGGAGATTGACAATCACTGGGATTTAGTGGGTCTTGTGGAAGAGCGAGAGTGTGCAAAACATTAGGAACGCTTACGGTTTCAAAACTCTTGAAACCCAGTTGCACCAAGGAAACTAAATAATCAATTCGACGAACAAACTCGTCCCTTCCAACCAAGTTTAGATGACACAGCGTTTACCTTGTGAAAAATTAGTTGAAAGAGGAAGTCGTCAGCACAGGTGGTATTAATGGATGTTTCCCCATGTTATCCATTAACAAGGATCCACTGAACATTATTTTCCCCCCCAGACGTCATCGAGATGAAAAGTCATTTTTATGGATCGGCTCCTCCTACTTTTTATTAAGTAGCTTCTAAATCAATGTACTGTACAAAGCTTATGTAAATCTAAATGTATTACATTTGTGTACATTTCCTATTGTCTGTTTTGTGGTAGCCTTTAGATGTACAGACAACTATTTCAATTACAAACTATTTTTTTCTACACTGGTTTTGATAAATTAAGCAAACAAAGGGCAGAAATAAAAGGTTTTATAATAAAAAAAAGGTAATACTCAACACACCCATCTTTATATGCAGTGGGTTAGGGTTATTTACATTCTAACATTTGTCCGATATCCGATCCAGTGATTTTGACCAGTATTGGACTGATACCGATGATCGTATCAGTTCATCCCCAAGTATTCAAAATAGTATAAATATAGTAATATAATATAAATAATAAAACTCTTGTCTTTTTTTCAGGTGGCGGTATCTTTGGCATTCTGAAGTATACCGGGAAGATCTGAGACCACTTCCCACGCTACGACAAATTAAATTAAAATAGGTGAAGGATCATTAAAGAAAATGAAGTATTTGATGTCAAAACAGATTCATTAAGGATCCTGTTGTCTGAAAGGCTCAGTACGGCCTTTTCCATGGAGGACATTTTGACAGACGTCACTGATAAAAATCAAGTTTGCGCGCTCTCTGAATCTGATAAAGCGAAATGGAACTGGGCCGTCACTCGGGTGACTCACACCCTCCACAGTGACCTGTCAAAATGGCTGCCATGAAAACTGCACGTACGTGTTTTTTTTGTGTCACGGGTCAGAAGGAAGACAACAGGACGTTATCTGCTCAGGTAATAATAATAATAATAATAATCCTTAAAAAGATTGTTATATGATTTATTTTATAAAATTTAGTAAATCTACAAATAAAGTAAATAAATAAAGTATATTAAGCTAAAACGACTTCATTAAATCTTTTATTGTTGTTCTTATTTGATTTGTTCATTGTTTTTTTTTTAACACTAATGGGCCACATTTTTTACTAGAAATTCTATTTTTTCTAATGTAATGTTTGTAAAGTAACTCTTCATAAAGTAATTTTAAAGCTGCTGATATCGCTTTCTCTGCTTTAACTCCTCCAACTCTGTATCTGAAGCTGAGAAACCACTCACGACACATTAATAAATAAATATAAAATTAAAAATAAACATGTTTGTCTCGCCTTTCTTAGTGATCTGTGTCATTATGACTGTCATCATATACCAGCAGCTAAAGTCCAGGTGTTCATGGTGCAATTTTGTGGAAAACCCCGCTTTACTTTGTTCATTTTTATGAGTGAGATTGCAGCGTAATCTGTATGTGTGTGTACAGATAAATATTAACGATTTCTGTCTAATCTGAGACAGACCGGTGTTTGCTCCGTTCTCCAATTTGACAGAGATTTTAAAATAAAGGAAAATACAAACGTTCGACCACATCTCATCAACGGAGTTTAGTCGTGCTGTTGATATTTAATCCAGACATTCAATCCTAATCATTAGGTCAGTTGATAGCATATTTACATAAGATATCATTAGCTGCAAATGTGATAATGGTCACTCACTGCAAACTATTGAAGGAATGTAAATCGAGTGTAGGACATTGACCTCTGTCGTTATTACAAAGTAAGTATTATTATTATTAAGTACAGTGTTAGCAGTGTGGCTGGTGATTAAAGGTGTTCTGAAAAAGCATTAAAATACAAAATAAACATTAACACTCTAACGTCAGATAAAAGGTGGGCCAGGATTTAGGACCATCATGTTTTTACAGTAGCCTACAATGGACAAACTAAACAGTTCTGAGTTTTCATGCTACATTTTACATACTGTACCTTTAAGGGAAGGCTCTAGTTTTTACTGCATTTAAATAAAAAGACAAAAAGAAAAGGGTTTGTACATGCTGTGTAAGAATTAAAAGTTCAAATTTCATTTGATAAAATATTAGCCATGATGTCATATGTTTTTACCTGGTTATGTATTATTTTTTCTTTTTTAAATAAATCTATAAAGTGAGCAGATAATCTGGTCTTTTGCAGCACGAATGATGCTCCAGCTGCGTTTTAAGATGGACTTTAGACCACAGCGGTCAGACTCAGTTTTATGATGTGCTCAAAAGATGGAGGAGTGTCAACACTGAGAGTGCTCACTGCTGCCACACATGTAGGAAAATTACTGTTAGCCCATATGGTGTGTGTGTGCATACATGACATGTACTGTATGTGTTTTTGTATTTGTCACCTCTTCAGGACCAGTAGTCTTCATGGAGACCAAGACCTGGCCCTAATGAGGCAGATAACCATAGCTGCTTATGGTTAAGATGAGGGATAACTCTACATTTAGTCTGGAAGTCAATGAATGGAAGTCAATGCAGTGTCTTACAAAGAATAGCCACAGAAACCTGTGTGTGTGTGTACTTATTTATAGCTTTGTGAGGTCCAAAAAAAAAAAAAAAAACCTATCTTTGCTGGGATATTTTGTCTGGGCTTTGAAGGTTTTTTTTTTAGATCTGGTTTCAGGGTTAGGGTTAGTATTGGTATTAGGTACATATTTTACACACTTTTCACTCTTTGTCTTTTGATCATTTTGTTCATACGCCATGAATTTTGTCCGGATTGTGTATTTTTATTTAATGTTATTTACGGTAAGGCTAAAATACACTGTGGACACATAAGTGTTACACTCATATTGTTAAGT
Organism: Solea solea; assembly: GCF_958295425.1. Classification (NCBI taxonomy): domain Eukaryota; kingdom Metazoa; phylum Chordata; class Actinopteri; order Pleuronectiformes; family Soleidae; genus Solea; species Solea solea. The sequence continues at coordinate 3,511,699 of NC_081137.1, forward strand.
GCAAAAAATGTCCAATTGAAACCCATTCAAACTGCAGGTTTCACTTCCATTAAAACATAATACATGCATTTCTATTATATCTGGGGTTAGGGTTAGGGATATTTGGCATATGGGGGAAAAAACATGCTATTTCCACTAGATGGCACTGTCACAATTCCCCCTCCTTCACATTGACATATCACTCAACACATACAATTTTTACATTGAATATAACTAATACTTTCTGGGCATTTAAAGGGTTAGAATCTTAAAAATAAAGGTATTTGATATCGATTATTAGGTCAGATGAAATTAGACTATAAAATAATATATAATATTTATTAATATAATAGTCAGTCAGTCAGTCATCATCTACCGCTTTATCCTCTGCCAGAGGGTCGCGGGGGGTGCTGTGCCAATCTCATTTACATCGGGCGATAGGCGGGGTACACCCTGGACAGTTCGCCAGTCCATCGCAGGGCCACACACAGATAGAGACAAACAACCATTCACTCTCACACTCACTCCTATGGTCAATTTGGAGTGTCCAATTTACCTATCGCCACATTGCATGTTTTTGGACTGTGGGAGGAAGCCGGAGTACCCGGAGAGAACCCACGCACACACGGGGAGAACATGCAAACTCCATGCAGAAAGGCCCTTGTTCCAACCGGGGCTCGAACCCGGGTCTTCTCGCTGCAAGGCGAGAGTGCTAACCACTACACCACCGTGTGGCCCATTAATATAATAGTATTTATTATAATTGCTTTTAAAATGATAATTTTTTTTCTGCTTAGTGGTACGAGTGTGACTAATATTAGAACTGGCCCTAAGGGTCAAGGTGAGGGTAAGGGTAAGGCTAAGCCTAAGGGCACTGAATTGTGATTTTAAGGTTAGGGTAAGGGGCTAGGGAATGCATTATGCCAATGATGTGTCCTCACTAAGATATAAAAATGTGTGTTTGTGTGTGTGTAGCAGGAGTCTTAACTGTGTGAATTTGTGAAGAGGAGAATTAAATGTTTTTTTCTGAAATGAGAGAGATATAAATACTTTTTTGAGTGCAGACTCTGTTGTTTCACATACAAGGCTGTCTGTTCATTCTAAAGCCAGAGAGTCTGGTTTCCATGACTTCAGAGGACATTACATCAACTTACATTCATTTCCTGTCGACACTCGAACCCAGGGTCCCTCAGTCCAGGTCCTGGGAACTTCACCGCCCTGCAGGTTTTAGATGTTTGCCCTGCTACAACACACCTGATTCAAATAATCAGCTCGTCAATACAAGCCTGATAACGAGCCACGTATTTAACACAGGTGTGTGGGAGGAAGGTCCTTGTCCAGTGTGTCCCCGAGGACCAGGATTGGGAAACACTGCCACAATGTCCCCACAACGTCTTCTTCTCAGAACACTGCACAGACTTCCATTCAAAAGTGTTATCACTAACCTTAATGATAACCAGCTATAATGCCTAACACTAGGACCAGGTTTTGGTGTCCATGAGGACTTATCCTGTTTGTCTGCACACAAACAATCTCATAGCTCATGACCCCTGTACACAGCTCTCTCTAGTGGTGCAGTGTGGAAAAAAACACCTTTTTCAGATGAGTATCAACGGGACAGAGCCTCTCACAGTAAGTGGTGGCCCTCTGGTGGGCATTGGCGGTATTGCCGCTGGGCCTAAAACAGCAATAAAAATGATCTCATTCATTATGAATAATTATGTTGATTATTATTGAATAATAGATAAGTCAGTGTTGTTCTACATGGGAACCTTTGCATTAAACTGTCATTAGTCTTGTTTACTGTTTAAAATCTCTGATAAACAATAATAATAATTAGTGTAAGCCAACAAAGAGATTAAATTGAAAATAATACAGATATTTAAACCATCATGATGGCAGATGTGAAGTGTTAATGTCCACTGAGTAACATTTTAAAGGTTGACAGGTAAAAACTGAATAAACTACACATAATTATGTTAGTATGTTTTAAAATAAAACTTTTTGGCCTCAGAATAAACCTTTTTTGTTCACCCGCCACTTGTTTCAATCTGCACTCTTACCACTAGATGTCACTAATTCTCACATACTGGTCCATTTAAGGTTTTTTCTGTACTTTAGGTGTAGAAATGTGATCTTTATTTCTCTATTATGTCTAATTTGTTGAATGTGGTCCCGGTTTTCTGATATAAATTATCACTGATAATAATGAGCAATGATTTATCACACAGGATATTATTTTTTATTATTATTATTATTGTTATTGCACTCATCAACTCTTCCCCAGCCTTTATTATTTTTGGCTGGATAAATAAAAAGTAAAACAAAGAAAAAAAAGAAGTGATGTAGCAAAAGTTGACACTGGATTTTTTTTTTGAGGCGTAGATGATTATTGTCACAGCAGCTTTGGTATGACTGGCTTTTCCCACAGTGTTGTTCCAAAATTCCCCTACATCACTTACAATAAATACTGTACAAATATAACATGTGTGGAGACTGACAACACCCCCACGGCTCTGGTCTGTTATTTGCACAGATTTAAGAGTTGGGGTCAAAAAAAAAAAAAAAAGTAACTTAATAAATGGCATCATATTAGGTAGAATACATTACACAGTACATGTCGTAGTCAGAGTTTTGATGTGATCAAAGTGAAAATGAAATCCACACGATTGACAAGAATATAAGCAGGTCCAGGAAAAGCTGTAACATGTCCTTTTTTGATATGAAAAACTCCAAAAAAACAACATCCTTTTCTCAGTCCATCACTGACAGCTACACCTGGAGCTGAATCTTTATATATTTTTCTCTTCTCAGCGTCAGTTCAGATCCACTCAGTGTCTTCATATCCACCCTTTTTTAAAGGGCTTTTCTTTTCTCCACTGCAACATTATCTTCTTCATGTGCTTCATCTTCACAGTTTGTAATGGCAGGACTCTCTCTCTCTCTCTCCACTAGGTGGCGCCTGACTCCACCTCGTTTTGTAATAAGGCCCCCAGGGTGAGTGGTGGCTCCACAGTGGAGACTACAGACGACTCGTCTGGTGTTTGCTGTGCGGGGTGGTGGAGAGCTCATAGAAGAGGATGTAGGCATTGCTGGTGCGGACCTGACTGGAGGACATGGGGCTCACCCTGCAGGAGACACACACACACAAACACACACTTTGTTGAGTACAATTTAACCCACATTTTACATTTACATTTTATATCAGACAATTACTGTATACTTTAAGACTTTTACTTAAGTAATATTATAAAAACGTGACTTCAGCTTCTACCAAAGTCGTTTTCTGGTAACATACTTGTACATAGATAGAAATGTAGTGGCGTAAATGTTGCTAGAAATACAAATAAAGTAAAGTATGGATACGTGAATTTTACAACACAGTAACAAAGTATTTGTACTTTATTACATTGCAACCCTGCAGAGGACAGTTTTCTGCTGTCGAATACAGGAACAAGTTTTGATTGATTTTACAAAGTAATACAACATGTTTTTTTGACAAAAAGGACTAAAAGTTTTGGTTTGTTCGTGGAGATGTGAGGTGGACGCAGACACCTTTACATCTTGTGATTTGGTGAAAACACAGAGTATTTCTATTTTTTCCCCTCTTTATTTTCTTACAGGATAGCCCGTGGTTAAGTGGAAGGGAAATGGGCTCGCAAGCAGAGGGTCACCCACTGCTCCCACACCTGGTTTATGCATATTCACTACTTGCAGAGGTCAAACTCAAATGACCTGGGGGCCACTGAGCATCTGGTCTTATTCCATCATGATATTGCAGTCTCAATCATGATGGTTCAAGAAATTTCAAAATAAAAGTGCTATTCTATACAGAGCACAATTTAAAAAAAATGTTTATGAAGCAAAATACATCTATTAATTAATAAAAACAAAAAAAAAACATACATAAATATGTTGACATCACTTGGAGGGCCACATGACATCAACCAGACGAAATAGTTTTAGTTCTTAATTCTTATAAGTAGTTTTATTGTTCTTGTATCTTCTTATATTCATAGTTTTGTGTTCTACCATACGAAGAGAAGCTACTCTTATTGGCTTGGCATTGTTCATTCTTCAGAGGACAAAAGTTCAAAGGCAGGATTTTTTTCTGATGATTCACATAATACTGTACATTCTGTCACAGTCACTCCCAACACACGGGTACACTACTCCACCCAGAAGTGTGTTCACGCTGCATTAAGTGGACACACCTACGGCATGAAGCGCAGTGTCTGACTGTTTGACAGTGAGAGCAGATGAGAGCTGGTACCTGGTGTCGTTGTAGCTGTACCACTCCCCGAGCGTGGCGTTCTTGCAGTACGCTGTGTAATGACCTCCCAGAGTGTTCCCGCTGTGGTTGGACACTGCGTACAGGTTGTACAGGACACGCTCTGTTGGACAGGACACATTGTTTTTTTGGTCAGGACACGCCTCGACACAGAGGGGCCTTGCAAACACACGGCCAAACTACATCAATCGTCCTCATCGTCGCCGGGTACTTACCGCCGCTCCCGCAGCCAAACTCCCGCATGTCGAGGTCTTTGAGCGGGAAGTTCACGTACGTGGAGAGTTTGCTGGCTCGGACGTTGGAGTCTGAGAAACGCTTCAGGTCTGAGAGGAGAAGTTCGGTCAAGGAACCAAAACTGCATTTACAGGCATCTGGACTGCACACATAATCCCCCTTAAACTTATACTTAAAATAGGCCTCATATTTAAGTATTCCTTACTGCACATCCTTGATGAGTCACACAACCAGACACTACATCTACATGAGTATCCACTGATAAATAAAGTCAAATAAATAAAGTTATCAGCTGTTCTTGAGGTGGGGGGCCCATTTTTCTTCAGGGCCCCCGGGCAATTGCCTGTAGCGACGCACCTGATCACCTAGAAGTGTGAGCTGATGTAAACTAGTGAGTTTTTTGGTCTGTGTTTGAAACCATGTTATTTGCAGTAGTTTGCATGGAAAATGCTAAAAAAGCCAAATAACCAACAAACAATGTTGTAAAATGAATTTTAAACACATAAGTATGTTTTTTTATCAGTGTTCGCTTGCTCTAAAATAAAAATAAGTTGGGTTTTGTCGACATACAACAGCGTTACTGACGCAAATATAACTCGCTCACTAACTCGTGTTATTCGCTAAGCTTATTTATCCACACTCCAGCCAGTAAATTCTTATTTTTCCTGTAATCATGATTTGTTTGCACCCTTTGGGCAGCGAGTGTGAAGCTTCCAGCCAACCTTTAGCGTGCAAGGGTGTGTGAAGACATGTCTCGGCTCAAAACGTCAGCAAACAGGTTTTGCCATCGGCGTCTCTCGTTGACTCTTGCGTCATGAATGTGTGTGTGAGCTGCGGGCCTCGGCGCTTGACACACACGTGGCTACGTCCACGCGTAATCCTGCACTCAGTGATCCCGAAGGAGGGCTGTGCAGGGGCGTGGCGGCATGAGAAGAACCCCGCCGAGGACGGATGCCGTGACAAATGCAACAGTAAATACTTGCACAAGTTGTGCTGTGATACGGGAACGCTGCAGCGTTTGGTCTCCGAGTTCGTAGAAGTGACACAAAAGGAACTTTTGATCCATTCCTTTTAAAAATTCTGATTTAAAATGCATCGTTTTTCCAAGTAAAATACTAAAATGAAGCTACACATGAAACACCGCTGCTGCTACTCCTCACATGGCCATCCTTGTTAACCCCTTAGCAGGCAAATAACTGTATTTGGAAACTTCTGCAGAAACCACCATGTGTTTTTCTTGTGTATTCTTATATCTACAGTCTATTTGGGTTGTTTTTCTAACCAAAGATGGGCAAGGATCCATATATGCTGCCTTCATGGACCTTGATTTCCTACACAAACATGTAAAAAATGTAAGTGAAAAAGTGTTGCTATATCTTTCAACTGCACTCTGGGATGAAAGTGTTTAATTTCCAAGTATTCCAATGATTGCCCTGAGGCCTAACAAGCATTTGTCATCACAAAAGGCGCAAAGAAAAGGATACGAAGCACGAGGATCTGGGGGAACTTCTGGATGCTAAATCGTTTGGTGCATTTCCTCCTGGTTTTGCAGTTGTTGCACGTCTGAAAGTAAGAAAGAAAGAAAGAAAGAATCGCTGAGACTGCTGTACACTTCATATATACCAGTTGTGCATCTTTGGCGGGTTCACACGAGGCGACTTACCGGCCTCTCGTCTCCGTCCAGCACGTCTTCTTTTGTAAAGAGCCTCAAACAGTCTTTGAGCTTCACGTCCCCAGAGCTTTTCTGTGGAATGCGTTTGTTCAGTCAATAAAAGGAAAAAGACTTCACAGGACCAACTCCACACAACATTGACGCAGGCTCCGCGCGCTCACCTGTGCGATCGGTATCGACAGATCCCAGAACGGATCGAACACTGTGGAGCGGAAGCCACACACGGAGCAGGTCAGGGAACTTTTCAGCTGCCCGACGAATAAATCTGGAGGCACAAACCCAGCGCGGTGAATTAGATTTAAAATGAATACAAATAAAAGTCAAGTTTGACATAATTATATGCAGCAAACACCACGTACCGACGACTTTGCTGTCCTCTCTCTCCAAGTACTTGTTCCACATCCAGTTTCCTTTTTCGTCATCCCTGCGGAAACAAAAGAGACCGGATTGAATCAATCTCGTGGCAGAGTCGTGAGACGTGCAGCAGGGGGCGCTGGCGGTCTGCGTGCCGACTTACGAGAGGTGGTGGAGGTCATCGGCCAACACCTTGGGACGCACCGTCACCCTGTTCACCTCGCTGTGGAGACCGTCGAGTAACATGCGCAGGAACTCCTGGGCGTCCTGCTGACTTTAGAGGGACAGACGGACGGAGACGCGTCAGCGATAAAACAAATATAATAATAAAAAATAAAATATAACATTTTAACGAGAAGCACGTTTAAGTGAGGGAGACGGGGGACGACTTACTTGCAGCCCACAAACTTGGGAGCGTATTTCTGGATCTGGTTCCTGAAGTCGGAGGGACTGACGGCCTCGTACTTCACGGACGTCCACAGGCGCTGAGTCAGTTTGGCAAACTCTGGACGAAAAGAGATTATTAACGGATTATGACTTTCACTCAATTGACAGGCAGAGGGCAAAAGTTCAATGTTACACCCTGGACAGGCACCCTTCACTCTCACACTCACACCTACGGTCAATTAAGGTTTTTCAATTTGCTTAATCCCCTAATCTGCAGGTTTTTGGACTGTGTAAGGGAAACCGGAGAAAACCCACACACGCACACAAGGAGAACATAAAGGATTTTAATCCTTTATGGTCCAGAGATTTGGGTCTGGAGAATTCCCCCCTGGACTTTACGGCAGGTACAAAGTGTCTGGGTCACGAGATCAGGGGAATCTCTGGAGGATTCAGGCCACATCAGATATGAACTGGAGATTATTCTAGGGGGCTGGCAGGAGAATGTCTGTATCGACTTTTACCGACACACACAAAGCATCTGCAAAGGATCTCTGGAGAAAATAAAATACAGCTTTTTGTTGTGAAAAACACGAGTTTTAAGAGTCGGTAACTAATGACTGCTGAGATTATGCTGAGCAAACAAAGCCTCTAAAATTTCTCCTTTTCCCCCTTTTTATTTACTGATCTTAAAATAGAGGTTGGCGTGATGGTGCAGCAGTAAATCCGAATTCCAGCTTGATCAGGGCTTTTTCTTTTTTGCACGTCTGCACCGACGCTACTTTCTCCCACAGTCCAAAGACGCCCAGATTGGGGTTACGGTTAATCGGACACACGAGATTGAGCCTAAACGTTCCCTGACCCTCAGTTCCAGTATACGTGGCTGAGAGCGGATGTTAAAAGTATCGTTTAATCTGATTTGGTTTGAGTTTTTAAGACTCTGATCATCTGAGACTCAACCCCTTTTAATGAGGCGTGTAAAGAAATGGTTTAAAACTCATAAAACTGAAAATATGTGTCCATAAAAGTGACTCATGTTTCACACGAAGACGATAACGCCTGGTCTCTACCTTCCATGAGGCCGGTCTTTGTCTTGCCGGGGTTCGTGTTGATGTCCGTGCGGTGGACGTTTCTCAGGCAGTAGTCCCGCAGCTCTGGAGTGTTGCTCAGACATTGCAGGATGGAGTTCATGAAGCACTGTAAAACAAATAACCACACGTTTTTACCAAACTGAACAGGTGGACTCCATGGGCGGAGTCAAAGTGCAGCGAGGTAAGAACACTGACCGTGTTTCCCAGGTTCTTCAACCCAACCAGGCCTTGAGAACTCTTGTTCTGGACAAAGACAAAAAGAGAAGATACTTAAGCATTTGTCGGAGTTGAACGGTGACTACTTGTAAAAAAAGTCCTAAGAAAACACAAATACACAATTAACTAGGGCTCCCAATATTGAACATTTTCCGTAAAAAGGTCAGAAAACATTGGAAACGGTTGGAACTGATTGTCCACAAACAGAAATGATACCGTTTTGCCCACTTGGTTTGACTCGTCAGTAAACCTTTTCTGACGTCGTTTGAAAATGCGGTTTTAAAAACCATTCGCATTCAGAGCCGCGCGGTGGTGACACGGTGTCCACACATCCCTCAGCAGTGAGCAGGCCTCAGATGGGACGACCGTGCAGTATTTATTCAACAACCGTCGCCAGCAGCATGTGATGCAGACGGTGCTGATGTTCTCGGGTTCAGACGCTCTGAGTGATCTGGTGACCACCCAGAGATTCCTGGAATCATTCTGACGCGACACGATGTCGCACACGTCCTACGTTACAACTCCTCGATGCCACAGTTTGATTCATTAGATAAATCCACTTTTACAAACACAGTTTGGTTGGTTTGACAGCTGAATAATTTGGCAATTTAATTTGAGAAATAGCGTTTTTCATGTCAACATTTGCCGTGTTTTAAAAAAACAAAATCAAGCATAAACAGTACGAGATATGACCATTGAGATAAAATGAGAACTTCTTCAGCCAATTGTTTTGTCTTAAATTTCCATTTATATGTGAAAACTTTACATTTCTGAGCTCTAGTAAGGACTTTTAGGTTAGATTAGGACTTTTGGAGCAAATATTTGCAAAAACCTTCACTAATACGTCAGTTAAAGACCAGTTTTGGCTGTTTTTAACGATAACTCAGTCAGGTTTTTAAGCAGAAGAGCAAAGCCTTTGGTTGCTATGGTTACCGCGCACAGGGACAGACCTGTCCTCGCAGCTGAACTACGGCCTCGACAGTACATGACCTGTGAGTGACCTGAAAGAGGACGTTCCTCCACAAACGGATGAATTATTAATGATTAAAAGGTCGAGATCTCGGGACAGGTTTGTGTCTGAGGTTTGGAGACATGGACGGGTCTCACATGTCCATTTTCACCTCATGTAAGGCTGCATTAATCAATAACCTGGTCAATTATTATTCAATTAACTATTTACCTTGAGGTTTCGGTCGATTAAATGTGAATATGCTCTGGTTTCTTTGCTTCTCTATGACAATAAAGTGAATTTCTTTGTTTTTTTGGAACAAAAGAGGACATTTAAGGACCATTTGACTATATTTTATGGACTAATATTTGTGAAAACAACTGATTGCATGAAAACATTTCATTTTAACCATGGTTTTATGTCAAAATCACAATTTGCAAACAAAGCTAAATTTATTTTGAGTCATTTTAATGAAATATACTGAAAAAAACAGTAAAAGACGTTTCGTGTAAGACGTTTTAAAACTATACAAAACCTGAAAAAGACAATTTCCCCTTAAAGAAGGAACTCACAGGAACAAAAAAAGGAACCAAAATGATAATTCAGTGATTTTTCTGTACTTTCCATCCATTCTGCAGCAATAAAAACACACAAACGGACACATACGGTATCTACAGTGGATTTACTGTGCGCTTTATCTGCCTCAGAGTCATTTTACTGCATTAAACTACAATAAAAGTGGGAGGTTTGTCACTTTTTTTATCACGCGGTTATATATTTTAGTGCTGAGCACATGGATATTTCAGCGTTATGTAACAAAATGTCATCTGGATATTTAACAGGAGGGCCCGTGTTGACCTGTGACCTGCTGCTGCTGCTGCTGCTGCAGCTCATGGCCGGTGAATGAGTGAACGCGGTAACTGTGTAACATGATGACTCAGAGGAGCGAGTCAGCAGTGTCGTGCGTCGACGCCTCTGCTGACGACCGGGGAGCTGCAGGTGGAGGTAAACGCGTTGAGGCAACGCCGCGCCGAGGGAGCGATAAATGAGGGCACACACGCACGCAAACACACACACACACACACACACTGTAAACCGAGCAGCAGCGTCAGCAGCCTGCAGACGTCCTCCGATCCTCTGAGTTTTCCCTGTTTTGGTTTATTTTCTTGTTGCTAGGCAAGGGAAAAAAATAAAGCAGACGTTCCTCTTTTATTTATGAGTTTAACGACATTTCTGCTATTTTTCTCAGCAGATTTATTATTTTTAAAGAAACGCTAAATGTGACAACATCTGTCCAAAAACACCTCTTCGTGCTCCCGAATTAACTGGTGTGTGGACACTTTTTCCTTTTATCTTGCACTAAACAGAATTTAATTTCAGTGAATTCAGGGGAGTTTGATGTAAATGTTTAGATAATGATCTTGCCAACATACAGTCCTGGTGATTTATTTAGAAGTGCCACCACGAGGAGCCTGCAATGACTTCATATAAAAAGAATGTTCCCGCTGTCTTGATTTAGGGCAGATTTTGACAATAATCGCAATAAATTCTCTCTCAACAGCAGTACGTGCAACTATTTTGCCCCGCCCTCTGGTCCAAGCTCCGCCCCCCCAATCCACAACATTTTGTGACATATTCTGGAGTATTTCACTAGTTTTCTTTTTATCTCAAGGTTTTTAGGAAATCAATTAACATAGAGTAGAGCTAGAAGAGAGGGAATGGCCATTTGTATGTCATTACTGAGCCTGTAGAATGTGACGTGTATAGTTCAGGACAATATTTGATTAAAAAAATGGTCATTTGCACACACATTTTGGCTTTTCTATAAGCCAAATTTTAGGATTTGGACTGTATTTTCCCTAGTTAAAGAAAAGTCTATTCTACTTAAGAAATATTGCACCTCCAACAAAAGTTTTTTTAAATTGCAGTTGGCAATATTGCAATTTTAATACAATTTTAAGTAATTGTTCAGCCCTAGAGTGGAGACAGGCGGCGCCGCCTGTTTCACGTTAGGAATATTACAAAAAATAACACCACATTTTTGAGATTAAGTGACTTTTAGAGCCATTTTAAAGCATATTTTTTAACGTGATTAACAGTCAGTGTGACTGAAATGATCTTGAAGGTGACCATCTGGCCTCAGTGCCAGTCCACTGCTCTGCTGAAAAAAAAAATGACCAGCAGGAGTTGTTGGCAGGACTCGGACTCGGGCACCATGCAATAATTTATTATTAGCTTTCCAAAAAGCAAGCAAGCGATGCGTTCAGGTAATCTGTGTGTGTGTGTGTGTGTGTGTGTGTGTGTGTGTGTGTGTGTGTGGACGAGAACACGTCCATGGCTCCGCTGTCTGGCAAAGACTTCAGAGACGGAACAGAACAGAACATTGAGTTCCTCTGCTGCTTGCGCCATTAACGCCAGGTCACATGACTTTCAGAGACGCAACAGTCCCGCAAACACACGTGGCGCCAGCAATGCCAGCGATGCCAGCGATGCCACTCCCATAGCAACAGTAATTAAATATGAAATCTCTGATGTGTGATAGCGTGCAGGGGAAGCTGCGACACACTATAAAGATAACATTCAAAAAATGCACTTTAAAATGCACAATAACAGGGAATTACTTAGATTTTTTTTGACAAAACAGGACATTTGAGGGATAAAAATACCTTTTTTTCATTTTATGGACAAAACAACTCATAATAAAGGGCTTAGTGAAATAATTAAGGGCTTAATCTACCATTAACACACCTGTTGGCTGAGGCGAAAGACAGAGTCAGAATAATTTAAAGCTTAACTTTTACATTCACAATGTAATTCGCAATTTAACTGAGTTAATTTTAGCTTTGTTTGCATGCAAGTATTTTCCATGCAATTTAAAGCAATTTTAAAGCAGTTTTTTTCCCCGCCCAAATATCACAATAACATCCTGAACTACAATTATTTTTTAAATAAAACTTTAAAAACATCCCATGCCTATTACACAGCCCATATATCTTTTTTTTGACAGAAAAATTCAAGCAGAATTCATTTCTGACTTGAGGGGAAAAGTTAGTGTGTAAACACGAGCCCACGGGTGACGTGAAAAGAAAGTGTGTGGACACCAATAATATTAGAGCGCTGTGACACCAGCTGTGACCTCATTCACACACACACACACATACGCACAGAAGGCAGCAGCTGTGTATTAACACACTGTATTGCACAGATGATACAGTGACAGTGAACACATTCCTTACTTCTGTTATGTAACACACACACACACACACACACACAGTCTTTCACATCATGGGCCGATAAGGTCATAAAGGTCGATTTTAAATGAATAAAGTTTTTAGATTTTCTTCTTTTTCTAAAAAAACCCAACTAGTTTTCCTTCACAAACTGCAGATGACGTTGAATTTGCATCGTTATTTTGTCAAATACGCATCAATGCGTATCATTTATATATATTTTAACACATTTCTATGCTGTTATTGTACATAAGAAGTGTTGTTTTCTACGTTCATGCAACATACACGCTCTTATAAGGCATGTAAAGTCAACATTTTCTTTATATATCGCAGGGATTTAGAATGATTAATAACAAGTATGCAAGAAAGTTGAACTTGTATGTTGGCGAGTTTTTACGATAATTACAAAATAGCAGAAAATATAAAGAATAATTAATACTCTTATTTTTTAAATTACATTGTAAACTGTTTTATACATTTTGTTGACTATAAATGAACCAGTAATGTTGAGTGGAAAGCAGTAAAGTGAATATGCATGCATTTTCTTTTAGTTTTTACAGTGTAATACAGGTAGCAGTCATATTTTAAGTATTTAAGTATAATTATTTAAATTTTTCTAGTCTTTTATTATGTTGTTAAAGGCACAATTATTGCTGTATTTCTGCTGGATTGTGACGAAGCACTTTTAGTTTCATGGTGCAGATTAAGATTAAGGATTTATATTCTATTCTACCACATGTACAAAGTTTGTATCGTATCATAATAAACAATACTAAAGCGTGCAGAATTCACTCACTCACTCACTCACTCACTCACCTTGGCCTGGTTGATGATCAGTCCCATGAAGGTGGACACCAGCATGGACCGGGACAGAGACGGACTCTTGGGTTTGTTCAGGTGGAAGGAGACCGGCGTCTCCTCCGGAACAGTGACCGTGTAAGAGTGTCGCAGAGACGGCATGGTGGAGCAGAGAGAAGCGCTGGAGACCGGACACTGAGAGATGATCGATCAGTCAGTTAGTGATCGGTTAATTAGTGATCAGTCAGGTGTGAAGTCCACTGTCACTGTGCTGAACACTGAGACTGAAGCGGCGCGTGCAGGAGCTTTTACTGTGAGACGTTCACGCCCACTGTGGAGAACTGTGGTGCCTTCACTGACTGTGAGACTGTGGGAAATATCAACACTAAACACTTACAACATACTTTACATGAAGATCATCTCAGTTTAACAAGTGTACAAATAAAGGGGGGCGTTACGGAAGAGGATTAAAAAATGCAAAAGTCTTTAATCTTAAAATTTGAGAGAAAATGTCAGAATTCTAAGGCAAAAAGTCAGAATTCTGAGGAAAAAAAAGTCAGAATTCTGACTATAATCTCAGAATTCTAAGGGACAAAGTTGGAATCCTAAGGCGAAAAAGTCAGAATTCTGAGGAAAAAAGTCAAAATGATTTTTACATGTGGCCCTAATCCTCTTCCGTACCTAAATCTAAATCAGTTTGATTGTTTTCAGATTATACAGAGGGTTTAAACGATCCAGAGTCTGTTTGTTTTTTTATTTTCAGCCATTATCACCCATATCAGATAAAGTGTCCGTTTTTCCCCCTCAGAGCTGCTGGTGACCTTGTGGTCGATGCGCCGGGTTTGACGAGGTAGCAAATAAAATCTCTATTCAGCTGCATTCCACCTCGGCAAACTTCAGAGCTGAGCCGAGAAAGAGTTGCTGACTACTGCTGGACTTTAATCTCAGGACTGGATACAGAAACCGCGCAGGGTCTGATAAGGAGCTTGTAAACCTTTAAAAGTACATTTGCGCTCATCTTTTGGCAGCGACAGTGAGAGAACCTTAAAATTACTGGACAAAGTCTAGAGTAATAGAACACTTAGCTGATTAATCAGGTTTTTATGCAGTGTATATAAATGTGTGTTTAATGCTTTTAAATAAGACTCACCTTATGCTGCTTTATATCGATGTTCAGAAACAGAAGTTTTAAAACCTGCTTTCTCTCCCACACCAAAGTCCATAGAGAAAATCTGCGCTTTTAGCCTGCAGGGCTACAGGAGCTGCTGCTCTATTACTGCCATGTTTGGTCGATTTTTGTCACTTAGGTAAATCAGAATGATGGTTTTCTAACACAGAAGTCACAAAATAATAGATTAGAACAAAGTGATGGAGGCAGCAGTGGATCAACAACTCCTCTGTGTCGCGGTGTAAAATTGATGATTTTCTCTAAGGGATTTGGTGCAGGGTCAACAAAGTGGCATAAAACTTCAATTTTTAGTTGGAAAAGTTTGTCTAGCGGCAACTTAAAGCAGGAAACATGAATTTCAGATATCATAGGTTGTTGGTGTAGATTTTATGAGATGAGTCTATTGTCAAATGGCTAGTTTTTCCTTCAATCTCCACTGGCAGCCATGTTTAACTGATGTATCTGGTTTTAATTCAACATTTGTTTTTGTTGCCTTTACCTGCACTTAAACAAATAAATGATCAAGTTAGTTTATTTTCTTGCCAAAAGACAAGATCAGGGAGTCGTCAGTCATGTCTGCATCTGTGGTGAAATGTTATGGTAATCCCAGTAACTCAGTGACAATCACACGCCATGGAAATAGTAAATAATCCCGTCGAGTGCGTCATGAGGGAATACCTGCACCAAACCCTACAGGGCCGGCGAGTGAGTGAAGGGAGTCCCTTTACTACAAGCCTTCTAATTAAAACACTTACATGAAGCGAAGAAGAATGCGGCCGATTAACTCTTTCACATTCCTGTCTTTGTTTAAACTCAGGGCAGGTCCAACGGTTTGAACTTTTTAATGAGTTTGTCGTGCCAGGGAGGATTTGCTCGCCGTGGGAGTGAAGAGATAATCTGTGAAGGACTGACTCGAACCTTGGGTATTCGTTCTATTCACAGGATGAATATGCAAATCTGAAACGCCCACTGACTCCCATTTGAGTGAACTCTGGTTTCTTTCTTGCAGCTCCAGCAGGTAAACAAGATTTAGCTGGGGTTTTTTTTGGAATGTATACATTACGGAAGAGGATTAGGGCCACAAAATCAAAAAACCCTGAATATTCTGACTTTAATCTCAGAATTCTGACTGAAATCTATGGGAAACTGTCTGAGGAAGTCAGAATTCTGAGATTTAATAAATCATAATTCAGACTATAATCTCAGAATTCTAAGCGCAAAAATCAGAATCTGAACCTTTTTCTTTGGACGCTTCTTTGTGTTCTTTATAGTCAAACTCCGACCTGTTTGCAGGCGTCTCACTTTACAAGTACATCGCCTCAGATACCTCAGTCTGACTCGTCATGAAACAAATCACTTCCTGTGTGCAGCATGGACATGTTGCTGGGCAACACGACAGTAAACAGTGTCAGTGTGAAATCACATGACTGCACCGACAGTTTGTTTATATTTAAAATTGTATTGACATAACGTTTAAATTCTAAGATTTAGAAAAACCTTATTTGGACTTTTCTCAGTGAAATGTGCCACAAAATATTTATTATTTAACATAATTAGAGCCTGTCATAAAAACAAGAAAACTAATTTTACAATTCTTTCAAAAACTTGCATAACATTCAACCACTAAAACTACATAAATAACTATAATTTGACGTCTTAATCAAGAAATGATAATGTGCTTTGATTATTTTTCAGTTTTTTTTGTAAAACAATTTAAAAAGAACATTTAACACTATTTTAGCATTTAAAATATCATTTCAGTTAAAGAGCTTCGACATATTGGTATATATATATATATATATATATATATATAGATACACACACACAATGTATAACTAATGGTTATTTAATGTCAATAAGTGTAAGTGTATTGACTTTACGATAAGGAGGAATTATCAAACACGATGTGGTTTGGTCTCTTATCGAGTGTCGTTGATAATCAGCGCTGAGTTATGCAACGAAAACGTTCACGCAACAAAAAAGATAGGATGTATTTTCTGAGGGAGGAAAAGAAAAACACAGTGAAAGGCCACTTGATAAAGGACAAATAACAAAGAGATACAGGAACTCTCTTCTTCAAACACCTGTGCTTTCACTCCTCCGCCCTGAAGGCCGACACGTCAGTGAGGGAGTGAGGGAGTGAGGGAGTGAGGGAATACCTGGAGCCGTGCTCATGTTTCAACAAAACGTCCTCTTCTCTTACCTAAACCAAAGTACCCGCACACACGCTGAGACGCCTCGATGATGAAACATGAGTCATGGTCCCGACAAATACCAGCGACGTGAGAAACACAAGCAGGTAAAGTTGGTTTAGATTTGGTCAGAGCGGAAGAAGCGATGAGATGTTTATTCATTTCATTAATTCAAGTGTGATATGTGTGGAATTAGCAAGTTTATATTATTATAATATTGTATTTTCCCTGTTGTACTGTCAAAACTCAGAGGAAACTTTTTTGGGGGCGAGGTTGTCTTTCGGTGTCTGCCTCTCTAGAGGTCGCCACAGCAGATAATCCACGTATTTGATTTGGCAGAGATTTTTGTGCCAGACGTATTAATCCAGGCTTCTTGGGACCAGCACACGCAAAACTTTACAAATAAAATGCTGAAAAAATAAACACACAATGTGCCAATCAAAATGGGTCAAAGGTCAAGACAACTCGCTCTACCACTGAACCACTGTTGTACTTCTTTGTATCTTCCATTGGTGAAACACAAAATAATAGAGTTCATTTAAACTAAAGAAGATAAGTAAAATGAGATAAATAAACTTATTTTCTACCATCTTTTTCCTCCATATGAAGGTCACAGAGGGGTGGAGCTAATCCCAGCTCACACGGGGTGAAAGGTCACCAGTCCATCACAGGGTATGGTCTTTATTTAGAGTGTCCACTTAACTGAATCTGCATGTTTTTGGACAGTGGGAGGAAACTGGAGATACACGCAAACTCCGCACACACATCTCAGTCAAACTGGGATCCGAACCTGCGCCTTGTCTTCATTTATGAAGTCACTTTTCAACCACGAAGCTTCTGCTTTTACAGGCTGCTGTAGAAACAAAGAATAACAGCGTCAATGCAAATTGGAAACTAAACTTTTTTATTTTAAAAGGTGATTTTGAAAACTTTCACAAACATATTTATGGTTATAAATATTCAAGTCACACCAATAAAACCTTTAAGTTAGTCCAACTCATCTATCAATGTTCATCGTTTGTTTCTCAAACGAGTAAATCAACATTTAAATATTTAAAACGTGTTGTTTCAGGGTCAACATAAATGCAGACGAAGCAGTTTTGTGCTAAGCTTCATTTCGCAGTTTTATTTGAGTAAAAACCTGAATAAACGTGACTGGAAAAAGAAAATATTGGGGTTTTTTATGATCTTTGAGCCACAAAAACATCACTGAAGGTCGGATTACTGTTCTGTGTTTGACAAAATTTCACATCACATAATCCATTTAAATCCTTCCCAGAAACTGCTCAGCCTCCAGCAAAGAGATTATGAAGATTTCCTTTAATGCTGTTTATTTGTTGGATTTTTGAGAGCAAAAATGACATGAGAGAATTCCACATACCTTCTTTAACAATGGAGGGAAAAAAGACGTGCATTTAAATGCCTTTGCTTATTTTTTATCTCATGTTATGACGCGGTAACGTTACTGTACAAATTCAAAGCAGCTGGAAAACGTCACACGGGAATGCCACTGTCATTTAAAGCCATTATATAAGTGTAAAGTAGTGATTAGTGAGCCATAACACACGCTCACCGACAAACTTATGTAACCATGGAGACACAACAGGCGCAGCATTTCACCACAGAGGCGAGAAAACAACATAAAAGGCAACAATGACAAAATATTAAAACACAAAACTACAGTTGAATATTTAAACCTCACCTTTCGTCTCATTCTGTCTTAAAGAGGGTTTAGTCTGTGTTCACTAGGTCAAGGTCTCGGTACCCGGTGTCTGTTTCCAAGACGGAATTACCACAATAGCTGCAATTACAGCCCATTTACAGGTATCTCAAGAGGTAAATGGGACGGATTGTGCAACAATCAATCAAATATAACCTTGAAACATTAAATCAGGTCAAGAGCTGTAATTGTTTTATTTTGGCAGTTTTTGGAAAGACAAAAACGGCACAGGGTTGGAGGAGGAATGTTTTTTTCGTTGGTTAAATAGAACCTTCTACCATGAAATGAAGTTATTTTAAAGAAAAAAAGTAAATAAATGATTATTTTATAATAATGTTGGCAGCTGGAATCACTTTTCGGCACGTGAAAGGACGAGGACAGATTGTTGCAGGTGGAATCATTTTCGTTGTCATGGACATTTACAGATTTTTCAACCAAAAAGAACTAGAAAGACAATAACATGTCATTTTAAGGAGGAAATAAACTCAACAGTCAAATATTCCAGTCTTATTGGCAGCTGGAATCACTTAATCGCGTGAAAACTGCACTTTTCTGGTTGTGTCGCCCATTTACAGGTATTTCAAGTCGGTAAAAAGGATCATTTAGGCAACAGTCGATCAAATATAATCAGGTTATGAGGAAGAAACAGAAACTGATTTATCACACACAGCGATAATAGTTCCCAAGAAATGACTGCAATGAAATTATTTGGAAGCCAGAACCAGTTTTCGTCATGTGAAAACTACATTTTTCTTTTGGGTGCATCATAGATTTGGAAGGTATCTGAAGACAGTGTGGGAAATAACTGTCAAATATTAAATCATTTAAGCATAAATATGACGTTACTCTGAGGAAGAAACCAGCTCTTAGTTGCAGAGAAGGAGCTGTAGGTTTATTGGATAAAGTGGTAAAATAGTCCATTTTTGTCAAGTGAATAATGACATTTTATGGCTTGTTTTGATCATGTTAAGGAAGAAATTAACTGAAAAGTCAGGAGCTGCAACCCATTTATTTGGAAGCTGGTTGCATCATGCATTTAAAAAGGTATTTTTTTGTCACTGCAGTAAACAATAAACGACCAAATATAAAACATTTCAGCATAACATGAAGTGATTCTGAGGAAGAAACAAGCTTATACAATGGTTAAAAAGTGGGTCTTTTTTGTCGCTCTTCAGAAAATTCCAGGATGTTCAAGTGAATGGTTGGAACAACAATCTGGTCAAATCCAACTAAACTAAAAGAGTTTATATTTTGTGGGAGAAACGACGTTTTATTCATGCGGGAACTGCCATCTCGGCTACATTTGGATTTAGCAAGTTAAACTTTCACATTTTCTTGGCTCTTTACAGGTATTTTGACGGGTAAAAGGGACCGAGTGGGCAATAATATGTCAAATATAACATTAAAGCAGCGTTTTGGAGAAGAAACTTACTTCTGGTCTGAGCACAGGATCAGTTTATGGCTGGAGATTGTAGATTTTCATGAAAATACCTGAGAAGAAGGTGAGCATTATGAGCACGATCAGAGGCTGAAAGTGCGTTTCTGATGAATCGATTGACAGCAGGTGCACAGACGAACACAGGTGTGAGGATGACAGACACACCCACTCACAGAAACGACATACTTCTATTCTGATTCAGTTGAAATCAGATTTGACAGTTCGCCTCCACAACTGTGAATAAAGTGATGCACTGAATTTTAATATAAGGGCTTCTAAGGACAACTTTGCTTGCTGTAAGAAATTCAGCTCACTCACCTGTGTTTGGTAAAGGGGGCGGGGCATCTGTTCACTCAGTGTGTTTACGTGCATGTTAAAAGACCGATTTTAGTCCGACTAAGACAATAATTGGGTTTTCTTCATGTCACGTAAACACGTTAGTCTGACTGAAATCGAGCTAGTCTTAGTCGGACTAAGATATCTGGTTAATGCGATTCATAGTCACGATTATTTCTGCATGTATGCGCTTATGGCGTGTTCTCACCGGCTCGCCTCGGCACGGCACGGCACGGCACGGCGAGCTAAGACGATACTATGTGTGATTTCGACAAAAAAAAACAAAAAAACAAAGCCGACGGTGTCTGCGAGAGCTAAAGCTACGTAGTAGACCCACTTTTTGGACTGACGGGGAGTTGTCCGATGGTCTGTCTTAGTCAGACTACGACCTTAGCTTGATTAAACTCAGAGAACAAACAGACGGACCCGTTTCCTGAACACATCAGAGAACTACGGTGGCCAAAAGGACGTTTGTGTCGTAAGCTTCGACTTCAAAATAAAACAATTAAGCGCTGGGCTATTTTATCCATTTGGTTCTGCTGTACAAACCACCACGACACAATACCTCCACACCTAATTTAACCTAATAACTCCTGTTAAACACACTGTTGTTCGGTTCTTGTTTTTAAAGCTCAGTCTTGGACAGCACTTGCTTTTTAAAATGTAATTACCAATCACGTCTATTCATCCTTGGCGGTTTTAGCCAGATTCTTTTCATACTTTTTGAATTCCCAGTGACAATAAATCACTTAATTACGATTGGAAAAGTAAACTTTCGTCTTGTAATTAAAAGACAAAGCCATCAAATCGGTGTCTTGTGATTGATGTTCCCCCGGCTTTAAGAAAACATGTTAACTAAGTAAAGGGCAGAATAAAAAACCTGGCAAGTAAACAACAAAAACACTATTACACGTTATTATCAACTGTGATTGACAGGTCATGGCAGGAGGCCGTGCTGTGGGCGCCACCCACCTCTGTGTTATACCGTGGAAAGAATTTAATTAAACCTTTTTCATTAACTTGGAAGTCACCAGTACCTCCGGCCCCGTGTTTACTTCCTGTCACGCTTTGATGTGATTCGACGTGATAAAAGTGAGAGTGGGTGTGGTGCATTCAGGGTCCGGCCTTCAGGGGGCGTAGATGCCGGTGTTACCCTGTCGAGTAAACTTGACTCACACTCGCCTGGAGAACTTTGTGTTTTATTAACAGTCATGTGATGCTTTTTTTTTTGGTCATATTCTTGAACACTTATACACACACGCACGCATGCACGCACACACACACACACAGGCACACAAACAAAACAAAGATACTGATTATTAAAAACAGTCATAAACAGACATAACTGACGACGACTGTACATTTGTACACAGAAGGCAGCAAATTGAAGGCCCAACGAACTACAAACTAAATATGGAGAATTTCAGCAGATATTTGGAGATAAAATGACACTTATGACCCCAAATGGAATCATTCTGCAAACCAAAGAAACACGTGATCTAGAAGAATATAACAGAGGTTCCAAAAGACTGGGTCGGGACCCACAGATGGCTCACAGGAGACAGGAGACCCAAAAACATGCTTAAAATGCAGTATTTAAATGTGAATAAAGTGAATTACGCCCACATTTATATTGTGATTTAGGTCGCGATTGTTTGCCATCTTTAAGAATCGAGTCGGCATATTCAAAGATTGGAAACACTGGAATAGAATATGGCAATAAGTTACACTCTCTTCTATACTGTCCTCGATATGATAATGACATGATGAATGTTTAATTTAATTTAATGTGTATAATTTGTGTGTAAAGCCTGGAAGAAACATCAGTAAGTTTTATTTGACAAATGTCAATGTGATCAACCATGAAAACCATGAATATGTTTGGAAAATGAAACGTTGTCTCTTGTTCACCTGTGGTTAGGTTTAGGTTTTTCCTTACACAACAAACTCTCAGAGGTTGGTGTGAATTTTGCCTCAAATACTCACAAATAACTACATTTGTGTCACTGTTGTAGTACAATTTCCCAGGAGACCCGGCTGGAACTTAAAGTATTGTCATGCATAAAGAGCAGCGTTAAAAAAAAACAAAAAAAAAAACAACCTCTTAGACAGAAAGGAAACATTCTGATGGCACAACACTTCCTGGGCTCTAAACCTACGACACTAGAAATCTGAGTTACGAGTGTTCACGTCACACAGCGCTCGCCTCACACATAAATACTTCATCCATAAACGCCTCTTATAAATGCAGTCCGCCTGTTTACATTGTACTCTGCTGCTGGTCACTGCTTACATTGTGAATTATGACTTCATCTGAATGTGAAAGAGGAAGGCAAAATGGTCAGAAATGCAATTTATATCAGATTTCTATTGATTTTGGATTTCTGATAACAAAAAAAAATCACCTAATAGAATCTATGCATAGTCGACAATACCTTAAGAGTACATTATTGTCACTATTCATACCTTTCGACAACCTTTTCTGGCTGCAAACTAAAGCTTGTAAAAAACCTCACTCCTCACACCAAAGTCCATTGAGAAAATCAGCGATTTTACACCACAGCACACAGGAGTGGTTCTTCCACTTCTGCCTCCATTAGTAATTTAAAAAAGAATCATTTTGTGACTCTGTGGTTTTAAATCCTTTATTCAGATTTACCTCAGTGACATAAACTGACCACATGAGGCAGCAGTGGACCAGCACCTCCTTTGTCCCTGTGAGCAAAAAATTCTGATTTTTTTCAATGGGGTTTGGTGCATGGGAGTGAGTAGTTTACAAAGTTCAATTTCTCAAATGACAAAATAAAGCAGCAAAACATGTTTTTTTGTTTTTTTTTAAAGATATTACAGATATTGAGCAGGTGTAGATTTTATAAGTTGAGCGTTTTGATCAGTTTTTCAGTGTTCAGGTCCATGGAAGTGGCAAAATGCAATAAATCAGACAACCCAGTTTATCCCTTAAATTATGATTATTGGCCAAAAACATGACAATCAGTGCATCCTAGATGAATTTACAGTATTCAACATGTTTTAAACAAGCCTGTAAGGAACTTATAACTTTTTTCTTTCCATTAAATACAAATTAAAACCTCTTCATGTGGGATTATGACGAAATTTCTTTGGCATCAACTGGCGAAGTGTAAAAAACTGGTATGATAGCAACGTTATTGTGATATAAAATCTTAATAATCTACACATAATGGTGTAAAGTGAGTGATGATATATGGTAACATGTCCTCATAAATGTAAATAATGGAGGAATCAGAGATGAAGTGGAATAAAAACTGACCGACCGTCCACGTGTCTAAAAAAACTGACTCAACCTTTCCTCGGAAGTTTTGTGAACGCACAGAGAATTCTGTCTAGATTCTGTGACCGACTCGCGGCTCGTCTACTGGCTACTCAAACGCTGCGAGCGTCTTCAAGTCTTAGAAGAGTGTGTGTGTGTTTCATTTCACCGGCTCACTGCGCGTTAGGAGAGGAGAGGAGCGTGAGTGCGAGCCCAGAGAGCGGAGACGACGGCGCTGAAGACCAGCAGAGGAACCGCAGGTGTGACGTCACAGCTCGAGCTCACGGCTGAGAATCAAAAAAAACAAACACACAGGAAACATGGATTCAGGTTTTCTTTGAAATTCAGAGATGTTTTAAATTTCACAGCTTGTAATTACATGCAGAATTTTTATTAACTGCATACTTTGATTATAAATAACATGTTATGTTGGTATTTATTCATTATTTTGTGTTTGTACTTGTTCTGAATCATTATTTTTACTAGTGTGGGAATATTTTATATAGTTTGTAACTTTTTATTTGTTACATTTTCAGACTTTACAGTGTCTTTAGTACAACAGCAGCACAAATGTTCGTATGTGTTAAAACATTTTCAATAATTCCTTTATTTTATTTGATAGTTTAACAGTAAATTAAGGTGTAATTGTGTGTGTGTGTAGGAGTGTGTAAGTGCACATGTGTGTGTTTGTTGTTCTTACTCCGGCAGCTTTTCCCGTCTCGCTGCAGCATCCCAGTCACGCAGCTGCAGATGGGTCCACTTCCTTTACTGCTGCAGATCTGCTCACAGCCTCCATTATCCTCCTCACACCAGTTTGATTCTGAGAGAACATTTTTTTTTTACTTCCTAATATAAGATAAAACAATGCAGGAGTAGACGACTCAAGCACAAACTGACCTCTCCTTCTGATGGGCCCCACAGACAGGATCTGCTCTTTATGGTCGACTTCCTCCGAGTACATTCTTCTCTTGTGTGGACAGTTCTGCGTCAACAGCACAAACAGACTTGACATTTCAAACAGCACATTTCATTATGACTTTTTCAGTGTGTGTGTTATTTTACGTCCTCAGATTTCTCACCACTTTGCAGGCGTTGGTTTCAGAGTCGCACAGAGAGACGTCGCAGTGGAGGTGGACTTCGTCGTAATCGCCGATGAACTTGAAGACGGTGACGTGGAAGCGGCAGGTGAGGGACACGCCGTTCTCTGCCATGCCGATGGTGTTGTCCTTAATGTTTGGACACCTGGCGAGGGACAGACATTACGCGAAGGCGCCGTGTTTATTCGAGACGGTGAGGAACATTAACCACACTGTTATTAATAAAACATGTGGGAAACACTGTGTTTTGTAATCTGCAGCTCACCCTCTCTCTATGATGATGTAGCGGAGTCGGTCGCTGCTGTAGCGGGACGGTGTGGCCCAGCACATGTTCACTATGAGGATGAGCTGATTCTCGTCCGCTCCCTCGACAAAGACGCCGACGTAGAGGATGTCCCGTGTGCTCAGCACCACCTCGCCCTCTCGGTACGGCTGCCGGTACGACGAGTTCTTGTACAGAGCCATCTTCGTGATGAAGTTCCCCTCCTGGGTCGGCAGGGTGAGGTTAATCACACTGAAAAGAGACAGAGACGTTTAGTTTGAGGCAAAACGTTGATCTGCGGGAGCTGCAGGACACGTCCTCGGTCTGGTCGGACCTGAGCATGGGCTTGAGGACGGTTTCCAGGGAAATCTTCAGGTCCAGCTCGTAGGCGCAGGAGAACTCCACGTTGATGGTCTTGTCTCTGGTGATGAGGTTCCCCGTGTTGTTCACACTCTCGATCCACACGGTGTTTTTGTACATAATGTGTGTGCCATTCGACTGTCAGAGGGAGAAGGGGAAATTCAGAATGTTACTGTACTGTAATAACATGATCATCATTTTGTAAGTAGGTCACGTCCGAGTGGACTGCCTTCAAAGATAGGAATGCAAACATCTCGAAAACAATGCTTTATAAAGTATTTTTACCACATAAAAACAGCATTGCAAGATGTATTTAACAAAACTAGGTTCTAAAGTGTCAGGTCTTGTGAAGTCGCTCCAAAGTCCCTTGTTGGAAATCCAAATTGAGGGTGGTGTTCCATTTGAAACCTCCGACTAGGAACTCAGAAGTTTCTCTAAAACTGGAACATACCAGAAAATGACTGTAATACCTTCATATTTCTGTAGTATCCAAGTACTAGCGTGGAGATAAGAGAAGACAATGTTTGTGAGACATAAATGAGGATAATATTTCACTTCGTGTCCAGTCCAATCCAATCCAAATGTATTTATAAAGCACATTTAAAACAACAGCGTCGCACCAAAGCACTGTACAGTCTAAAATCTGTATGTACATAGTACGTGCATAAAATAGACATAAAAACATACAATAAAACAACATGAGATCACCCACAAAATTAGTAAAACTACACGATTGAAGGTTCAACTCATATTTTACTGGGGCCCTGAAGCCCCTCAATCATATACAACGGTTTGTGTTATTCAGTCTTTATATCTGAAAGGGGCCCCTCAGCCAAATAACACTGGTTATTACAGGATGTCTTTATAGGGCCGCTTTGTTAGTTATTATTAGTTATTATAGTTATTATGTAGATTGATACTATGATACTTGGGAAATAATATAATAACCTTATATTTTAATGTTATTTCCTCATCACAAAGCATTTACCGCTATCAACATGACTATTTCCCTTCCCCAAACTCTAGAAAGTGTAGATTGCTGTAGAAAGAATCGTCTTCTCCAAGATCGTGAAGAAAGTGAAGCAGTGAACCCACAATGCAGTTGGGCAATGCCCGATCCCACTGACCTGTACGATGGAGCCGCAGTGACCCTTCGTGTTGTTGATGTGGAAGGAGATGAAATCCTCTCCCTCGACGCCCGTGCAGTGCTCGTCGTTGATCCTGACGTCCTCACGCTCGAATCCCAGCTGGAAGAGCTTACACTTGGAGATGGAGACCTCCATCTGCGCGTGTTTACACGTGACCTCCGCCTGTATGATGTCATCATCACCTGTGGAAATTGAATGATTTCTCTTCAACTTCTGGCATTCGTGTGTTCTAAAATGACTGTAAAATAACGACGATGATATCGTTTTAAAGCAATGACATCACTAATGTGTGTGACTAGAACATCAGTTTACTTACTTCTTTATTTCTTCATCAAATATAAAAACATCGATGATATTAGCCTCAAAAATGTACTAAAGTGTGAATGAATTAGACAAAATTGATTGTCTTGCAAGACATGAATCATTATAAAATCATTGTCTGGTCGTAATATTATCATTATTATAGTCAATGTTTCATAGGTAGTTCCCACCCTTACACATAAACATTATTGGTCTAAAATCAAGCGCTCACCTCCGGTGCTGGTGGGTAATTCTGGACAGCCACACAGGTCGCCTCCGTTCTCCAGCTCACAGGTGAAGTTTGTGCAGATCTCTCCTGCACAGGGGTCATAGATCCATTCTGCTAAAGACAGGGTCCACACACAATGTTAGTATTTATTTTTTAATTGATTTATTTTTTTCAGCGAGTATCACGGAAAGGTAAACGTCAGCATTTGGATAAATCTAAATGAGCACCAGTTTGTATTTACTTGAATGACACAAACTTAACAAACAAGGTGTCCCTGTTATCATAGATTACGCAGGTGTAGGCATTATTAATTGAGGTGTTTAATTCCTTCTGTACCTGCTGGCAGCCATGTTCAGTGTTCTGGTCCAATGTTAATTGGATAATATATATATAACATAATAATAATGGTTAAAGTTAATTAAGTGTCAATACCTCATACAACCGCACATAAAAAACTGAGCTATCATTTTGAATTGCGGTTCACTCTGATTTATGTGGTAAGATAATAACAACTTGGATAGATTTTAGAAAAAGGGCCACAGGGCAGGTGTCTCGCGGTGCTCTTACAGCAGTTCTCCTGGGTGATCCACTTGGTGGTGAGGGTTCCCAGGGAGCGGCAGGCCTCGGCGTAGGCCGCCAGCGACCCACAGACCTGAGCTTTGCGGTGATTGTAGCAGCCGTCCAGGTAGCAGGACTGGTAGAAGGGCCGGGGGTCCAGCAGGCCGTGGCACGGCTGGAAGAAGCCCTTCAGCTGGGTGAGCTTCTGACAGGCACCTTCACCCTGCAGCGCCACCACGGCTGTGTTTTCACAAGACTGTGCCAGAGCCACGTACTGGGTCTCATCACAACTGCAGGGAAAAGACAGATGTTATCATATTTGTATTGTATTCAACCCTGACATTGTGTGTTGATCTTTTCCAGCTGATTCCAGTGTTGGATGATCCCAGTTGATAATTGGTGGTAATGTGCCAGATTGTCAAACTAAGCTCAATGTAGCAATACTAATACTATATTGATTTTAGGTCTTCAATATGTTTTTAATTCTAATTTTGCTCTGTTTTAGTCTCCACAGTCTCCTAAGGTAAATATCTGGCTCTGCAGTTGCCAGATGCTCCAACTCTTAGTCACACAAATAGATGCTAATATTGCACCACTGACAGATACTTAAAGTCAGCTTATTGGGTGCTTAGAATCTATGCATTAAGCTTTAAATGTCCAATGTGTGAGAATTAGTGACATCTAATGGTGAGCCAGCAGACTGTAACACTGAGTCAGGGAACTAAGGTGGCTTCTCCAAGTTATTGCTCTGGATGGTTTGTCCATATTTAAAATGGGTTTCGTTTTCAATTTCTGCCAATAAACCCTCCCTGTGGCAAGACCTTTTGGTTAATCATTATGTGGATTGGATATGCACACAGCATCTGTGCTCAGCCACACCCACCTGTTCTGCATACCGTTGGTCTTCCAGCTCTGGGCCAGCTCCAGGGCACTGACCGCCGGTTTTCCTCGCGACGTGATGTAGTCGTCACTGGGGTCTCCGTTGAAATTGCCACAGAGGCCGCACACCTTGTTCTGAAGCCGCTGACCCATCGTGATGCTGAGGGTGTTAAAGCGATTGTATCGGACCTGGATGTCCTGCGGCGTGTCGATGACTATGAAACCCTCAGACGTGGACAGACGGGTCATCAGCCCCGTGAGAAACGGAACCGACACCGGTGTACCATTGACCTGGAAACACAGAGGTCGATTAGGGCGTCATCTGCATACAGAGTCCATATTCACAAAAAAAGAGACGGTAGAGAGATTAGTAGCACAATAAACCTGGACTCACAGCCCAAAGCAAAAGCCTCTGACTAGATTAAATGGTTCTGCGATTTATCTGTGTTCAAGTCAATATGACCTGAGTCACATCACTGCATTTCTCCCACTGTAGCTGACTGTAGTTCTTGTAAGGCAATTGAAAATAAATGTGGTGGTTAATGACTCGTTCACGTCAAGTGGAATTAAGGCTCAGTTGGGGGCCATAGTTAGAGGTAATCAGCAAGGTCATTAACTAAAGCTGAGACTGCACTTTCAATATGATGATGTGGCCCGAGGCCAGAGCTGGAAGAGATCAAAAGGCGATTATTTCAAGGGTAAACTGACTGCACGCTTCTGAGGAATCCAGAGACTCAACTTTAATCTGTTTCCTAAAGAGATGTTTGAGGTGTGCACTTGGCGGAAAGTATGCTATGTTAATTGAGATAATAGTTGTTTTGAAGGGAGATGAGTGAAGGAATGACTTCATCCAAATGCATGTTTTCTTTGCTTTAATAGTTTGTAATGATAGGTTTGGCTTTGGCCATGACATTTACAGTCTCTTTTATGATCTGTACTATTCCCTCGGTCATGCAGGGTGACAGCACACAGAGTAAGGACAGGGGGAAAACGTCACCCAAATCCACAACGGGTTTGTGTCTTGGAGCAGAACTCCGTTTTCACTAACTGTGGAATCGGTTGAGCTGGAATGCCAAAGAGATAAGAGCTGCAGGAAGGCACAAACTGTCTCTACTCGGAACAAGATAGAGAAGACACAACAGAGGTTAGGTGAGGAGTGTCTGTCTGACAGTGTACGACCACCAAATGACTGTCTTGAGTCATTGTGCGAGTTCTGTTGTTGCCTACAACTAACTCAGATGACAATGACCTGGATGACTGAGAAACTTCACAGACAACATCATTAAATGAATCGTACCAATGTCACTATTTGGCTGATGTGAAGATTAAACTCCGGTATTTCTCTCACCTTCACGGTGCTGCCAGAGATGAGAATATTCTCCTCATTGATGTAAAGGTAGACGTGGGAGATGGTGGTCAGGTTGGGTGTGCTCCATTTGTCGAAGTTGGCGATGAGCTGGAAGGAGAGGTCGGGCAACTTGTGGCAGTTGGTGGACAGCACAAAGGAGCAGGAGGCCGGGAGTCGCAGCGATGCCCCGTCGAAGGTCCTGAAGACCCCGCCGCCCGCCGCCACGCAGTGCTGTAGGCGCCGCGCAAAGCAGCCCCGCACGCCGTAGCGCAGGGTGCACTCCTCCTCGGCCTTACAGCGCCTCGGGTCGCACTGGATCAGGTTCCGTCCGATGCACTGGCAGCGCTTGGTGCAGTCGCTGTTCCAGAAAAGCTGTTTGGACTGAAATAAAGAGCATTTTCTGACCGACAACGACTTTATGAGTCTGCAGTCTAAAATTGTAATTTTCTGAGACTGGGTTGGGAGCCACAGATGGTTCAGGGGAGACTTTTTTATACTTAAGATTTACCAAATAACACAACCCAGTAACACACATGTAAAATAACATTCGGTGTAGTAAAAATAATCATAAACGTTATTTTATGCACTATTATTTGCTGTTGTCACAATTTACATCAATAATTGGGAATTGGATTATCATCTTTAAAAGGTGGGCCTCCATATTAAAACTTTAGGAAACACTTAAATTAAATTATGTCTGACTAATCAAAGACATTTTATCAAGTTAATTGTACTTGAATCATGACTTGAATCATTGTATTCCTTCATTCCCTTTCTGTACTTCAGTATTACTAAATGGTAACATATGAGGATGTGGTTAAGGTTTTATAAAGCCCAGTCATGACATGTGCATGTAAAATATGTCTGGGTAATACTGCACTGTGACAATGTTGTAAGAGTCAATGAAGACCTTTAATTAGACACCTTTGGCTTGAGTTCATTCCCCATGGTGCTGGATGAGAGACTGACTGACCTCATAGTACTTGCCGTCGGTGTAGCAGCCACAGTTTTGGGACAGGATGCAGCTCTTGCCGTTGAGCACATAGCCCTGGTCGCACTGGCAGCCCTCCACACAGTCCTGGCTGCAGTCCCTCTGGCCACGGGCGGGGGCGCACTGCGGTGGGCAAACCGGCATGCAGCTGGAGTAATGGCTGTTTGGTGGACAGCTCTGGACTGGGAGCAGGCAGGATGGCAAAGACATTCAGTTCATGATTGCATGGACCACACATTACGTTATCTATCTATCTATCTATCTATCTATCTATCTTTTTTTTATTAATGATGAACTACAAGAATTGTTAAAATGAGAATTTAGTGGTTGTCGGGGGGGAATTTCAACTTAAAATTGTATCAAATGTGTCTGTAAATGTTTATTACACTCGTAAATATATTAAAATGTAAATGTGTCGGACCAGAAACAGTGTTTCGTGTTCCCGTGGATAAAGAAATAGACTGAATAAATCTGAATAAACAATGTTTTGGATAAATTATAGTGCACAATATTTAATTCAGTGTTTCAAATATTCATCTTGATGTGAATATACAAATATTAAAAACATTTAACTAAAGCAATCTACAGCGCGGATGCAACTTGAACTAAATATGGTTATATTTTCTTGTCCTGTAATGTAATGTAATGAGGGATTTTATGGAGAAAATCAGGTTGAGCTCAGACTCACCACAGGGTGTTTCACTCCTCCATCCAGTAAGAGGGACTCCAAGGGTCTGACAGGTGCTGGCGTAGATCTGCAGCCAGTTACAGATAGTGCCCTGAGCTCCCTGGTCCACACAGGTGTCCTGCAGGCAGCTGTGATAGAAGAACGCTGGTGCCACCTTGCTGTGGCAGCGTGCAAACACACCACCTCGATCAGCAATCAGCCCACACAGCCTCACTGCGTCAGGCTCCACATACACGTACAGCCCATCTCCAACGTGGAAGCGTATGCCTGTGGTCACGTCCCCGTTTGCCCCGTTGTCAGTGCCCATGTTCATGTTTGCGTCAGCCACCATGAGAGGGCCTTCATTTTGCACTTTGTCTCCCAGGCCACAGCGGGGGCAGGAGTCTCCACAGCCCACCTGGCAGAAAGTGTCCCTCTCTGCCCACACCATGCCCCACTCAGTGGCACTGACAGTGGGTGAGGACGCGGGCAGACCCTGGCAGAGGCCGCACGAGGCGTTGTAGAGGCTGCGTGGCAAAGTTAACAGGAGCAGAGTGTTCCAGTCAAAGGCCACCTTCAGGCCAAAGTCTGTCTCCAGAATGAGCTGCATGCCCAAAGTGAAGATGTTGACCTTCGCGAGGCCGAGCTTCAGAGGAAGGTACAAGCGCTCCTTATTCACCTGAGTGGAAAGAGATGAAGTAAAACAAGTGTGAACAAGATTAAGGAGCCGTTGGCACAGGGTTTTTTCAAGTGCAGCTTTCAGCACGTCTTTTGATACTAGGGTCAAAGAAGTAGATCAAACTGGTCTTTGTCGACTCTGAAATAAACTACATCCAGAACAAGATCCTAAATCAGTTATGAAAGACAGGATATACACAGATACAGTGAGTTTTTTCTTATTTTCTCCACAAATTTACCAAACAGCAAAGCTGTGGTGAGGGAAATGTGGCACTGGTAATCCACTGTCTGTTTTATTTGTTTTGACGTCTTTGTTGTTATATGTTCATTTATTTAGTGAAATTTTAGCAACTTAATATCACATAATATAACATAATATCTGCAGATGCCAGGTTTTGGTTGCTTCTTAACAGCCCCACAAACGTCACAACCTCTGGCTCCTTTCTCACTTTTCTTTCGATTTTTTATGATGTATGTCAGTGGGCTTTAACTATTTATTCCTACTAAAGCAGTTTTTAAATCAGTGAATCCGTGTTTAATTGTAATTCAACTGATCCACAAACTATACAGTTTCTTGAATTTTTGAAATTCTCTAATTGCAGAGCAAGAGCAAGAACCAGAAACACAGAGACTGAGGAAGTATCTGTATTTGTGTGGGTTTCGCTGTGTTATGTGTGTAATTTCTGTTCCTGCTCTGATCTTAACGCGGTTTGTGAACCCAGGCCAAATCCCGCTCAGCCAAATCCAAGCCTGATAAAAGATGCCCATTGAAATTAGATCCACCTTAAGCCAATCAAAGAGGAATTCACCCTCTGCCTAGTTATTCTATCGGCTTGATTAGAAAAATGTCTTCACATTACACAGAATAACCTTCACAGGTCATGCAGAATAATAACTCTTCGTCTTGTCACAGGATGAATTAATTTGACTTGTATTTTCATAACCCATTGTAGGTATCCTTTCATAAAAAATACTTCTGGCTAATAAAACCTTTGCTGTTATTCCTCTCCACACACTTACCGTAACAGTGTTTTTGTAAGTTCTAGAAACTTCAATCTCATACTCGTAGACCTCCAGAACAAACCCCTTCACCCAAATCGCCTGGCCTGTGTCCCTCTCCTCATTGCGGGCCGCCAATTTAAATTGAGGAAAGGCTCCAGAAATAGCTGCCTGGTCCACGTTGTCTCTCGCACAGTTAGTGGTGGACATCCTAAGAGTACAAGAGCTCTGCAGCTCAAATGATGAGCCACCAAACGGCAGGAAGTGTCCGTAACCAGCTGCCACGCACAGGGCCTCAGTGCGCGGCTGGCAGAAATAAAGGCCGTCACTTTCCTGGCAGTATTCCTCAGCGTGACACGGTGCCTGTTGACAGTACACACTGTTGTCAGAGCCGTTGCAGTAGCAGCGCTCCTGACATTCCCAGTCTGTCCAGAAAGTCTGATTCGTGGCCAGTTGGCGTCCGTGGCTCAGGCAGCCGCAGTCGCTGCGTGCCACACACAGGCCGTCCCGCAGGGCGAAGCCGTCCTCACACTGACACCCCTCCTGGCAGGGCAGAGGACATGGCTCTTCAGGTTCATCCAGGATGGCACAGGTCAGAGGGCAAGAGTTGGTGCATTCATCAAAATGGCTGTTCGCTGGACAGGGAAGAGCTGAGACAGTAGAAAAAAGATGAGGGGGAAAAAGCAAAAGTGAAGGCACAACATACTGTGGAAAAAGTCCATTAAAACCATTAAAAACATTAGTTTGGACACATCTGTAGCATTACTCAGAATGTGATTATCCAAGTACAGTATATGCACAGCAGGCCAGTTTTATAGTTTAGCTTATCCTGCTATACAACTTCATGTACTTGTATCTGCTGTGAATATCTTTGCGTTCACATTTGTACATCAGGAGGTGGCTACAGGCAAGGTAGGAACATTTGGATTTGATAGGAGGCATATTTTTGTTTCTGCAGAGCTTTTGACCATTACTCTAGACATTAGAGATAACATCACATGCCAAACAATCTCCTTAAAATTACTCCTATATATCTACTTACGGCAATTGGTGGCACTCCTCCAGGTTGTGAGGCCTATGTGAGCGTCCTGACAGGCATTAGCATAAGCCTGAAGTGAAGAGCACATAGCGGAACGGTTCCCTTCCCTGACACACATGTTATACAAGCAGTTCCGGAAGAACGGCGAGGGGTTGACCACTGCATGACAAGCCAGAAATGAACTATTCCCGGGGTCGTTGATGTTGCCACACATCCAGGGACTCTGGTAAAGACGCAGGTCTGTGCACATGCGATACAGATCATCACAGTCGCCATTACAAGTGAGGTCGTCGGCGATGGACCGCCAGCCCTCTGTGAACTGTTCAATCGACTCTGCCAGGCGTCCATTAGGGAGGCGGAGGTCATCAGTGGTGTTGCTGTTGAAGACGCCACACAAACCACAAGTAACGTTGTAGAAAATGGTGGAGAGGGAGATGTTGAGGAATCCCTGACGTGTGTAGCGAACATGAAGCAGACCACGTGACTCCACTACTGTAGCATTGCCTGGTGCTCTGTAGATCATCATTGTCTCCATTGGATGGACGTATGGAAGTGTCACTTGTTCGCCGTTCACCTGCAGCACAAAATCATAGCAATAGATATTCAGCATATACTGGAGGATACATTCAATGAGGACGGAGTCGTCCCCTTGCAAATCAAAATATGATTTGGCTGTCACAATGTCAGTTTTTTGAAATCAGGATTTGACAGAAATCACTTGCAACTAGGCACTTGTTGGACGGTACAGCATATGTGCAGTGTATTATCATCTGCTTACCTCTAAATAATTTTCAAAATTCACATCATTAACTAGGGGAATGTACGTTGAAAATAGGATGTGGGAGGGGCCAATAAGTGCGCCGCCCCCATGTCCACATTCTCCCTGAACAGCACAATTATCTTACGGAAATCGGTAGAAGGTCAGGATGAAGAAAAAATGACATTATGACCACTGAAGAATACTTGAAACTTGCAGTTTAGGTTCTTGTGGGGCTACTGCCACCTGGTGGCTAAATGTTTCTTCCATCCATCTTCCTTGGCCTAACTTTTCAATGTATTTTGTGAAAATTATTTAAGAGCAAATACTAACCTTTACTGTTTCAAAATCCATCCCTCCAATTTGAGCCTCCAGGTTAGCTACTGTAACTACAACAGGTCTTTTCCAGGTGGGGCCTTTGCTGACCAGCCTCCTCCCCATCTTCACCTCTACCATTGAGCCATTAGCTGGCACCCCACCACAGAGCTTCAGCAGGTAGTAGGAGCTGTCATCTGGAAACTGCAGGAAGGTCCCATCAAAGGTGGAGGTCACCGAGTTCTGTGTGACTGAGCACACTCCTTCCCTCCGCGGGTAGCAACCCATCAGGCCCACTTCTGCCACACACACCTCCCCCTCCTTACAGGACGCATTGAAGCAGGATACTTCCCCGGCAGGCCCACAGGTGCAGCGAAGGGTACATTCTCCTTCTTCACCACTGGGACCTGCCCAGAAAGTCTCATTGAGCGGGTAATAGAGGCCATTATGCTCACAGCCACAGTCTTCACGCTGCACACAACGGCTGCCACTGAGAACATAACCTTGGTCACACTGGCAGCCCTCAGTGCATGGGTGGACACAATACAGGGGAGCAGTGAGGTCCGAGCAAGAGGCTGGACAGGCACTCGTGCACACTTGGTAATGGCTGTTCACTGGACATGTCAAAGCTGAGAGACAAAAGAATAGAAGGAATGATGTCAGACGACAAATAAATGAATTTAAAACGATAATGAAATATCTCTGTAGGTTGAATCTTACAGCAGAAGGTGCGAGACCTCCACGAACGTATCGTAACACCCAGGGCCTGACAGGCTAGAGCATAGGCCTGGATGGCCTGGCAGAGTGTGGTGATGTTGTCCCTGTTGCTGCACATGTCATAAACACAGCTATACACAAAAACGGTAGGGTCCACTACAGCTCTGCAGTCCCTAAAAGGTCCATCGGTTTTGTTGATGATCCCACAGTAATCTGAGCGAAAGTAAAAGGCTTCTATAAGTGGGTCACACACAGTACAGTTTTCAGTGCAGCCATCATTGCATCTCCAGTCTGTGTCCTCGGCTCGCCAGCTGCCCCCCAACTCCACCACGCTTTCTGCTAAAGAGCCGTCGGGCAGAACCGGATCATCAGCAGGGTCGTCGTTATAGTTACCACAAAGGCCACATGTGTTGTTGAAGTAGGAGCTGGGTAGGGAGATGGATGCATAGTGTTGGCCGTCATAGGTCACCAATAGTCCAAAGTCTGTTTCTAAGGCAACAGCAACCCCAGATTGATACACCCTGATGGCACCAAGCTGGAGTTGGACTGGTAAAGTTTTAACCAGGCCATTCACCTAGAACGAGGAACAAAGAAAAATTCAGAAATGCAAAATGGACAGTGGAATACTGTCGCTTGCATCCATTAACTTTTTGCTGATCAAACGGTCAAACCAGTCTTCCAAGACGTCCAAAAGACTTTAAAAGCAAAAAGTAAGTGCAGACAGATACATGAAAAATCAACTTTTGATCTGTAGATTTGTACCTGGACTGTTCCAAAACTGCCTTTCGGTAGCGTGACTCGATGACCATAGACTTCTACCGTCACATCTCTGAGCCAGGAAACAAAGGCAGTGCCACGGTTCTCATTTTTGGCCTCCACACTGAAGAAGGGCAGTCCTGCCACCTCCCAACAAGGCCGAGCTAACAGGTAGGAGCAGCTGCCCTGGAAGTGATAGAGGAGGCCATCGAAGGTGTGGTAATGAGGATCACCGAACACCACACAGGTGCTTGTGCGGATCGGCTGGCAGTAAAAGGCTCCTTCCTGCTGCTCGCAGGTCTCCAACTGCCCACATGGAGCTTCTTGGCAAAGAACCTCGTTGTCGACGTCAAGGCAGCGGCATCGCTGCAAGCACTGATCAGACAACCAGAAGTTTTCCCCTCGTCTGTAAAAACGACCTGGACGGGATGTAAGAAAGACAGAAGACTTTTGATGGGACCCTGCAGAGACATACAACACTTTATCATTGTTTCATGTTTGAACTTACCATTGTAGCTGCAGCCATTGGCAGGATCTATCAGTTCCGTGTCAACGCGGAATAACCAGCGCCCAGGAATATTGACATTGGTTGACAGTTCAATGTTCACCACGTCATTTGACCGCGACCCTGGCAGGTTGAAGAAGTGACCAATGTCTCCACCATTAAAACCTGACTGGAAAGGGGAACAGTGTGAGGAACGCGAGGTGAATGTTCATTATTCATGTATCTAACAAAAAGGATAATATTTCAATAAATCATCTCATGGGCAATGTGAGATTACCTGAGCTGTTGTCCCACCCAGTCCTGTTAAAGGATCTCCACCACTGGCTGTCCCTGTGCTCCATGTGATTTCCCCATAGTTGAACATACTGAAGAATGCCACGCCATCTGAGATTAGCACAGTTTGGAATGTGTTCACCTTGTAATTAAAAAGAATAAAATAAACTAGATTTACGGAAAGAAATATAGACTTTAACATGAAGCATTGCAAACCAAAGAAAGGAATATAATACTGGGGAAGAACACTTTGAAATTCAATTTCCATTATGTAGAAATTACTCATGTTGGCAACTGCTTGGTTACTATTAGATATATTAATTCATCAACCTTGTTATCTAATCAGCCAATTACATGGCAACAATACAATCAGGCATGTAGACATGGTCAAGAAGACCTGCTGAAGTTCAAACTGAGCATCAATTGAGAAAGAAAAGTGATTTAAGTGGCATGATTGTGTGCCAGACCGACTGGTTTAAGGTCTTTCAGAAACTGCTAATGTTCTCTTAGTGAGATGTCCTGTGTACCAAATAACGTGAGTGTTGAGTGTATGATAAAGATAACTTATGTGACTTTACTGGAGTTGTCTGGCTTCCTCCGTAGAAGGTGACTTGATGCCATGATGCAATAAAGGCCCAGGTAGCGGTGAAGGCAGGCAGATTTTTAAAGTGCTTTCGGACATCTTGTGTCGCCCTTTCCAGTATTTCTGGTTCCATGGTTTCGCGGTAGTAGACGTCTCCACGGATGCCATTGTGCACATCTGCCCAGAGTGGAGCAATGAACGATCTGCTGTCACTTAGCGGAAATGCCTCTGGTGTGAACTGGCTCACTTGCACGTTGAATGAAATCACACCGTTGTTGTTTACCTGTGGACACAAAGGATTTATAATAAATGACTTTATGAGCTTTCTGTCCAAAAGTAAAAGTTGGAGAATGTTGATCAGGGCTTACATAGATGGAACGGTAGGGGATATTGAAGAAAACAAAGGGAATGAGCAAAACAACTTCTGGAGAACT
This sequence comes from Solea solea, assembly GCF_958295425.1. Lineage (NCBI taxonomy): Eukaryota > Metazoa > Chordata > Actinopteri > Pleuronectiformes > Soleidae > Solea > Solea solea. Next base: position 3,549,935 of record NC_081137.1, read on the forward strand.
CCCATCATCCATCTTGGGGGTTTCTAAATCCCTATGGCCAGGTCCATATGGATACAGAATATCCTGAGTACGTGCTAAAAAGAGATTAATCCACATTAAACAGACTGTCATGTACCCTATAACATGAATTTGCTGATGATTGTGACTGTTACATGTCCAATAAAGTGAGATCAAGCTAAATTTACATCCTACCTCCAGTCTGTGCAAAGATGCTGAAGAGGTGGAACAGGATGACTGGACAGCCTGGCCTGACCATTCTAAAAAAAAAAAACGGAGATGAAGGATCACAAGAAAATCCTCTGTCTCGGAGTTCCATTAATGATAATGGAAACTCGGGGAAGACATGAGTCATAAACATCTTATAAACAAGCCCATACAAAAGTAGAGGGAAGGGGGGAGCCATGAAACAAACGTCATGTTACTTCTTTAAGATCAGGCTCCCAGGTCTCCCCTGAGGAGAGCTGAAAAGGCTCTTTTATGCGTGCCAGAACAATGCGTCAGGATCACATTTGCCTTACGGTCCCATGTGAGCCGGCAACATTGAACTACGGGCCTCTCTGTGCCTTGGATCCCCGCAGCTGACCGAACTGGCCCGCTCTGGTCCAGTGTCTCTGTGTCTGAAGTCGCAAGGTTGCTTAGAACCTGATTACCGCTGTTGTTTGGGAGCCATCCATGCCTTGTTGGCTAAAAGAGAGGAGCATAAACACTGAGGCACTAATGGCTTTAAGTGAGTAGCTTTGAATAGCCGGGGTCCTTGCACTGGCCCTATGGGGCTGTTCTGTGCCTCGTTTAAGTTCCCACTGGCAAAGAAGAATGCACAGCCAAGTTGGCAGATATAGCCTTTAAAGGTCCAGTGTGTAAAATTTAGCAGCTTTTATTGGTCTATAAATCGTGTTAGAACAAAAATTGTTTGGTTTTGTCGCCAAGGCCCTTGAGGCAGCCATCTTGTGAAACCGTGTTTCTGCAGTAGCCCAAATGGACAAATCCGCTGCATGACCCTTTACTGTAGAAATAAGTAAATGTTTGATTCACCTGATAACTTGGTTATAACATTTCAGTATATTCTAGTCCGGATCACTCACTGGAAACTGGCAGGAAGTCTCTACCATTAGGTCTTACACTGGATCTTTAAACTAATCTGAAAAAGAATGAAATGTTACACTAAATCCTTTTTCCTGAGTACATTTTGTACTTGTTCAACAATCGGACTTTAAATGTAAAATGTCACCTAAGCCGTTATCACTATCCAATCATGGATTTTACAAAAACAGCAGTAAATGTGCTGCAAATGCTTAGTTTAAGTTAGTTTGGTTTTGCCCGACTATTTTAATTATTCCTGCACTGCAGCACAAAGACTGAACACTATCTACTGTCTTTATTTGATGAGCTCAGTTATTGAATATGGACAAGATAATGACACGATTTCTGGGATGTGAGGAAATGAGGATAAATGGAATTTTGGAATACTTTGGAATCCTGAAGCAAGAAAAGCTGGAAATCATCAACCGGGGAAAAGAGATGTTTGGAGCTTGACCTTCTGCCATTGTGACCCAACCCCAGACATGCAACATCTTCACTGACACGGAAACTACTTATTCATGAAATATGTGAATTCTTTATGTGGGATTCTTCTCCAAACTGTCCATAAAGCGTGAAATCCAATTGCCTCGATGGTAAATTTCGTTCAGGTGTGCCGCCGTTGTTACTGGACACTGCTGAGAGAGTTCAGCTGTAATGTCATCAGTGTCTCATCATACACTTTCAACAGGTCGATTACAACAATCGCTCCTCTGACTCTCCAAACACACCCGCTTATCTGACTGGCATTAACTCGATGCCTTTTGACGGAAGCAATTAAGATAAAGTCCGTGAGACATAGAAGATGAAGAAGGCGCTTTGACATGTTTATCTCTGAGGTCATGCTTGAAGAAAATGTATCAAGTAAGATGCATGCTTTATGAGAGGTCAATCATTTTACTCATGATGAGATCATTTCATTTCATTTGAAGCTTAAAAACTAGGGTCAACCTGACATTAATGGCAACATTTATGGCTTAAATTAAGAACTGTAAAGTACTGCAATTTACAAATGTAAAGGGATGAAATTACTTGAAGTTGTTGGAAATAGGGAAAGTATTTTTTTTGTCAGATACTGGATGTTATGAAAAAAATCTCTGGATTTTTGAACCTCTTATGTTGCAATGGGTAGATTAAAAATGAATATACCTCTTAGTATGCATGTGTAGAACAACTTTAGTTATGTTAAAGATTAAAAAATATATATGTCATTCAGAATTATATAATATAATCAAATATATATATATATATTGGCAGAGTTCACGATTGCACCATTACAAAATGATGTGTCCAATAATGACATTTCTGATTCACAAAGAAACCCAGTCGATAAAATGATGTTTAGAAGGAAATGAGGATGTACTCACCTGCCCTCAGAAGACGGACATCCAGCACCTGTCTAGTCTAATCTGGCAACCTCCTCACAGCAGTGTCCCATCCACAGAGCAGTGGTGATGGAGAGATTAAAAAGGAGGCAGAGGAGGCGACAGTTGCTGACGTGATGACTGGAGAAGAACGTCGTTAGAGGAGTCTGACGTCCAGGTACAGAAAGGCTCCTCTTGTCCAATTCCAGGTCCAAAAATGAGCAATAACAATCCAGAGTCTTGTGTTGGATATTTAATAAAGCAATACTGTGAGAAGAGGTTCTGGACTCAAAAAGCTCCTGCTGGAGCTGTGGAAAGAGCTTAGCCCAAAAACAAGCAGGTGCAAACTTTACCTGGGTTAGTGTTCAACTTAATCTGAGATCTGTGTTTGGGGAAAGAGGGTAGGTGAGGAGGGGGGAGAGTTGAAGCTGAGGGGAGGGACAGCATAAGACTCCAAGGAGGAGAAGAAGAGTGAAAACACAGCAATTTATGAAAAGGGTCGCTCGGAAGTCAGAGATAAGGGAAACGCTGTCGCAAGAAATGTTTTAAATTCAGAGGAAGAGGAATGCTTTGCACAAAGAGAGGCTCTCATACGTAATCAAGTCTTTTTGGCAGGATCTGTCATTAACAGCTGCAATGGGCCAAATGATGATAAAATTGAAATTTGTGGGGAAACACTGTGGCTTTTATCCTTCCGGAATAATGACACCTAAATCTCAAGAAGCATTTAAATATATTTGCTCATAAATGTTCTAAAAATAGAAGCATGTTTTTCCATAATTTAATCCTTTGAACCTCACCAAGTGTTAAATAAAGTTGTTAAGACGATGTGGTCAGGCCAATCCATTCAGCTCTTGCTGTGGTAGAGTTCACCCAGGACATTCAAAGCTCGGGTCAACTGAAGCACACAAACTCACCAAAGTAGTACAGTCGCGCTCTGGGGCATTTATGGACAAAACACCAGAAACACACAGCCTGAAACCTTTTCAAGCTTGGCGATAGGTAGAGTTACAGAATTAACATGAGTCACTTTGGAAACTCTGTGTACCCCCTTTTTTTTTTTTTTAATTAGGGGCAGCCTCATTTACAAGGTTTCACAAGACACTTCATTACTATAGATGCTGGAGAGATAGCGCGGGGAAATCTCAGGTGGATCCACGCTGATAGAGTCTGGGAAGGAGAGGGCAGTCAGTTGGGGCTTTGTTGAAGTTGGACAGTGGAAGTAATTGGAGAGGCAGGGAGCACGATGTGTGAAAGGCTGCGGGTATGAGGGCAAGCTCCGAGTTCCCATTAAGCAGCACCAAGGCTCTCTGTGCGGGCCTCTTTCATACCTCCCACGCCTTGTTGTGTAAATGGTCACATACTCTTAAACGACCTGTGAAAGAGAGCGACGCACAAAGAGGGACAAAAAAAATCAACAGTTACAGGTGACCTACTGGGTCGGCGAGAGCTTCCTGATCTACGGGCCGTGTTTTGGGAAATGTCGAGGACGGAGGAGCGGGGGACACCGAGATGGGCTGATAGACGCGATTTCTCGCACTTGCACTCATGCTTTCCCGTTCACGGTGAGTCAGGACGACGGATTGGGAAAATGAAACCCGGGTGGTCAAGTTTGATGAGTCCGATGTGGATAACTTGAAGTGACTAATGAAGATTCATCATGTGACGCAACAGAAATTCCAACTTGGTATTTAAATCTAGATCAAAGAAGCATTGGCTCATCATACACATACTGAAAGGTCATTCCCTCAGCTGTAGACAGGTGGATTACTTTGATGACAGATCAACAACATTTCCTTTTTACCATAGTTTCCTGACTCACCATGATGATGTAGATGTCAATACTTTTTACACACTGGATCCTTTATCATCTACAAGGTAATCGTTAGATTGTTAGTGATTATTAGATGCTATGGTGTCGGCATGCTCATAAAGTTCCAGAATGCCTTAAAAAAAGGTAGTGCTTGTCCCTTCTGAACTGGATGTGTTCAGTGGAGAGATAAGAGCACACAGTAGTTATTTTAAAGCTTCTGTGAACAACATCTTTTGCTGCTGTCAGCATTCCCCTCCCTACATCACATCATGATTGCATGAAGGTATTTATTTACCAGCAAACAGCCAAACATTGTGAGCAAAGAGGAGCCCCTTTGTGGAGTTCTAGCTGCCGACTGGAACTTTTAAAATTGTCTGGATAAAACTGGGGAAGTGGCATCAAACGTTTCTCTGCGGCAGGACGGCACCGTGTGGGAACAGGGTCAATGTATCCAGCATCACAGGTTCTGGAGACTCCGTCAAGCCTAGCTTTCACAAAGAAGTTCCTGGACTGGATACCAGTTGAGCTCTGTTTGGCAGTCACCTAATCCTTGGAGAGGGCCACTCTGAGTCGACCCCGATGCCCAGCGGTTGGCTTTGCCCTGCCCTGCCCTCCTCCCCTTCCTTTCCATTCATAATGTTGAACCTCCTTCCAGTAACCCAAACCTTCGTGCCCCAATGCCTCCCTCACCTCAGCAAACAATAGGCCTCGTTCAGGCCCTCTGCCCTCAATCCCACTTCATAATGCAATGGGGCAGATCAGAGTACCAACTGTGCAGCCAGGTCGTCGTTGTATAAGAAGGTGCAAGGTGCGACTGATGAATTCAACTTCGTCCAACTTCCAAATACAGTCTGACGTTGGATTAATGAACATCTCCAAACTCAGAGACGACAGCTGGGCTACGGCCATTTTCTCGGAATGTCATGTTGTTTATGAAACAGAGAGACTGCTGTGACCTTTGAGGCTCCTTTATGCCCCAGTGATCAGAACACAAGTGCCTAATGCATCCTATTTATTTACGACGCCCATCTACAGTGTCTCCATTGGGACCAGCTTCTGTGTCAAACAACCCTAGCAGATCAAATAATTGTAGGGTTTAGGGTTCATTCTCAATGTAAATGGGTTTCTGTAGAATAAAACTCTGGAAACACAAGATCACGCACTTCAAGTTAGAAGGAAGGATCCAAATTCATTGAATTCTACAGTGTTCACATATCAAGATTAATTCAATAAAGATTGAAAGAGACTAAACTTGTGGGGGATTTTTAATCATTCCACACCAGGGAAGCAACAGCATATTGGTGTTCAAGAGCTGCTACAGGTTTAAAAAAGACAACGAGCACCAATGTAACTGAACGGTCTATTGGCTCCTTGGCTCCAGAACTCTGAGAGTGGGTTCTGCTAGTGACGCTGTGTTAAGGAGTCGGTGGCATAGATAGCATGGATTAGAGCCATGCTGCTGGAAGAAGGCGGAGGGGAAAAGATAGAGGGAATGCCCCAGAAACACAACACCGCCTGACACGTATGGAATGGACTCTTCGCAGCAAGCCCGGAACGTGCCTGCCAGAAAGAGAGAAGATCCGCAGAATCCCAACTTTCTCCACAGCCAAGCATTCAGTCTGTGAAACGGAGCCGTGCGTGCTGGTCATGTGTTCACTGCGCCTGCAACATGACTGAGTTTGTCACCGAGTGAGCCCTCTTCACATAGCTCGTCTTTCCCACAGGCCACTGAAATGGTTTGTCAGTATAACACTTAACTTAAAATACACTTTAAACTCAAACTGACAACTATAACTGATCTAGAGCAGTGATTCTCAGGGGTTGCGACGCACGGAAACAAATGAGTGGAATTTGTCCAACCATACGTTCATGTGTATTTGCCCTTTTCCACTATGGTCCGGGTCACCTCGGCACAGCATGGCACCACTAAATACACCAGACTCCTCTGTTAAATATTGAGATTTTAGACATTTCACTGGTAATTGTTGGAGATTAACCCACGTTTTTAGGATTGTTGAGCATTTTTAACTGATCTACAGTTCGGCAACTTGATTCTTGTGTCGGACGTCTCTTCCTGTGACGGCACTCTGACCTGTCAGTGGCCGGTGGTCTGGTACGAAAAAGTTATTTTTTTAGTACCTGGTACCAAGGCGGTGGAAACATGCCATATGTTTTAAATAAATTGTTTACCAATTCATAGATTCATAGATATGGCTGTAAAATTGTGATGTGGTTTACGATAGTGTGCCATCTTAAAAATGTGGGTCCCCACACCCAAAGGTTGGGAAATAGTGATCTAGAATGTCTGCTTAGTGACATAGGTCTCTTACAGCACTTTTCCTTTATACTATTCTAACACTGCTCCACTCCACTCCATTCCACTCCACTCGGTTTGATATCAGGCACGTCGTTTTCCAATACTTCATTGTACCTGCTCGTTGTGGGCGGTGTGAAACTTCCACTGCGTTGTTTTATACGCGACACAAACCGGCTCCGTCCAGCTCCTCTCATGGATCCTCTCATCAGCCACCAAACACAGGAACGACGACATACTGAGAAACAAGAAAGACAGTGGAGTGGAGCTGCCGTGCTTAATCAGCATTGTGTGAAAAATGCTTAAATGTACACACTTAATCCCTTGGAAAGAGCAGAAATCATTGTGTGTGATTTACCTGCCTTTACCTATAAAAGCACAACACTGCAATAACCTGGAATAATTATTATAATTTATTTCTTTAAGAGCAGTTAAAGCATAATTTATGCAGTTGAGGTTGGAAATGGCACAACGTCAAGAAAGCAAACCAGACTTTACCATTGAAAATGTCAATATACACATGAGAAACAGAAGAAAGTGTGAACATAAATAAGACACAATACACCAAACACCACATGGCAAAGTGATTAGCAACTGCTTTTATAGATTTTTTTTTGATTTTTTTTAAAAGGAATAATAATAATCTCTGTATTTGGTATTACTGAAGGACAGAGGCGATGCCCATACACACCTTTGTTTCCCTGAAATGACACGTTTCACAAGCACATTAAAACACCAGCTACATGCAAACCAACGCTGGCATCAGCTTCACAAACACTCACCCCCATTATTTCCCATGTATCCACTCTGTCATATTAGAATATTATAATGCAAGGGAGTCAGGACAGATAAAACCCCACATCTCCAGTTATCTACTACAAAAATCCGTCAAAAGCATGATCAAGTCTCACGGCTATGACTTTTTGATAATACACGGCTGAAAAGTCACAGTGGGGGACACGTTAAAGCTCCACTGAGTGCTGCACATTGCCAGAACACATCTTTGCATGCATGGAAACACCATCAAAATACATTTAATTTAGCACATTAAGCTACGAAGCCCTCACAAAAAATACTCGTGGCTTGCAGCTTTCCCGCTTTGCGGAAGAGAACGGGGCTGGATTTGATGAAGAGCATGTCGGCGATGCTTTATTTTAAAAGGCTACCATTGGCTTTTTTTTAACGGAGAAGTAGAAAGTGGCTTATTCCACACGGTGACAGGCTTTTGTTTCCACTATTTCCTGCCTGCACGGAGACAAAACCTGCACTCGAGGCGACCACGAACGCTCAGAGGTGTAGTAAACGACGCACCCGCAGTGCACAACAGCAGCTAATGACTTTGTGTAAAACCAGCTTGCACCACACACAGAAACTATACAAATATCTCCAGAAAACCACAATAACAACAAGCTTTACTACACTTTCCACGGCAAAGGTGGGAGTGTGTTTTTCTATCTGTGCTGCTGTTTTATGCGTACATAAGAAGAACTCCTTCATACTGACTGTATAATCTATATTTGCTGGTCTTGAGTAACTATAGACCCCCACAACCTGTGAAACAGCAGACACCACTAGTGTCAGGTTTGTGGGAGTCATGTTAAGGCCAGAGCCAATGGGCTGAACCCATGCTAACCTAAAGGCAGCGGAAGTGTCCCGTGACACCGTGGCTGGTGTGCGGTTACCACACAGACTCGGCTGCCTCTGCTGCGGAGACGGAGAGCTGCTCCGTTCATGGCCTGCAGAACCACAAGACCTCATTCCAGACATGCTGCTTCTGAGCATCAGCTTAAAGGTTGCTCGAGTCAAGAGGGAAAAACTCAACCCTAAGCCTAAGAATGGTGCGCTTACGACCAAACACGTCACAAAATGCTCACGCGAGTCATGCAACACGGAATATTGCCTTGTGTTTCTCCAGAAAATCATAATCAGCAAATCTAAGGCTCAACTTTAGATATGTATATGGAAACATACAGAGTCTTTCTGTTCCCTGCACTCCTTTTGTCCATTTGCACACCTTCCTCTAAACACAAACGGTGCAGAAACACCAGAAATGATAGGAAAGCAGTGTAGAAAATCCTTCGAGAGACACGAGGGACACATTTCAGCAATGGTAGAACTTTGTGAGTTGGTAAGAAACTTGACAACAACAACAACGTGATCATTTTGCCTCTTTCTTATGAGGCACATCACCACAATTTTTAAAAAAAAAAAAAATCTCCTCTAAAAAGGACGTATTCAAGTTCATGGGCTGTCAAGTTACGTCATTTAAAAATGGACGTATTTCGTTTCCTATGTAAAGGCAGCACAAACGAGCCTCTGCTCCACTTTGATAGAGGTTTAGAAAAATTGCAGCCGGTCGTGATAATGTAAAAAACATACATTATTACATCTACACGTGTCATTATATATGTTATGCGAGGTGCTCGCGACACTAATTCTTGGCAACATCAACGTCCAAAAAATGTAAAGTCATGTGGACTTTGTGGTTAGTAAATTCAGATTGGCCGTAAACATTATGGTGTGTTGTTTCCCGCTGTGTTGGCTTTATCACCCAATCTGTCAAATGCTAAGCAAAAAAAAAATGCACTGTTCACTAGTAATAGTGAGAAAAGCCTTGCATTTTGCCAGTGTTTTGTATTATTATATTATTTTTGCTTGATAGGACTGGTGGGGGTGGGGTTTGGGGTCAAATTTAATTGACGAACACCAATTATAAAGTGGCTTCAACGTGCAATTTGTGCGGTCAATTATTATCCGGGCAGGCGTCGGTTCTTCCTCTTAGAGATCCACATGCACAGCATCTGTTTTTTTTTTGCATAACTAACGTCATAAATGAGATGTAAACGAGTGTGCGGCGTCCACATAAAAGGGATAAACTCTGTTGGAAATATGACTCCTACTGTATGTGCAAATATACTATTGTGTAATTGTTTGTTCATTATGATGGGATAGCAAACATCCTTTACATTCAAGGCTGGACAATAAAAACAAACCCATCCTTTTGTTGAATCTCTCAAAAAGGTCTCGACTCAGATATGTGAGGAGCTGCAGCGGCTTTTGTCTTTAGGCACGACCAGAATCTCGTCTCCGTCTCGAATCCTGTAGGAGTGCAGAGCCCGCGCGCCGCTCTTAAGCTCCTCGGGTCCCACCACTGAACACATCTCCCGGCTGATGAAGAACAGCCTGATCCCGCTGTTGGGCAGCTGCAGCAGAGCTCGGAGTTGTTTCCTCAGCTCCGCCACCGTGTGCTCCAAGTGTAAACCCACCGCCACCACGCGGTCGCCCCAGCGGACGTCCACCACGGTGCGGCGAGGACGCAGGTCCACGTCCGCCAGCGGGGCCAGGTGACCGTACTTGGACACCAGGACGTGGTACCTGGGTTCAAGCAGAGCCAGTTAATGGATATGGATGTTGACAAAAACCTTTAATACAACCCTCATTCTTGTTTTTATGGGCCCTTAATGACATTTCATTGTTGTTTCCCACTTTAAGATACCACGCCCTTTATTAAGATCCATGTTTACCCTATGACGTACTGTTTCAATTCAACACACGGTATTATAGGTCCCTTCCCCACATTTCTGGGTTTGAAAATCATCATACAAACAAAAAAGGTGGCTGGAAATGTACACGCGTATTAAAGAGGCAAAGAACCCCCGTGTTGCCGTGAGAAAGCTCCCGGGCATCTCAGGGGAATGCGTGTTTGAGATAAGGACCCAGGAACGATTAAGTAAAATCCAGGAGAGAGAAAATGACCTGTGCTTTCAAAGCTACAGTAACAGCTGGACCAATCCCTCCCCAAAAACGTCTCCACAAAGCTGTCTGTCCCCCCCCCCCCCCTCGCGCCCGTCCCCCTGGCCTGAGGTTTGTGGCCAAAACTCGTGGTCCACCCTGGGAATTCTCCTCTAAGGCCACAGTGCACAAAGTGCCATTCTAGCGAAAGCCATTTCACTAAAAGGCCTCATTTAAGGTGGTAAGCACAGAATAATGGGGCAAATAAAGCTGCAGGTGATAACAAGACACAGTTCCCATTGTCTTTTTAAGCATCATTCGATAATGGACTAAAGGTGAAGCAGGACAAAAAACGGGTGTTTGGAACCAATTCAGAAGCTTATATAACTATAAATAACAGACTTCTCTCTCTGTGTTTCGCCTCTCATTTCTCCCGTTCTCTACGTGAAAAATGACCTGCGTTAAAAAGTTAAAATGCTGATTTACCCTCTCCTTTCCCAGAGTGGACCTCGACATCACCTGTTCCCTTTCCAGACCCTCTCTCTACTTATTTAACTGGATACACTGACTCTCAAATTTCCTCCTCAAGCCAGTCCTCTCTTTTCCTTTGCAACTAATACTTCCTGTCCACAGAAGTCGCACAACCTCTACCCCTTTCCCAGATTATCCACAATTCCGTGTCCCAATTTTTTAAGAGACCACGGAGGCATATCCGTCGTGATAAGGCAGACGTAGGTTTTAAAACGTGAAGCTGCCTTTATAGTTTCTCAAAGCTCACGTCAAGACGTGTTCACCTGAGAGGCTGTGACCCGCCCGCAGTGCTCTGATCTCTGAGGTCAGCAGGGCCACAGCGCCATCCGAAAAGGGAAAGCGGATAGCGGTGTGTTCAAATGCTTACTGAGCGTGTCCGACACCCGTATAACACCCCCGCGCAGCCACGGTGATCCCCAACCTTAGACCTTCACTGGGAATGTGGCTCCGAGCCAAGACCACGAATATAACATTCACCAACGTGGGGGAAAGGATTTTAGACTTGGAGAAGTATCAGCCTTTGGGACTTCAAAGAAACACGTGTGACTGGATAAATTCATCCGGACTATACCATAATTCCCAAGATTTGAAAAACACATCAATCTCTCATCTCAAAGTGTGAGTGAGTGAATATATATATATATATATATATATATGTATGTCTAAAAAAATTCTACCTGCTACCTCATGTATCACTTTTCCAATCAGAGAATTCCCCACACAAAGGAGTCATTGAGCAGCGAGAGACTGGCAGCATTGTCTCCCAAAGGTTACTTTTCCCCCAGTCAGTGACTACACCTTCCTTCACATATCCCTCCCCAACATTCTGCACAGGTTAAGTGGAATGTGGTTCTTGTCGAGCGTGGACAATTATATAAACACCGTCGGGCCCTCCGTCCGAGGAGACTGCGCTCGCTGTACGTTTGTTTACCTCGGGGGAAGCTCCTCCTGCGGACAGTCCTGGTAGTACCTGATGAAGAACCTCTCGGCGGCTTCTCTGTCTCCTTTTGACACCTCGCCCCCGTTAAGCACCATGACAGACGGCAGCCTGCAGGCAAAAGCAACGCCAGTACAAATATTTAGGCGCGTTTGTTTTAAGGCGTAAGCAAATACAGCACAGTTGACGTAAGTGTCAAGACAAACAGGTGACTGGTTTTTGTGTTACGCTATCTAGAGGAGCGCTGTACTGTAGAGACCAATATTGCAGCAACAGCTTCAATTTCCTTCACCAGGATAAATAAAGTTACATTTCATCTAGAGCTGCAACGAACGATTATTTTCATAATCGATTCATCTGTCGATTATTTTCTCGATTCATCATTTGGTCTATAAAATATCAGAAAACCTTTAAAAAATGTTGAGCGGTGTTCGTCAAACCTGGTAAATGATGATGTTCTCCAATGTCTTGTTTTGTCCAAAAACAAAAATGATTCACAAATCTTGTTTTAATCATGAAAAAAGCTTTGAACCGATTCATCGATTATCAAAATAGTTAATAATCATTCCGTCAATTAATTGTTTCACCTCTTATTTCATCTTTTCATATCTTGCATTTAATGCTTCAATACCGAGTTGTCTCACAAACATTTTCTTTTGCTGATGATGCTTAAAAAAGGGATTTGTGCACTTGCACATGTGGTGTTTGACCCTTGAAGTTCTAAATTTTGTTCTGAAATGAATTAGATTCGAACAATGTGGCTGGTAATCTGAACGTAGTCACAATCTGTGGACCCTG